>NC_140006.1:9221841-9551039 GCF_964263955.1 Coregonus lavaretus
AGAGAGAGAGAGAGAGAGAGAGAGAGAGAGAGAGAGAGAGCAGAGAGAGAGAGAGAGAGAGAGAGAGTCAGTGTGTCAGGGCTTGTTTGCACATGTTGTTGTTCCTTCTCACTGTGGAGAATATAAAAAACAGTTCCTTAAAGTACGTCATCCAACTGCTGCTTTATAAAAAACAAGAGATCCTGTTTCTCTTTTAAAGTGTTGTACTAGGCTAGGGTGTGCATGTGCTATACGTATGTGTTGTGTTTGAAAGCCTGTAAAAAGTCAGGTTGCGCGTGTTTGTGTCATGCGTGTGTGTTGTTTGCTCAGTGTTGAAGTAGACTTTGATCAGCAGGATTGCCCATAAAGCCTAGCTCAAACCTTTCACTCAGATAAGACAATGAGTTTACATTCACACATTGCACAGTACTAATTTATATTAAGCTGAATATGGCAGTAGGTAGACTATGCAATAGTCATGTAAACACCTTACTCTGCTTATCCGTAATTGGCGTAAGGTCAAAATCGAAGTAAGCCTACGCCGATTAAAACACCTGGTTTTCTGAGCAATCTTTCGAATTATTAGGACATGTAAACACCTTAAATGGCGTTCCAGCTGTATATTTGATCTGCATGTGCTAGCACCAGCCGAGCGAGCCTCCCTCTTTAGCGCGAGTGAAGTGAGTTCGGAACAACTGAATGTTTGCGTCTTAGAAGTAGTTTTCACATACAAACTTTTATGTCCAAACTCAGAATCAAATACGGTTCCTAAAAATAACATGGTCGCTGTGGTAGAACGTAATTTTGATTGGCGATTTTCTGCATTTATCAGTGCATCAGGTAGCCTGTGTCCATGTAAACATAATTATTAGGGAAATCATTCTTCTTGCAAAGCATGTAAACATTTAAATCAAATTATTATATGAATCTTACTATCCACAATAATCACATTATTTTGTGCATGTAACCTTACTCAGTGTCAGCTGTGCCTTACTAAATGTGGCCTTGACATTTCAGCCCAAAAACATAACCCATTCACAGTTTGAATGTTGCTCAAGATCAATTATTCTATTTAGGAATAAATGTCATTATTCGATCAACTTGGTTTGAATTGGAACAAAGGCTTATCTTGGGTTGATACAGGCTTTGGTTTTTGACTATTGCTGTGTGTCAATTCAATTCGGACTAGTGAAAACAACTAAAGAAGACTATGACAAGTTATATAAAAAACACTGGAGCAGCAGAGATGGTTCGGTGAACTACACTCACATGTTGAGTAACCTTGCCTGACACTCTGGCTAGTTCCCAGAGTTAATGCCTAGGCTTGAGCTCAGTGGGCTAACATCATCCTGAGTCACGCAGTCTCAAGGCTAACAATGTTGTGTGTGTTGTTCCAGGGGGCCGTATCAACGGCAGAGACGTGTGGATGTACAACTCTCAGCTCAACCTATGGATCAGAGTGGCTTCACTCAACAAAGGACGCTGGAGACACAAGATGGCGGTCCTACTGGGGAAGGTAAGCAGATCACTGTTCAGACACCCGTTATTTAATAATCTTGCTGTTTATCTAATTATATATACAGTGCCTTGCAAGTAGTATTCAAACCACATTTGATTTCTTCACATTTTATTGTTACAAGGTGGGATTAAAATGGATTGAATTGTCATTTTTTGTCACCAATCTACACAAAATACTCTGTAACGTCAAAGTGGACCAAAAAATATTTAGTTTTGTTTTTCTAAGATGAATAAAAATTAAATAATTAAATATAGTCGTTGCATAAGCATTCAGCTCCCTGAGTCCATACATAAACACCTTTGGCAGCAATTACAGCTGTGAGTCTTCTTGGGTAAGTCTCTAAGAACTTTGCAATATTTTCCTATTATTCTTTTCAAAATTCTTGTTGCATACAAGATGCATGTTTTGGAATATTTTGTATATTTGTGTTCTTCTTTTCACTCTGTCATTTAAGTAATTATTGTGAAGTCACAATGTTGTTGATCCATCATCAGTTCTCTCCCATCACAGCCATTGAACTCTGTAGCTGGTTTAAAATCACCAATGGCCTCGTGGTAACGTTCCTGAGCAGTTTCATTCCTCTGCTGCATCTCAGTTCAGAAGGACGACTGTATCTTTGAGGTGTCTGGGTGGTTTAATACATAATGCACAGCATAATTATTAACTAGACCATCCTTAAATAAATATTCAATGTCTGATTTGTTGTTGTTACCCATCACTGCCCTTTTTTATGAGGCTTTCGAAAAGCTCCCTGGTCTTTGTAGTTGAATCTGTGCTTGAAATTCAATACTTGACTGAGGGACCTTACAGATGTTGTATGTACAGTGGCTTGTGAAAGTATTCACCCCCTTGGCATTTTTCCTATTTTGTTGCCTTACAACCTGGAGTTAAAATGGATTAGATTTTTTTTATTTTTTATTTACACGACATGCCTACCACTTTGAAGATGCAAAATATTTTTTTTTGTGAAACAAACAAGAAATAAGACAAAAAAACTTGAGCGTGCATACCTATTCACCTCCCCAAATGCAATACTTTGTAGAGACACCTTTTTGCAGCAATTACAGCTGCAAGTCTCTTGGGGTATGTCTCTATAAGCTTGGCACATCTAGCCACTGGGATTTTTGCCCATTCTTCAAGGCAAAACTGCTCCAGCTCCTTCAAGTTGGATGGGTTCCGCTGGTGTACAGCAATCTTTAAGTCATACCACAGATTCTCAATTGCATTGAGGTCTGGGCTTTGACTAGGCCATTCCAAGACATTTAAATGTTTCCCCTTAAACCACTCGAGTGTTGCTTTAGCAGTATGCTTAGGGTCATTGTCCTGCTGGAAGGTGAACCTCCGTCCCAGTCTCAAATCTCTGGAAGACTGAAGCAGGTTTCCCTCAAGAATTTCCCTGTATTTAGCGCCATCCATCATTCCTTCAATTCTGACCAGTTTCCCAGTTCCTGCCGATGAAAAACATCCCCACAGCATGATGCTGCCACCACCATGCTTCCCTGTGGGGATGGTGTTCTCATCTTCTTCCATATGTTTGGGGAGTCTCCCACATGCCTTTTGGCGAACACCAAACGTGTTTGCTTATTTTTTTCTTTAAGCAATGGCTTTTTTCTGGCCACTCTTCCGTAAAGCCCAGCTCAGTGGAGTGTACGGCTTAAAGTGGTCCTATGGACAGATACTCCAATCTCCCCTGTGGAGCTTTGCAGCTCCTTCAGGGTTATCTTTGGTCTCTTTGTTGCCTCTAATTAATGCCTTCCTTGCCTGGTCTGTCAGTTTTGGTGGGCGGCCCTCTCTTGGCAGGTTTGTTGTGGTGCTATATTCTTTCAATTTTTTTATAATGGATTTAATGGTGCTCTGTGTGATGTTCAAAGTTTCTGATATTTTTTTATAACCCAACCCTGATCTGTACTTCTCCACAACTTTGTCCCTGACCTGTTTGGAGAGCTCCTTGGTCTTCATGGTGCCGCTTGCTTGGTGGTGCCCCTTGCTTAGTGGTGTTGCAGACTCTGGGGCCTTTCAGAACAGGTGTATATATACTGAGATCATGTGACACTTAGATTGCACACAGGTGGACTTTATTTAACTTATTATGTGACTTCTGAAGGTTATTGGTTGCACCAGATCTTAATTAGGGGCTTCATAGCAAAGGGGGTGAATACATACGCACGCACCACTTTTCCATTATTAATATTTTAGAATTTTTTGAAACAAGTTCTTTTTTTCATTTCACTTTGGACTATGTTGTGTATGTCCATTACATGAAATCCAAATAAAAATCCATTTAAATTACAGGTTGTAATGCAACAAAATAGGAAAAACACCAAGGGGGATGAATACTTTTGCAAGGCACTGTATCTGGGACAGAGGAAGGGTTAGTAATTAAAAAATCATGTCAACCCCTATTATTTCACACAGAGTAAGTCCATGTAACTTTTTATGTGATTTATTAAGCCACATTTTACTCCTGAACTAATTTAGGCTTGCCTAAACAAAGGGGCTGAATACTTATGCAACAAATATATTTTAGATATGAAATGTTTGATTAATCTTTAAAAAAGTTATAATTTTTCTTCCACTTTGACATTACAGAGTATTTTGTGCATGTAGTGTCAAAAAATGACAATTAAAACCATTTTAATCCCACTTTGTAACACAATAAAATGTGACCGACCGGCTTGATTTGGTCTTATGTAGCAAAATTTGAAATAGTGTTTTTTACATTGGATAAAAGTAGAGACTCAGGGCTAGAAAATTGTATATCATACACTACAGTTGAGGAACATTGGGAAAGTAATTCTGCTTAGAAAGTTGCTAAACTTGTAACCTCACTTTTGAGGAAATGGTCCTTGAATGTTTTGGTACCTTCTGGAGAGCTCTTCTTTGTCTACACCTATTCAGCATTGTTCACACCCTCTAAAAAGCTTTAGCGCCATCCATCTTTTTAAGGATTCACATGAGGCTATATACTAAACAACCAAAGATTTCAAGACTAAAGGCTGGCTTATACTACGGGTGTGTTCGTAAATTTTATTTGGAGTGCCAGAGTGTGCTCTGGGCGTTCGTAAACTCAGAGCGTTGTCAGATTGGCCGTTCGTAAATTCAGAGCGTTTCGCTCTCGAAGCGTTCAGAGCGCACACTGGATGCTCTGGCCGAAAGTAGGGTTGATCCGAGTGTTCTGACCTAACAACAGCAGTCAAGCACCCTAGCTAACTGGCTAACGTTGGCTAGCTTGCTAGCTACTTCCAGACACAAATGAGAGAACAGCTCACTCTGACCATTTTACTCGTCCTAGCAGAGCTAGTTAGGCTGTTTTTTGTTATCCAGAGCATTGGTGACTGCAACTGTGTTACTGGCAACAATTTAATTACGCTTTTTTGCCAACGTTTACTGACACCGGCCATATTCAATGGGTGTTGAGCGTTCGTAAATTCGTCAGTTATTCTGCACTCTGGCACAGTCAGACGAGAGGGCTCTGAAATCGGAGTAGATAGCCAGAGCGAATTTACCAGCTACGTCTATCAACAGTTGTCGCAGTGACATCATAAACATTTTATTGAAATAGTTAGTTGCATAGTGGAGTCTTTTGTTTAGACATGTAGCTAGCTAGCTAAACAATTAACCATAATGCCAACTCATAACGTTACTACCCTGCATGAATCTGCAGGTAGCTAACCAACCAGGTTTAATGTTAGCTAGCTAACATTAGGCTATAACTAGCAATACAAATGGCTCTGAGATACGAATAATATTACTACACAGATCATACATGTAATGTTAGCTAGCTAGCCAGCCAGCTAACGTTAGCGTGCTAGCTAAAAGTACACTTTAACTTGAAATGAAAACGACTTTCTGACAAAATTTGAAACGTGTAATATCTGAAAATGTAGCTAGCTAGACTCTCTTACCCATATACATGGATGGACACTTCTCCCTCTCTGTCACAGATGCCATGGTTGCCCTTAGTTTGAAGATGTAATCTGGAGACAGGTGTTTTATAGCCTTCTGTATGTTTTCTTTTCGATCCGTCCTCATATTTGCAATTAAACACCAGAATTTTCTCCATCTGTTTAGCTATCATACTCTAATTCCATTAATTTCAAAACTCGGTCCTCCAGAAAGTGTAGTGCAACACTTATGCAGTTGTACTACGTGATATCTTTCAAAAAAGCTGCATTAGAAAGGATTATCTACACATACTGACCAGCTCATATTACTGTATAGACAGAAGCGTGCTACATGGCAGACCAATCCGAACTCATATCTCGGCATGTCCAGTATATCTCCCGAGTGGCGCAGTGGTCTAAGGCACTGCATCGCAGTGCTAGCTGTGCCACTAGAGATCCTGGTTCGAATCCAGGCTCTGTCGTAGCCGGCCGCGACCGGGAGACCCATGGGGTGGCGCACAATTGGCCCAGCGTCGTCCAGGGTAGGGGAGGGAATGGCCGGCAGGGATGTAGCTCAGTTGATAGAGCATGGCGTTTGCAACGCCAGGGTTGTGGGTTCGATTCCCACATGGGGTATGAAAAAAATATAAAATAATGTAAGTCTCTGGATAAGAGCGTCTGCTAAATGACTAAAATGTAAATGTAAATGTCCAGGCCACTCATTATCTCAGCCAATCATGGCTAGTGGGAAGGTTGCTGTCTTTCTCCATGGCTAAACCTACCAGGCTCGTAATTTAACATGGTTGGTTTAGACATGTTCCAGAAGGCATTTCTGCCAAAAATGTGTTTTGATGAAAAAATTAAAAGCAAATGGCGCTCCTGTGAAGTAGTGATGCATGACATATGCCTAGTTTTCTGAAACGAGTCACGAATGTGAAGAACTCCAAGGAGTCTGAATGCTTTTGTAAGGCACTGTACACTATCCTCTTTAGAAATTGTATCATCAATCCACACTGTTGAAATATTAGTCTAGTTTTCCATCTCTGCCTTCTGGCTAATAATGACATCATGCTATTAGCATCTCACGCTTCCCCCGGTCGCCTCAGGCTCTACCAACCGACACTTAAACTTAAACTCAAGCTTCCTGTAGCCAGAGAGACAGCCTCATATGTAGATATGGAAATTCCCCTTATATCTTATATAGAGGCAGTTTATGTCATATAGTTTTGAAACCATCAATTCAATCAACCTTTATAGATGGTTGAACTGTTGGCTTTGCGAATGCATCTTTCTGCCTATTCAGCTGTTATGTATTGAGCTCAGGATCGGGTAGGTTACTTTATAAATGTAATCCATTACAGTTACTAGTTACCTGTCCAAAATTGTAATCAGTAACGTAACTTTTAGATTACCCAAACTCAGTAACGTAATCTGATTACTTTAAATTACTTTTGAATTATTTTCCCCTAAAGAGGCATTAGAAGAAGACAAAAAGGATACATCAAACACATTTGGTGTGTCAACATAGTTGTCGCTGACTTGTGGTCAGACTCGCTCAGGTGGAACAAATTTAAACGTGCGCCTTTTTTCAATGCTGAATTGAATGTCATTGAGAAAATGGAAAGGTGTCATACTGTATTTTTTCGTAAACATCCTTTCTGAATTTAAAAGTAATCCAAGAAGTAATCATTTAGTTTTTCAAAAGTATCTGTAATCTGATTACAATATGTTTTGCTTGTAAAGTAACATATTACAGTTAGTTTGTTTGTAATCAGATACATGTAACTGATTCCTAAGCCTAAGTACTATATTTGTTCCCATCCAACTATATTTCACCATGTCCGTGTCCCTATACTAGCGTACTACATACTTAAACTGCATACTAATTTCGGCGTTTGATCTAGTAGAATTCACTCGTCTTTTCCGACTCACGTGCTTGACAACAGCTGATAATCAGATAAATTAACGCGCTGTACCAAAATGAACGAATGGCGGGAGTCAATGCAATCGCGCATTAGATGATGCGTACGGAGTACTATTTTTGAAATTTCACATACTATAAAAAAAAAAAAAAAACGCATACTATTTAGTATGCTAGTATGGGAATTCGGACTCGGCCCATGTCTCCGCCCCATCTTAAACCATGACCATTACTTGCATCTTGACAATGTGTGTAAAAAGGTGAGTAGGAAGGAGTCAGGCGCAAGAGGTGTGAATCCAAGAATAGGGTTTATTTGGCCAATACAGCAGTCCGCAGCAATGCGTAAACCAAATACAGTGCGACTTAATTGCGTACTGGGAAAACAAAACACACGGGTGAATATCCCAGCGATAAAAGTAACATAATGCTCCACATGAGCTAGCGACACCTCCACATGAAACAATAACACACAAAGACATGGGGGAGCAGAGGGAATAATTATACAGAGACTGATGAGGGGATATGTACCAGGTGTGTGTGAAAAGCAAGACAAAACAAATGGAATGATGAAAAGAGGAGCGGCAGTGGCTAGAAGGTCGGTGACGACGAACGCCGAAGCCTGCCCGAACAAGGAGATGAGGCAGCTTCGGAGGGAGTTGTGTCAATGTGAGGTCAATTGGAGTGAAACAAATGTAGTAGTGTTTCCAATTTCTTAGTATTTGTTTTCCTCTGTACCCAGTGGTTTTCACATCTAACTGCATCAGACTATAACTGGAATACTGACTTATTCTCACCACCATCCTCCTATTATAGTGAACTAGAATGCCAAACTGAATGGAAACCATACTGTTGTTTTTACCATATTCTGATGCTTGTGTTTTATAGATGTATTTTAATGCGCTGGTGTGCCGGTTTAGCTGTGCTGTGTTGTTGTGTGTGTGTGTGTTTGTGCACATGTGCGTGCTTGTGGGGAAGCTGGTTACTTCATTGTGTTGTGGTAAGGCAGGCCTGTAGGGTGTAGTCAAGATAAGACCAATGCAGACTGGCCATGCTCAGGCCCTGTAGTGCCAGAGAAAGGATGTTTTGAGCAATCAATGCAAATCACAACATACCGTCCATGTCCTGCTGTTACTGACTGAGCCCATTTGTCACCGTTTTAGGCCAAATCCTTCCAAGGATCTTGTAGCATTCGTGACTCATGACATCTTCTGAGTTGACAGTCTGCTTGCTTTGACTCAGGCTGTTCAAAGGCTGTCTTCATTTTGTCATTAAACAGTCAACTTTAATAATACCAGGTAATAACAGCATGGACGCTATTAAGAATAACATTAAGGAAAACATTATTACACCAGTGGTCAGCATTTGTTTTGGTTAATGATGGTCTTTAAAATGTACAAATAAATGCTATGAAATTAGGATGGACTTGACGACTCAGAACAATTTATAGTTTTAAGGGAAGGTAAACATTAGGTAGCAAAGCTACAATTATTCTGTTGCAATACAGCGCATTCGGAAAGTATTCAGACCCCTTGACTTTTTCCACATTTTGTTACATTACAGCCTAATTCTAAAATTGATTAAATTGTTTTTTTTCCCTCATCAATCTACACACAATACCCCATAATGACAAAGCAAAAACAGGTTCTTAGAAATGTTTGCAAATTTATAACGAATAAAAATATGAATTATCACATTTACATAAGTATTCAGACCCTTTACTTTAGCGATTACAGCCTCGAGTCTTCTTGGGTATGACACTACATGCTTGGCACACCTGTATTTGGAGATATTCTCCCATTCTTCTCTGCAGATCCTCTCAAGCTCTGTCAGGTTGAATGGAGAGCGTCGCTGCACAGCTATTTTCAGGTCTCTCCAAAGATGTTTGATCGGGTTCAAGTCCGGGCTGTGGCTGAGCCACTCAACGACATTCAGAGACTTGTCCCAAAGCCACTCCTGCGTTGTCTTGGCTGTGTGCTTAGCGTCATTGTCCTGTTGGAAGGTGAACCTTCGCCCCAGTCTGAGGTCCTGAGCACTCTGGAGCAGGTTTTCATCAAGGATCTCTCTGTACTTTGCTCCGTTCATCTTTCCCTCGATCCTGACAAGTCTCCCAGTTCCTTGCTTTCGGTTTTGTACACCAGCTTCAAACAGCTGAAAATACTATATTTGGTTATGGAAAATATATTTCACAGAGGTTTAGATGGTACAATGATTCTCTACACAATGACTGCTCGTTTTGTCACATAAACTGAAATTAGGCGAACTATTAGAATTTTTGCAACCAGGAAATAGCGGAGCGATATCTGCATAGTGTATATTTAAGTGTAAATCATAGTCCACAGACGGTGAGAGGTGATAGTCCGGCTTCCCATTGTGACATACAGTGCCTTGCGAAAGTATTCACCCCCATTGGCATTTTTCCTATTTTATTGCCTTACAACCTGGAATTAAAATTGATTTTTTTGGGGAGTTGTATCATTTGATTTACACAACATGCCTACCACTTTGAAGATGCAAAATATTTGTTGTTGTGAAACAAACAAGAAATATGACAAAAAAACAGAAAACATTTTATCTTTGTTCCTATCGCCAGCTCCAGCCCTGAGTTCATTTGAGAGTTTTTGCTTTCTCCAAAGAGTTATTAATGTTATATAGAGATCAAATGGAGTACATTGTGCCTTTCGAGCTGACCCTTGGATGGCATTCCAACCCAATAAGGACACACACACACACACACACACACTGCAGTCCCTAACGTCCTGCTGGACTGGTTTCCTGCCAGACACTTTAATGTAGGTCAGCCCCTTGTTTTCCTCTCTCTGGAACAACTAGCTCTCACAGTCTCACGTCAAAATTAGACGTTCAACCATGTTTCTCCGATGTAAAATGTTGAAGTTAGTATTTAAGCTTAAGTTTAGGCATTAACTCCGAAATCTTAAGGTTAGGCATTAACTCTGAATGGTTAAGGTAATGGTTAATGTTTGGGATAGGCTTAAAACAACAATCTCAAAAACTACATTCTATTGCTGGATTTGAACATGCATGCAACCTTTGGCACCAGAGGCAGATGCTTATGCTCATTCTCCTTCCGCATCCACAATGCCCTAGCAAAACCAAAACCTACTTGAAGGTAACAGCGCTCACTGTTGCCCCTAGTGGCCGGTTTCTACGTCATCTCCCAACGTCCTCCGACATGGATGGACGTCGAATACTGACTTTTATCACAGGTGACCTGGCTGCTCTGGAACATGCTGTGCTCAGCCACTGCTGTCCTCCTTCTCTGTCACACTGGCGCTGCACTGTGTGTGTGTGGGATTGAGGTTGCTCTTTGCTACGTCTGTAATGCATTATGCGCAACACATCATATGGGAACAATTTTTTTTACATCCCTGTTAGTGAGCATTTCTCCTTTGCCAAGATAATCCATCCACCTGACAGTCAACATGATCATTACACAGGTGCACCTTGTGCTTGGGACATTAAAAGGCCACTCTAAAATGTGAAGATTTGTCACACAATACAATGCCACAGATGTCTCAATTTACAGGAGCGTGCAATTGGCATGCTGACTGCAGTAATGTCTACCAGAGCTGTTTCCAGATAATTGAATGTTAATTTCTCTACCATAAGCTGCATCCAACGTTGTTTTAGAGAATTTGGCAGTACGTTCAACTGGCCTCACGACCGCAGACCACGTGTAACCACGCCAGCCCAGGAGCTCCACATCCGGCTTCTTCACCTGCGGGATCGTCTGAGACCAGCCACCCGGAGAGCTGATGAAACTGTGGTTTTGCACAACCGGAGAATTTCTGCACAAACTGTGAGAAACCATCTCAGGGAAGCTCATCTGCGTGCTCATCGTCCTCACCAGGGTCTTGACCTGACTGCAGTTCGGCAAAGTAACCGACTTCAGTGGGCAAATGCTCACCTTCGATTGCCACTGTGCTCTTCATTGATGAATCCCGGTTTCAACTGTACCGGGCAGATGGCAGACGTGTGGGCGAGCGGTTTGCTGATGTCAGCGTTGTGAACAGAGTGCCCCATGGTGGCGGTGGGGTTATGGTATGGGCAGGCATAAGCTACAGACAACAAACACAATTACATTTTATCGATGGCAATTTGAATGCACAGAGATACTGTGACGAGATCCTGAGGCCCATTGTCGTGCCATTCATTGGCCACCATCACCTCATGTTTCAGCATGAGTATGGATGGCCCCATGTCGCAAGGATCTAGAAGCTGCAAAGGTCCCAGTTCTTCCATGGCCTGCATACTCACCAGACATGTCACCTACTGAGCATGTTTGGGATGCTCTGGATCGACAACATTCCACATTGTTCCACATTGTTGTGTGTTGTGTTTATATTTTTGTTCAGTGCACATCTTCTGTGAGTCATATCTGTTGCATTTGTTTAAGGAGATTATGTGAGATGGAGGGGAGACAGGGCTGTTTGTCTGTCCTTAGGAGAGGGGTGAGAGGTCCCTCTGTGAACTGTGGTGAATTGTTAGCAGCGCGTGGTTTGAACACACACACACACACACACATGCGAACACACACGAACACATCAAAAATACCTACTGTAGCTATATTTCTCTCCTCTATCTCTCTCTCGCTCTCTCCCTCCTTCCCTCCCTGCCTCTCTCTCTCCTATAATGTTCCTGGTTAATGCCAAGTGTGGCATAGAGGCTGGAGAGAGAAAGAGTAAATGGATTTGTTGATCTTTTCTCTCTCTCTCCATTTTTTTCAGTTTGGAAAGTAGGCAGAATTTATGAACTGCCTCAGTTGCTATGCTAAAAGCCAGGTTAAAATGAGTTTTTGAGTGATTGACCCACTCACACTGCTGTGACAAAGATTCGTTTAAATCAGCCAGCCACTCCAGACTGGAATTTGGAGATTGGATGGTGTGTGTGTGCGTGTGTGTGGTGTGAGATGAAGTGTGTGTAGTGTGATTGAGGTGAAGAGCCAGTTTATCTGATGCGGTTACTGTCTGCTATGTCTTTAATGTATTACGTGTGACACACACGAATAGGAGGGTCATGGTGCCATTTGTTATAAAGCATGCATCACGTCATCTTATACTGTTTACCAGATTTACGGGTTCTACCTCTTGAGGCGGGAACTGGTATACACACATGGAACTGTGGCTTCTTGTAAACAAACCGGTCTTTATGCCACAGGCAATGGCACTATGCATGCATGGGTGCGTGCGTTCGTATGTGTCTTTAAGTAAAGACATATACGCAGTGTTTAGGCAGGATTTTGTGCGTGCACAGGTTGAGCACCCTTGGCAGGGTAATTCTTACCGCAGGAGTGTGTACATTATAGTCAATGCAAACAGTAGTCAATATTGTTCTAACCACTATGATTATATGTGTGTTCTCTGTATAGGTCTATGCAGTGGGAGGGTATGATGGTCAGAGTCGTCTGAGCAGTGTGGAGTGCTATGACTCCTTCTCTAACCGCTGGACAGAGGTGGCTCCGATGAAGGAGGCGGTCAGTTCTCCAGCCGTGTCCAGCTGTGCTGGGAAGCTCTTTGTCATCGGGGGAGGGCCCGATGACAATACTTGCTCTGATAAGGTGGGTAGACCCATAGGGTACACCATACACATGGATAACTGGCTAAGATGCACCTTTACCTCTCAAAGATACACCATACACCACACCTATTAGAAAAACATGGATAATAGAAAAGGTTTGATACACACCTATACCATACCTTTTAGATATGCACCTAAGATGAACCTATAAATCCCAGATATGAATGAATGTTGTTGACTTACCTTTACTGTCCTTATTTGTCATTCAAGAGGAAATTCTTTCCACAGTTCATAACAGTTACACATATACAGTACATCAACAACCCTCCGCCCCCACCACCACCACCCCTGTCCTTCAGCACAGTTACACATATACAGGTTACACATGGAACAGGTTGAGAGCTTCAAGTTCCTTGGTGTCCACATCACCAACGAACTATCATGGTCCAAACACACCAAGACAGTCGTGAAGAGGGCACGACAAAGCCTATTCCCCCTCAGGAGACTAAAAAGATTTGGCATGGGTCCTCAGATCCTCAAAAAATTCTACAGCTGCACCATCGAGAGCATCCTGACTGGTTGCATCACCGCCTGGTATGGCAACTGCTTGGCCTCTGACCGCAAGGCACTACAGAGGGTAGTGCGTACGGCCCAGTACATCACTGGGGCAAAGCTCCCTGCCATCCAGGACCTCTATACCAGGCGGTGTCAGAGGAAGGCCCTCAAAATTGTCAAAGACTCCAGTCACCCTAGTCATAGACTGTTCTCTCTGCTACCGCACGGCAAGCGGTACCGGAGTGCCAAGTCTAGGTCCAAAAGACTTCTCAACAGCTTCTACCCCCAAGCCATAAGACTCCTGAACAGCTAATCATGGCTACCCGGACTATTTGCACTGCCCCCCCACCCCATCCTTTTTACGCTGCTGCTACTCTGTTAAGTATTTATGCATAGTCACTTTAACTCTACCCACATGTACATATTACCTCAACTAGCCGGTGCCCCCGCACATTGACTATGCAACGGTACCCCCCTGTATATATAGCCTCCCTACTGTCACTTTATTCTATTGTATATATAGCCTCCCTACTGTCACTTTATTTTTTACTTCTGCTCTTTTTTTTCTCAACACTTTTTTGTTGTTGTTTTATTCTTACTTTTTTGTTTAAAATAAATGCACTGTTGGTTAAGGGCTGTAAGTAAGCATTTCACTGTAATGTCTGCACCTGTTGTATTCGGCGCATGTGACCAATAAAATTTGATTTGATTTGATAAACAACCTCCCACCCCTACCCCCGCCGGCACCAGCACCACCACCCCTCCCCTTAAGCATTCATAACAGTAAACAGGGAATCTGATTATGGAATCAAGTACTTGTGAGATTTGCAACTACCCTACACCTCGCTCCAATAATACTGTCTAATAACCCAGACTGACATTACGACACACGGGTTGAATAAGGTGGAGGTTTATTCAGATCAAGCACTGCGAGTGATACCAGAGTCAGATCTTGTTTTCCATGTTAATATATGCATTAGGCAATCTTTTAATGAGATACGTTTTATAGTTCATCAGTTGTCATCGAGGTGTTGTGACATCAGACAGAGAGCAATATCACCACACCTCTCTATAGCTGGATCGAGGACGGAGGACTAGGGAAGGGCCCTATAGCTGGAGGGAGGATGGAGGACTAGGGAAGGGCCCTATAGCTGGAGGGAGGATGGAGGACTAGGGAAGGGCCCTATAGCTGGAGGGAGGATGGAGGACTAGGGAAGGGCCCTATAGCTGGAGGGAGGATGGAGGACTAGGGAAGGGCCCTATAGCTGGAGGGAGGATGGAGGACTAGGGAAGGGCCCTATAGCTGGAGGGAGGATGGAGGACTAGGGAAGGGCCCTATAGCTGGAGGGAGGACAGACGACTAGGGAAGGGCCCTATAGCTGGAGGGAGGACAGACGACTAGGGAAGGGCCTTATAGCTGGAAGGAGGACAGACGACTAGGGAAGGGCCCTATAGCTGGAGGGAGGACAGACGACTAGGGAAGGGCCCTATAGCTGCAGGGAGGACAGATGACTAGGGAAGGGCCCTATAGCTGGAGGCAGGATGGAGGACTAGGGAAGGGCCCTATAGCTGGAGGGAGGACAGATGACTAGGGAAGGGCCCTATAGCTGGAGGGAGGATGGAGGACTAGGGAAGGGCCCTATAGCTGGAGGGAGGACAGACGACTAGGGAAGGTCCCTATAGCTGGAGGGAGGATGGAGGACTAGGGAAGGGCCCTATAGCTGGAGGGAGGACAGACGACTAGGGAAGGTCCCTATAGCTGGAGGGAGGACAGACGACTAGGGAAGGGCCCTATAGCTGGAGGGAGGACAGACGACTAGGGAAGGGCCCTATAGCTGGAGGGAGGATGGAGGACTAGGGAAGGAATATCACCACACCTACTTATAGCTGGATGGAGGACTAGGGAAGGGCCAAGACTACAGTGGCAGTCATAATGGAGCACGGAATACAGTGAAGTTAGATGAAACAATATTAGTGAACATTATATCTAGAATATTCCCCATTTTAGCCTATACTGTTAGAAATGTGTGAGGCATGTTTTAAAGGAGAAGCTTTAAGTTTGAGGACAGACAAAGACTGAAAGTATTTGTGGCATGTGCCGGAGGATAAAGAAATGAGTGAAATTAGAGCCTTAGAATCAAATCAAAATCAAATCAAATGTTATTTGTCACATGCGCCGAATACAACAGGTGTAGGTAGACCTTACAGTGAAATGCTTACTGACAAGCCCTTAACCAACAATGCAGTTTTAAGAAAAAATAAGTGTTAAGAAAGTATTTACTAAATAAACTGAAGTAAACAATAAATAAATAAAAATAAAAAATGAAAAAAATAAGAAAATAGACAAATAACAAATAATTAAAGAGCATCAATAAAAGAACAGTAGCAAGGCTTTATACAGGGGGTACCGGTACAGAGTCAATGTGCGGGGGCACCGGTTAGTCGAGGTAATTTAGGTAATATGTACATGTAGGTAGAGGTAAAGTGCTAGCCCATGTTGACTCCAATGCCTCCCACAGTTGTGTCAAGTTGGCTGGATGCCCTTTGGGTGGTTGACCATTCTTGATACACACGGGAAACTGTTGAGTGTGAAAAACCCAGCAGCGTTGCAGTTCTTGACACACTCAAAGCGGTGCGCATGGCACCTATTACCATACCCATTCAAAGGCACTTAAATATTTTGTCTTGCCCATTCACGCTCTTAATGGCACATACGCACAATCCATGTCTCAATTGTCTCAAGGCTTAAAGATCCTTCTTTAACTTGTCTCCTCCCCTTCATCTACACTGACTGAAGTGGATTTAACAGGTGACATCAATAAGGGATCACCTGGATTCACCTGGTCAGTCTATGTCATGGAAAGAGCAGGTGTTCTTAATGTTTTGTATACTCAGTGTATATATCTGTTTCTAAGTGTTTCACCAAGATGCACATACAGTAGACGATAAATGTTGTACTGCATAAGGTTTTCATGCATTATGCTCTGAGTCCATGTATACTTTCACAGCTATATGTTTTATACCACACTTTTTCAAAACAAAAATAATCAATCAATCATGAATCACTCAATCCACGTGATCTCTCTAGGTCCAGTGCTATGATCCAGAGGCAGACACCTGGGGGCTAAGGGCAAGCATCCCTATCGCTAAGCGCTGCATCACGGCGGTCTCCCTGAACAACCTGATCTACGTGTCAGGTGGTCTAACCAAGTCTATCTTCTGCTACGACCCTGCAGAGGACTACTGGATGCACGTGGTGCACACTTTCAGCAAACAGGTAAGGATGTCATTTATGGCACAGAGACACTGGAGATTCTGTTTAATTTCAACTTCAGAGCTGCTATGAGGTTTGCACATAACAATGGTCTATGAAAACAAATACAGTGTTGACCTTACATCATAACTGGAGCTTTTTGATTTCACAAAAAAAGTTTTTATTGTTTTGTCGAGCACCTGATAAGTCAACCGTGGTGAGGCACATTTCCCTGACTCTCTCCCTCTCTCTCTGTCCCTCTCTGTTCCTCTCTCTCGCTCTCTCTCTCGCTCTCTCCTTTCCCTCTCGCACACTCTCATTCTCTCTCTCTCCTTTCCCTCTCTCTCTCTCCAGGAGAGCTGTGGCATGTCGGTGTGTAATGGGAAGATCTTCATCCTGGGTGGGCGGGGTGAGAACGGCGAAGCCTCTGACACCATCCTGTGTTACGACCCGGCAACGGGCATCATCACAGGCGTGGCGGCCATGCCTCGCCCCATCTCCTACCACGGCTGTGTCACCATCCACCGTTACAACGAGAAGTTCCACCACCGGCCCTGACCACACAAACACACACACAAACACACAGGCTTGTACATAAACATGCTTTAATAGACATTCACACACACCGATAAATATTCTTGAGACACGCGTTCCTAAAAATGGTGCAAAAAGACATGCACACACTCTCAACCCTTTTTTTTCGTCTCAATAAGCAACTCATTTAGAAAATCAGACCACAGCCCCAGTTTCAGTTTCACTTGTTTCCTTATTGTCCCGTGTAGCAACACTCTGTTGCTGGTATCGTGGTATTCCTGCTATGCTACTCCAGATCCATCTATGCCTGCCAGTTGACTGTTGTTCTATGGAAAATCAAACCACGGACTAGCTGGTATGCCTCCAGACACCACTATGTCTGTGTTTAGATTCAGCCTTCATGGAGCCAGCGGCAGGATCAGATCAGAGCAGTCATGAAATTTTGTCAGCCGGTGATTGTCAAGCAAATAACTGCCGGTGTCACGGTAATTGACCGTTAATTAACATAAAAACATTTAGCATCTCCTGGCTTCCACACATAGCCTACAAGCCACAGACGCAGACTTTTGGAATGTCTACATTTAAAAAAGTCTTAATAAATCCATTTAATATAGCCTACACCTACACCTTCACAATAAATCCATAATTTATTTTAGACATGTCTAAAGAAACATGAAGAAAATGTAGTCTGTATTTGAGAAGAACAGAATAGCATCCTCTGAGTTGTCCTTATGTCAGGCCCTGATCTGGCTATGCCAAATGGCTGTGGGCTACACTAGTTCATTTAGCAGACAAGAATTGCTTAGAATTCCATGGCATTATTTTATAGTATGAAGAATACAATTGAACATAGCTGAATAAAATATAAAGGATATTTTCTCAAAACAATTTCCGAGGGTTAACAAAGAAACATGCTTAATTTATAATTATTTATGCAACTTTAGTTGTGATACAAACGTTGGGCTATATGTTTTGATTTTTAATACATTCTAAGGCTGCATGATGATTTTTAAAAAGTCGCATGAAAGGCATAAGCTCTGCTTTGTTTCTTGCGCAGTTCATAATTTTCATAATTTTCTCATAATTTTCTCATTCACAATTTGACAAGCACTTGATAATATTCTCACCAGGCCTCAAATTTCCTGGCGGCATCCCCCTGGTGTGGCCTTACTGCCCCCTAAAGAATCCATGCCTTTTGCGGCCAGTGACTGTTGTGCCCTTGGGCTAAATATAATAATTATAATTCCTTTCTCCTGCCTGCCAATCGCCGTGCTCCAAAGCACCTCTCACTCACATGGTTCCCTCAGATATCTCAATTCTTATTAGCCAATGCCCGTCATGTGATCGGGTCCTTCTCACAGGCATCTCAACTCCGAAGTAGGCTACAAGTGAAGACAGACACATCGGGGACGCAACTGTGCACGTCCTTATTGAATTCCGAGGCACATATTGTAAATGTTCGAAAAACTGTTCACATTTACTTTTCGTCAGCCAACAAGATGAGTAGGCCTAACGAACAGCAAAAGCACTAACCTATGTCAATCTACTATCCCCCATAGTACAAAAGTTGACCTATTCTATTGGTCAACTTGTCCTTCTGTGCCAGAAATAAATATTCCAAACATACTCTGGGACAGTTATGGGATGCGATAGATCCCAAATTAATACAACCACTCGCATAAAAAAAACTTTTAAAAGCAATGAGGCTGATGCAACAGATCAGAACTTTTAGCTTAAAGTGTTGATAAACTATTATATAAGCGCAGCAATTCGCACACGGCAGTAGGCTATAAGCGCAAATGTTCCAAAATACAATCAATTGCGAACATTCTAAAATGCAATCAATTAGCGGGAAAACACCATTCTCAAAAATGACTGCAAATGCGATTATGCATGTAATGCTTTATTATAAAGGTGTATTTTTATGGTGAAAATTATCTTCCCCAAACTTGAAACTCACAAGCCGCCTATTTATGTAAATTAGTCTCTACACCGGTTGTAAAGGGGATTAATGTGCTTAATTTTAATAAGTTATTTGACCACTTTAGTAGTGATACTAACCTTATCAAAACATATAGGCCTATGGGCTAGGCTACATGAGGTGTGCTACTATGATTTGAAAAATACGCCAAAAAAAGGCATGCGCTGTTTCTTGCCTTATTGCACACCATGGGCATCATTCACAAGTGATAATACATAATTCACAAGTTATAATATTGTCACCCATCAGACTATTCTTAATTTAATCTTGTCTTTACATATACAAAATAATGTGTGAAATTAGTTTTGATTTAGAATGGACCATTATCATGCGCCTGTCTCAGAACAGGGGCAGGGGAAATAAATACATGTAATCTATGCACTTAAATAGCGAATGGAGGATGATTTTCCCATGGTTAATTGTCATGCCAGCCAGGTAGGCTATACTCCTGTTGTAAAGCGAAGCAATGTGCTTAATATTAGCAGAGTTGAGAAATAAATATAGTAGGCCTAGCCTATAGAAAGCTGATGGGATCCTCCTTTTTTAAATAGAGGCCATCAAAAATGTTATCTCACGCAATTGCATAGCCTATAGAAATGTTGCGCAACATGAGCTCATGGGCTCTCATGAAGTGTTTGATTCGATTTTCAAACATTTGCATTGATGTCAGAGTGATTAGAGGGACAATAGAGTGCTGAGTACCAGGCAGTTAGCAAGTTTGGTAGGATACTAATGACCATCAGCAGCATCAGAGCGCAGTTTTGGAGAAGACGAGTTACCATAACTAAACGGTGAGGTGGAATTTGACTGCGGTCATGACCTGTGATCACCGGTGTGGCGGTAAGACGGTCACTGTAACAGCCCTAGACATACCTAGCATCAGTGTGTAGGCCACTGTCATTCTTGTGACAGTAGCAACTCCTCATCTCCTCTTCCTAAGAACCAGAGATTCTGCTCTTTGATGGACAGAAAGGGAGTAGTGATAGTGGATGAAATCAAAGTGTTGCTTTAAGAGATTATAGAGGTATTCAGGTGGACAAGTACTAACAGATAGTGATTGTGATAGTGAACAAGAAAGCTTTTCAGACTTGAGAGAAATTCATAGGAACCTGGCACTGATTGACAGTTTGAGTTTTAAAAGGAAGTATGCATTCCAACAATCTTAAAATGGCCTCTTTCTTCGTAACCCTGTGATAGTATCATGGAAACTTGGAACAGTATCATGGAATGTATCAAGTTTACCTGGAAGCCAGAGGGTAGGAATGTAGTTCCGTGACTTCAATTTGATATGTCGTTAAGCGGTGATCGTTTGGTATAAAACAAAACAAGCTGGCATATGCTTATCCAAAAACAGAAGCCATGTCCAAATAGAACTAAACATAATCCTTCCATTGCCTTCTTTCATCTCCTGATGGCCACTAATTTCAAATGACATTCATTATAGGAAGCCCCTGCTCCCCTCCTGCTGTGGTCTGAACTCTGATTCTGCTTACTCCTATTACCTTTTCCTGTTAGAGCTTCCCTTACTTACTCTTTCCATATAATCTCTTTCCTCTTCTCATATCCTACCTCTTATCACTGACACTGTCATCATAATTCACGGCCGTGCCTCCCTTTTATCTTTGGTACACACACACACACTGATTTTTATTTTATTTTTGCAATTTATTAAATTATATTTGTTTGTCTTTTTTACTGTTGGATATTTGTACTGATGTTTTACCTTGTGCTTGTTGGTGTGCTTGTTGCTACATAGTGTTTAGATAGTTGATTTGGATGTTTGGTGTATGGGTGATTTAGACGATATCAGCAGGGCCGTTTCTAGCATTTGGGGGGCCCTAAGCGAGATTTGGTTTGCAGAGAGAACATTTTACATTATTAAAGCTCATTTCCTGCAGTTCTACACATTTTGCCATGGGATGAAGATCATTATTTATTTCATTTTTTGGTTGGGGGCCCCCTAGCGGCCGTTTATGTCTCTGGGTATCAGATGCCTTAGTAGATCAAAACTGTTCTAAATGAGTGGTAAATTATGTGACCTTTACTACAGTATATGTAAACCAGCTGTAGGTTTATATAATAATAGACAGTTTAATATTGTGCTGCTTACTCAGTGGCCTTGCCTCATATATGACAATTCTATAGAACTCTATGCCATACATAGACAATGGCACCTCTCAACTGTATACTCATATAATGTATAGCTCATGTACACAATGTAGCTCGGGGTAACCATGGAAACCTCCAGGTGTGTGTGCCGTTAGCTCTGCCGAGCTGACACCTGTTTATTAACTCACAGGATATGATTGATTGGCAGGTGTGATGGTGGAAATTTTAAGTCTTGATTCTGGTCAGTAAAAGTCTCCTTTTACTTTTGGTGTCGTTAGAATAAGGGATGAATTGCTGTGAATTGCTGTATTGTTATATGGTAATGTTGAGGCCTTCTCTTTACAACATTTCTATTTAAATTTTCTGGTATCCTTGTTTGCATATGGTTTGTGTCTTTTTGGTGTGTTTTTTGTATCCGAGAGCCCCAATTGTGCACTTTTACTATTAAATCACAGTGTAAATATGATTTTTGATTTCATTTTATTACTGTATCAATAAATATTATTTGCTTTCATGTGACGTATGTGAGTGGGGTGAATGGAGCATGTCAGCGCCTCATACTGGTCTCTGCCTGCTATTACTGGGATTCCCCACAAATAGCACAACCATAATATGTGAGATCAAGATCAACACAGGGAGAGAAAAAGAGGGAGGTAGAGGAACATGAACTCCGTTATTGGGTAATGGATAAGGAACGGTTTTGTTACTCAATAATGTAAATTTAAACAAAACAAGTGCAGTAAAACAATATTGGGATACGTCTGGACCTCTCAATCAAAGTGAAAGGAAATGTGAGGCATGTTAACTTAAGCCGCATTCCAGTGTTTCGTGTCGAGAGAGAGAGAGAGATTTTACTTTTGTTTTGACTATATTATTGAACTTTCTTTACTTGTTGTTGTGGTGAGTGCTGGGATTGTGTGTGTTGTTGATGAGTGATGCTTGTTTTTGACAGTCTGACACATCTAAGTGGTCTGCTCTATTTTAGATGACTCTCAAGGGGCAAGGCCTGAGCAGGGGAGAAGTGATTGATGGTCATGAATGCAGAGTTAGGCCTTTGGCTCAAATCAAATCCCTGAGGTGACGTTGTTTTGAACCTGCTTTCATGGGAACCCTGGATTTGAACCATGGATTTGATGAACTTGTAAAGCCTACAGTACTTGTGTACAAGATGAGGACTAGTTCGACCTGGAGAATGCAATCCTTTGTGCCTTAATGGAATAAGACAATATTGGATTAATATCTGTATTTCTGATATTAACGAAACAGCACATTAAAGTATGTATGATGTGATATTCTAATCTCCCTTTCGCCTTGGTTCTTCTGTTTCTCACGGAAAATTAGCGTGGACTGTCTAAGCTATAGTATGTCGGACTGTAATTGCTGACTTGTAAATGAAGCATCAATAAAGTTATTCTCTATACTGAACATGGTGTACAGTTCTCATATGACATATTGCAATACAATATTAAATACCATAGTTTAAAAATGTCAATGGAAGCAATACTATGGTATAGTGCAACTGTAGTAGATGAAACAAGCCATACATGATGGAAGTGTGAAACTATGCTGTTTTATAATCAGAATAATGTAAAGATATTTACATGTCTGTCTGCCTGTCTACCACCCCCACTTACCTATAGCCTGGTGCAGAGAGATTCCAAAGGAATTACATTACTATTAAACACTGGTGTTGACCTGTCAATCATCTAAGGGAAGTTGCCTAGGGGAGAAGTTACATGGAAATGCCTTATCACATTTCAATCAAATTATGACATCAAAATATAGTGCATTCGGGAAGTATTCAGACCCCTTTACTTTTTCCACATTGTGTTACGTTACAGCCTTATTCTAAAATGGATTAAATAATTGTTTTCCCTCATCAATCTACACACAATACCCAATAGTGACAAAGCGAAAACAGGTTTTTAGAAATCTTTGCAAATTTATTACAAATAAAAAACTGAAATATCTTATTTACATAAGTATTCAGACCCTTTCCTATGAGTCTCGAAATTGAGCTCAGGTGCATCCTGTTTCCATTGATCATCTTTGATGTTTCTACAACTTGATTGGAGACCAGCTGTGATAAATTCAATTGATTGAAAAAGAAAAGGAGAGCCGCACACTCTAGAAATAATTTAATAACCTAATCACCAACGTTTAGACAGACAAGCTGTCTTCATCAGGGTATAGACAGCTTGTCTGTCGAAACGTTGGTTATTAGGTTATTCAATGATTGCATCTGAGCTCCTAGAGTGAGGCTTTCCTTTAATTTTTCAAGTGTTCTACTCCGCTAGCCAGCACCTCGCCTAAACAGGTGTGCGTTTCTTTCGCTTCCAAATTCAGTTGATTGGACATGATTTGGAAAGGCACACACCTGTCTATATAAGGTCCCACAGTTGACAGTGCATATCAGAGCAAAAACCAAGCCATGAGGTCGAAGGAATTGTCTGTAGAGCTCCAAGACAGGATTGTGTTGAGGCACAGATCTGGGGAATGGTACCCAAGAACACAGTGGCCTCAATCATTCTTAAATGGAAGAAGTTTGGAACCACCAAGACTCTTCCTAGAGCTGGCCGCCCAGCCAAACTGAGCAATCGGAGGAGAAGGGCCTTGGTCAGGGAGGTGACCAAGAACCCGATGGTCACTCTGACAGAGCTCCAGAGTTCCTCTGGGGAGATGGGAGAACTTTCCTGAAGGACAACCATCTCTGCAGCACTCCACCAATCAGGCCTTTATGGTAGAGTGGCCAGACGGAAGCCACTCCTCAGTAAAAGGCACATGACAGCCCACTTCGAGTTTGCCAAAAGGCACCTAAAGGATTCTCAGACCATGAGAAACAAGAATCTCTGTTCTGATGAAACCAAGATTGAACTCTTTGGCCTGAATGCCAAGCGTCACATCTGGAGGAAACCTGGCACCATCCCTATGGCGAAGTATGGTGGTGGCAGCATCATGCTATGGGGATGTTTTTCAGCGGCAGGGACTGGGAGACTAGTCTGGATCGAGGGAAAGATGAACGGAGCAAAGTACAGAGAGATCCTTGATGAAAACCTGCTCCAGAGAGTTCAGGACCTCAGACTGGGGTGAAGGTTCACCTTCCAACAGGACAACGCAGGAGTGGCTTCGGAACAAGTCTCTGAATGTCCTTGAGTGGCCCAGCCAGAGCCCGGACTTGAACCCGATCTAACATCTCTGGAGAGACCTGAAAATAGCTGTGCAGCGACGCTCCCCATCCAACCTGACAGAGCTTGAGAGGATCTGCAGAGAAGAATGGGAGAAACTCCCCAAATACAGGTGTGCCAAGCTTGTAGCGTCATAACCAAGAAGGCTTGAGGCTGTAATCGCTGCCAAAGGTGCTTCAAGTACTGAGTTAAGGGTCTGAATACTTATGTAAATGTAATATTTAAGTGTTTTATTTTAAAGAAAAAAATGTAAACTTGTTTATGCTTTGCCATTATGGGGTACTGTGTGTAGACTGATGGGGGGGGGGGGGACAATTTAATCCATTTTAGAATAAGGCTGTAACGTAACAAAATGTGGAAAAAGTCATGGGGTCTGAATACTTTCTAAATGCACTGTACATCTGAAAACAGCTAAATAACAACAAGGATGCTAAAAACACCAATATTCTGGAGAATAATTCCACTACTTTAGAAAACTTTTATTGTGGCTTTAGACTTTATTCATGAGTATCTGGTTTGTTCTTGGCAATTTCATGTAGGCTACACATGTGAATGCATATGTTGCTAAACCAAGATGAGGTTTCACTTAATGGATGTTTACTCTGAGGGGTAAACCATCTGTTGTGCTGGCAGAGTCTGGAGGTTGGCTACAACAGGGGGCGTGATGATGGAGTTAATGAAGTTGTCTGATCTAAGGACAGTTTTGAGTCCCATCCACCCCAGAGCCATCTGGCTCTGATCCATCCTAACACTCACTGCAATACCCCCCTAGGATAGGATAAGGGTAATCTGATCCTAGATCTGTGCCTACAGTGTTTTTATGTTTGCAGAAGAGTGAGAGGGATGGTTTCTCTTATATTTCAAGGGGGAATGGAATGATAGAACATGAGCAGTGGTATAGTATCATTCCAGACTGTGGTTAGGACCTAATTAGATTGGTCCCACTGTTATCTTGTTTACAAGACAAACTATCTGCCGCCCACGGTGCATCAACAACAAACATACATCAGTTCTGCAAACGTTGTATCTATATCGATTCCATATGAGTATGCAAATTCTATTCTGTTACACTTTTGTGGGGTGTGGGTGGGAAGGTGCCGGTAGTCATTTTGTGTGCCATAACAGTTTATATTTAGGTGCAATACTTTTAAGCCAATATTGTATGAGGTGCAGGAACTCATGCACTATAACATTTTAGGTGCCAGTGAGCTCTTGCCCGACAATGGAGGATGTTAAGGGATTATTAAATCATATAGCTTCACTGAACATAAACATAGATCTAGATCTATACGACCTTCAACTAACAGTAACAATATGTCATATTAGTTGAGAGGTGGTGCCAGGACAGAAGGTTATCTATTTGGCAAAATGCCATTCTGTTCAAATCAAAATCATGCGCCGAAAACAATGGGTGTAGACTGAACCGTGAAATGCTTGGTTACGAGCCCTTCCCAACAATGCAGAGTAAAGAAATAATAATCAAAAGAAAAATAGTAACACAAGTGGAATAGAATACACAAGTATGGAGCTATATACAGGGATACCAGTACCAAATGAAATGTGCTGGGGTATGAGGTTTTTGAGGTAGATATAGACATGAAGGCAGGGTAAAGTGACTAGGCATCAGGATAGATAATAATAAGAGAAAAATAAAGAACAGAGTAGCAACAGCATATGATGAGTGTAAAAGAGTTTGTGTGTGTCTGTGTGTGTGTTTGTGTTTGTGTTGTCGGTATGGGTGTGTGTTATGTGTGTGTGCGTATGAAGTGTCAGTGTAATGTGTGTGTGAGTGTGTATATATAGTCTTGTGAGTGTGCATATAGTCAGTGCAAGATACAGTCAGCACAGATATGGGGCGGCAGGTAGCTTAATGGTTAAGAGCGTTGTGCCAGTAACCGAAAGGTCGCTGGTTCTAATCCCTGAGTCGACTAGGTGAAAAATCTGTCGATGTGCCCTTGGGCAAGGCACTTAACCCTGATTGCTCCTGTAAGTCACTCTGGATAAGAGCGTCTGCTAAAATGACTGAAAGTGTAAAAAATATTCTGGGTAACCATTAATTTACTATTTAGCAGTCTTATGGCTTGGGGCTGGAAGCTGTCTCAGAGCCTGTTGATCAGAGATCCGATGCTTCGGTACCATTTACTGGACAATAGCAGAGTGGGAGGCTGGAGTCTTTGGCAATTTCTCGCGCCTTCCTCTGACACCTGATATAGAGGTCCTGGATCGCAGGGAGCTTGGCCCCAGTGATGTACTGGGCTGTCCGCACCACCCTCTGTAGCGCTTTGCGGTCGAGGGTGGTGCATTTGCCATACTAAGCATTGATGCAGCCAGTCAAGATGCTCTCAATGGTGCAGCTGTATTACTTTTTGAGGATCTTTTCAGCCTCATGAGGGGGAAGATGTGCTGTCGTGCCATCTTCATGACTGTGCGGGTGTGTGTAGATCATGTTAAGTCCTTAGTGATGTGGACACCAAGGAACTTGAAGCTCTCGACCCACTCAACTACAGCCCCGTCGATGTGGATAGGGGCGTGCTCTCCCCTCTTTCTCCTGTAGTCCACGATTAGCTCCTTGGTCTTTCTGACAGAGGGGGAGGTTGTTGTCATGGCACCACACTGCAAAGTGTCTGACCTCCTCCCTGTAGGCTCTCATTGCCGTCGGTGATCAGGCCTACCATCTTTGCGTCGCCAGTGTTGTTGCCTTCACTCACCCTCACCGCCGTTCTCTCAGGAAGTCTAGGATCCAGTTACAGAGGGAGGTGTTCAGTCCCAGGTTCCCCAGCTTGGTGTTGAACGCTGAACTGTAGTCTATAAACAGCATTCTCACATAGTTATTTCCTCTCTTGTCCAGGTGGGAGAGGGCAATGTGAAGTGCAATTGAGATTGCGTCATCTGTAGATCTGTTGGGGCAGTATGCGAATTGGAGTGGGTCCAGGGTGTCTGAGATGATGGTGTTGATGTGTGTCATGACCAGCCTTTCAAAGTACTTCATAATTACAGATCATAGATAGTCATTTAGGCAGGTTACCTTGGAGGTCTTGGGAACAGGGACAATGGTGGTAGCTTGAAACATGTTGGGATTACAGATTATTATTATTAAAGGTAAGCATACCACCATTGCCCATGATTCAATTCCCTCTCTTTTTATTCTAATGTAGAGTTGTTACATCAAAACCTCAGACATTCTTCTCAGATTATATAGCAACAAACCCACATGGATTTCATAGGGGAGAATAGAAACAGTGGCTCAAAGGTTTATCAAGATCAATTTGTGAACAGCTCTGTCTATGCCATCTTTAAAATTAATCTGACTGTGTTATCTAATAAATCCAGTCTGTAATGCAGACATTTGGCACCAGTTTGCGATTCTTCTCACATCTCATCTCACCAACATGCATTGTTATGAACCACAGACAAGCCTGTAGATGTATATGTGATGATGTCATTTCAGGACATATTTATACAATATTGTTAGGGTTACTGTACCAAACAGATGTGGCACAAGCCAGATTGTTTTCTATTTGATGAACAAATAAATAAAGTAGGCTATGGTCTTGGCATTAGAACCCATTGGCTACTGGATAGTGTGTTTACAAACTATTTGAAGTGAGTAAAATTGACTGCGTCTTTTGAGGGAAAGCAAAGGGCCAACAAGAAAAGTAGATGTTTTAATAACTTCTTGATTATGTGTGATGTATTTTTATGACATTAGTTACATTTTACCTCCATGAGGTTAATCATTATATCCCTATTTCTTCCGTTTGAAACTGAGATACAGTGTAGGGCATGTCACTGTATTCTGTCCAGCCTGGATTATGATTCTGTTTTCTAGTGCCCCCCTCTGGTTAATCGCAGGAATCGCAAGGCCCATCTGTTTGCAGGCGAATGCCATGGGGCTAGCTAGAGATTCTACAAACCCAGCAAAACATGAACCAGCATAGATAGCTAGCTTTGAATGAAAACTCACTTTATATAGAAACCTCCGTTCACTGTGCCTTGCTCCGCAGAAAAGTAATTATTAAACTACAGAAGCAGGCGTATCGGTTTTCTTGCAAAAACAATCACAACACACGTTCAGCTAGCTAGTTAGCCTGCTAACAACTTTCTCCTGCACGCCTCCCAGTTCCTGCACCACGAGCGTGAGGTATGGTTAATTGTTGAACATTGGGGTATGTTGTGAGAGTGGGAAAACTATTAAAATGCAATTTTATCGTAATGGATCAATGTACCATATAATGCTGCATTGTCAAGTTTGGTAGCAAAGTGTTTTCACAAATCACTGGTGTACCACGAAACAATGCTAGCTAGCTGCTTGCTAAAAACGTCGTTAGTGTAGTTCAAAGGCCTTGCTAGACATCGGGGTCGAGTAGCGGAGTGATCCGACTTGCAGTTCCATGTTATGCTAGCTAGCATTTAGCACCTACATAGCTATGCTGAATGCTACATTTTTGCATAGATCTCCAGTTAGATGGCTGGCTAGTTAGCTAACTAGCTAGATAGATGCTAAATTAGAACATCTATCTAGCCACTGTAAATATAACTATGTTGAAAATCTATAACCATTCAATAGAATGCCATGTTTTGTGGGGTTTGTTGTTGAAAACGGGCAATGGTGTTTATTTTCTGTTAGCACTTATTCCCCTTTTGACAGCTTATGCTAGCTAACATGCTAGGCTAGCAGGTGCAGTGATTTCAGACATTATTGTTTATGAACTGCATAAATACCATGCAGGGAAATGTAATAAACTTCCAACAAGCTAGGTTGTTATTTGATTACCTGGAATAATATTGAGAACTCAGCAATTATTGCTGCTACAAGATAAAAAGCTTACTGTCAGCATCTTCTCCATTTTAGTTAGTGATAAATATATCCAGCATATATCACAGAGCAAGCAGCAGGGACGTGGTTTCCAGAGCACAGATGTTGAATTTACACATTGCTGTTGTCTCTATCTCCAAGGCAATCATGTCAGGCATCAAGAGGAAGATTGAAGACAAGGACCCAGACTATGAGGACATCTCACAGGTTCAGGAGAACAAACGACACAAAGTAGTGGAACAAAATGGTAAGACTAGAAGTTCTACTACACATGTTATTGTACTATCAAAGCCTTCCTGTACTTGTGCACTTAGGCTGTATGGACAATTACTGGTTCACGGTATCTTTAGGATGATGCTAACATGTGACCTAGCTCACTCCGTCTGTGTTTTCTCATACTTTTTCAAACTTGCCAGCGAGGGAAGCTACGGTGCAGAAGATTGAGGCCATCATCAAAGACCAGTTCTCTTTGGAGATGAAGAACAAAGAACATGAGATCGAAGTGATCGGACAGGTAACTGTTAACCTCATCTACTGAATGAGTATCATATCACCAAACATGAGTCATATCAGAACCATGAGTGGACAAAAGTACGAACACCTTAAATGCATGCAAAGACAAACACTCTGTTTTCATGTTTATTACCTTTAATTGTGTGTAATTACAATATACAATATAGAGCTGGGACGATAAACCAACAACTACCGACGTCACCTTCCTCTTACCGAAGCATTTAGCTTACATCTGTAATTTTTGGTGATTTTGCTACACAACGTTCCTATAGATGGTTCCAAAACCATTATTTGTTCAACAGTAATAGCCTATGCATTATGTGGATTCCTGCTATGAAATTATCTGCCTGTCCCTGTTTCGGTTTTGGCTGCTGTGTGTGCGAGCCACTCTCACTCCCTCTCCCCACTGTGCTCAAAATGCAATTGCGGGAAAAATACAGTTTTCAAGGCATCTGCAGTTCTACTTACAGAAAGTAGAGTCACAGCTTTCTGTTAGTATATAATGTATTTCTCACCTCTTAATATTGGCACAGGGTTGGGCGATGTCAACTTTTGACCTATCGTGATTATGTACCCATAAAACATTGTGATTAATAACATTGGACTTATATAGTGCTTTTCAAAGACCTAAAGTCACTTTACAAGGACCCAGTCAAAACAAAACATCAGACTAAACAAGACATGAATAAAGAGAGGGGTGGGCTCAAAGAAGGGAAAGAGTGTGATGTATCAGTGTATGGGGATGGTTGGGATTTAGATACGAACCCGGTTTAGGGTAAGGGGTGGGATTGGGGTTAGGATACGAACCCGGTTTAGGGTAAGGGGTAGGGTAAGGGTTTGGTTTAGGTGCTGCTCTGTATGGTGAAGTGAGGAGTGTATTTTGGTGGGGGCTTAAGGGTATACGGTGCATTCGGAAAGTATTCAGACCCCTTGACTTTTTCCACATTTTGTTACGTTACAGGCTTATTCTAAAATGGATTAAATAAAACATTTTTTTCATCAATCTACACACAATAACCCATAATGACAAAGCGAAAACAGGTTTTAGAATTCTTTGCAAATCTATATAGCATATTTATTGAAATAGGCTACAGCAAATAGGAATAGGTAAATTACTCAGAATGTCACTTGTGTGCTGCCCTGCTGTGCTCTGTGAGACTCATATAGAAAGTAATACCCAATGAGTAACGATATCTTTGCTAAATGCACGGGGCACCAGTACCGAGTTGATGTGTAGGGGTATGAGGTAATTAAGGTATATATGTACATATACACTACCAGTCAAAAGTTTAGACACACCTACTCATTCAAAGGTTTTTCTTTATTTTTACAATTTTTTACATTGTAGAATAGTAGTGAAGACATCAAAACTATGAAATAACACAGATGGAATCATTTAGTAACCCAAAAAGTGTTAAACAAATCAAAATATATTTTATATTTGAGATTCTTCAAATAGCCACCCTTTGCCTTTATCAGCTTTGCACACTCTTGGCATTCTCTCAGCCAGCTTCATAAGGTAGTCACCTTGAATGCATTTCAATTAACAGGTGTTCCTTGTTAAAAGTTAATTTGTGGAATTTATTTCCGTCTTAATGCATTTGAGCCAATCAGTTGTGTTGTGACAAGGTAGGGTCGGTATACAGAAGATAGACCTATTTGGTAAAAGACCAAGTCCATATTATGGCAAGAACAGGTCAAATAAGCAAAGAGAAACGACAGTCCATCATTACTTTAAGACATGAAGTTCAGTCAATACGGAAAATGTCAAGAACTTTGAAAGTTTCTTCAAGTGCAGTCACAAAAACCATCAAGCGCTGTGATGAAACTGGCTCTCATGAGGACCGCCACAGGAATGGAAGACCCAGAGTTACCAGCCAAATTGCAGCCCAAATAAATGCTTCACAGAGTTCAAGTAACAGACACATCTCAACATCAACTGTTCAGAAGGGACTGTGTGAATCAGGCCTTCATGGTCTAATTGCTGCAAAGAAACCACTACTAAAGGACACAAATAATAAGAAGAGACCTGCTTGGGCCAAGAAACACAAGACAGGTGGAAATATGTCCTTTGGTCTGGAGTCCAAATTTGAGATTTTTGGTTCAAACTGCTGTGTCTTTGTGAGATGCGGTGTGGGTGAACGGATGATCTCCGCATGTGTAGTTCCCACCATAAAGCATGGAGGAGGAGGTGTTATGGTGTGGGGGTGCTTTGCTGGTGACACTGTCTATGATTTATTTAGAATTCAAGGCACACTTAACCAGCATGGCTACCACAGCATTCTGCAGCGAGATGCCATCCCAAGTGGTTTGGACTTAGTGGGATTATCATTTGTTTTTCAACAGGACAATGACCCAACACACCTCCAGGCTGTGTAGGGCTATTTTACCAAGAAGGAGAGTGATGGAGTGCTGCATCATATGACCTGACCTTCACAATCCCCCGACCTCAACCCAATTGAGATGGTTTGGGATGAGTTGGACCCAAGAGTGAAGTGCTCAGCATATGTGGGAACTCCTTCAAGATTGTTGGAAAAGCATTCCAGGTGAAGCTGGTTGAGAGAATGCCAAGAGTGTGCAAAGCTGTCATCAAGGCAAAGGGTGGCTATTTGAAGAATCTCAAATATAAAATATATTTTGATTTGTTTAACACTTTTCTGGTTACTACATGTTTCCATATGTGTTATTTCATAGTTTTACAATGTAGAAAATAGTGAAAAATTAAGAAAAACCGTTGAATGAGTAGGTGTGTCCAAACTTTTGACTGGTGCTGTAGGTAGGGGTAAAGTGACTAGGCAACAGGATAGATAATAAACAGTAGCAGCAGCATATGTGATGAGTCAAAATAGTTAGTGCAAAAAGGGTCAATGCAGATAGTCCGGCTAGCTATTTGGTTAGCTATTTAGGAGTCTAATGGCTTGGGGGTACAAGCTTTTCAGGGTCCTGTTGGTTCCAGACTTGCAATGCCGTAAGTTCAAAATGTAGGCTAAACCATCGCCAGTCACATCACAATGTCGTCGCTATCGACAATGGCTGTCAATCATTGTCAATGATGCTGTTAATAGGCCTATATCAATTAGCCTCGGCCTAGTGCTTGAAAGTTTTTGTAAGACATTGCATTTACTGATAGCCATGTAGTCTAATTGATTAATCTATCTAGCAACAAGATCATATTTACAGTTAGCAATCTATCTAAAGAGTTCCCACTTCATCAGGTGGAGAATAATAGTTAAGGCCAATATGCACAAAGATGTCTGCAAATTCATCTCTGAAGAGCCAAAAACAGGTTGCACATCAAAATATCAATCATGCTTTCCATGGATGTGTTAGAGAAATAGTTTACCTTTTGAGTCATAGGCTACCATCTCAGTTGTCTTACTTGGTACTGGGAAAAAATTGTCTACAGCCCTGCCGCTAATGCAAAGTAGTAACTGTCCATAAAAAAAAAATGTTTGTTGTGTTTATCGTTATCGAGCAAAATAGTTACATTTATTGCGTTATGAATTTTTGTCCATATCTTCCAGCTCTAATACAATACAACTTTATTGTCCATATGTTACAAAGAACAATGGAAATTTGTCTTGTTCTCCGTTCTCAACCCCCTCAGACAGCACACATCACACATACAGTTGAGACGAGCACAGGGTCAAGCTGCAGTGCTGCGCCCCTGGATGTAGAGCATGTTGTGGGGTTAAAGGCCTTGCTCAAGGGCCCAACGATCAAATCAAATTGTATTTGCCACATGCACCGAATACAACATGTGTAGACCTTCCAGTGAAATGCTTACTTACAAGCCCTTAACCAACAATGCAGTTTTAAGATAGGGGAAGGTCTTGAGGATGTGAACCCAGCAGCCATCCATTTTTGCCAGATCAATTCCACCCTTTTTCCAGTGCCCGGCATGGGAATCAAACCGGCCACCTTTTGGCTACAGGTCCAACTCCTTAGCTGCTGGGCTACTTACTGCCGCTACATGCTTATACTGTAGGAGAAAGGTTAATTACACGCTTATACTGCAGGACAAATCTTCAGTGTTTCTGTTCATTTCTCCGTTACAGCGTCTGAATGAGGCCAGGCGAATGATGGACAAGCTCAGAGCCTGTATCGTGGCCAATTACTATGCCAACGCTGGGGTGCCCAAGCTCCAAGAGGTAAGGTAGCTTTAAGTCCAATTTCTTATAAAAAATAAAAAAAACTACAAATTCTACAACTTCATTCACTCTCCTTTCCTACGTTTACCAGCAGGCATCCAAAAGCGACCCGGCGGTGCTGAACCACCCGGCCATCAAGCGTTTCCTGGAGTCACCCTCCCGCTCCTCCTCCCCTCTCAACCAGGGCTCGGACGCCCACTCCCTGGGGCCCTCGGAGTCTGAGTCCCTGTCCCAGCAGGGTGAGGGGCCGGAAAGGGACGTGGAGGGCTCCTGGAGAGAGGACAGGGGCAGGCAGGAGCGCAGGCCGGGCCGCAACACAGGGAAGGTGAGTGGACTGTGGAGTCTGAAGTAGCTTCCTCTCCCCGTCTCCTTTCCTTCATCCGTACTGATCTGAATTACCTGGTCAAATTGCTTTCACCTATCCTGTCTTTTCAAACCTATGCAGATGAGGCAAAGGAGCCGAAGAGAGGGAGGCACTGTAGATTATTGAGATGCACCCTTGGGAAGGCAATCATATGATGACCCTTTTGATAATTACTGCAGTGGTAAAAGGCTTCTGATACACCCTCTAACATTAATACTATGACTGTCTCCTTTGTTGTAGGACACGTTTGGCATCCCATCGTCAGGCGTACTGTCGTCATTCGAGGGGGAGCAGAGGGTGACCTACCACACTACAGGAGATGAGGCTTCCAGGCTCTACATAAAGAAGACCATCGTGGTGGGAAATGTCTCCAAGTACGTGACTGATATTATCAATGAGTTTTTCAGTTTTTTACTCAGTAGAATCTGAGAGCTTTTCAAGGCAGTGGTCCCATTCTTTTTGCTGACACTGTGAACTTTCTTAAGCATTTCACAATACATCTAGTCCTTTGTGACAGATATAAACAGCAGCAGTGTGTTGCAAGCTCTTGTAATACAGTTGCAGGGATGCAAACTCGTCACTTTTAGGCAATATATCTCTAAATAGGTCATCCACGTGAATCGTGTAGATCCGTAATAAAGTGTGCAGACGCAAGACTGTATCATCCATTGAGCTATAAAAGAGAGGCGCGAACAGATCTTCTCCCGTGTGATCACTAAATATAAAGGTGTATCTTTCTGAGATCGAAATGTATGACTGAGCACAGAATGCATCACTACGCGTTCTACAAATACAATATCAGAGTTTAGAGTGTGATGTCAGATATTTCATATCAGAATGTTTTATCCAATATCACCTGTGATAGCTGTGAGCAGCCATCCGCATCCCCTAACCAGCCATTAGCCTACTCAGCTGCTTCTGTCTGTTTTTTCTGCGCATCTCCATCAGTTTTTAAATGTTATTTAGCCGTGATGGCACACAGGGGTGTGCAGACAGTAATGCATTTTCTGTTACATTTGTTTAATTATTGGAGTGGCTCGCAGCGCAGTATCTTTTAATTTAGCCTGGAAGAGCAAGCAGGCCAGTTGGACTAGGCTGAATGCCACTGCCATAGAGGAAAAACGGAGCACCGTGACAGTCATGATTGCGCCTTTACATCACTGAAAACCGCAAGTTTCTAACCCAAACTACCGAAGTGACCTTCTCCCCTTTCTACCACGAATTGGCGCAAATTTTATAAACCATGTCGCGGGCCGCAAGTTTTTGGTTTGATAACAAACAACCTTGTTTAGTCATGTTTAATTTGTTGGCTTTGCACAAATTTGGATGGCACAGGATAAATTCAAAGAGATGCTTCAAAGGTAGGATGCATATGCCTTATCAATGTAATTCTAAGCTAAACCTGAATAAAAAATTTATATATTTTTCTGGTGTTCCTTAAATACTGTTTGGTGCCTAACTTTTGGGAGCAGAGTGTGTTTTTGTGTGTGAGACGGAATGAGAGAGTGGTGTATGTGAGAGAGAGGAAGAGGATGTGTGTGGGAGAGGGAGTAAGTGATTGAGCGAGATGTGTGAGGAAGGGAGGGAGTGTGTGGCTATGTGTGTGAGTTGTCTGAAGAGTAGGCTAACGATGGTTTCGCATAGGCCTAGTGTGTTTTCTCCTTACTGCCACAATGAAAATGCAGACCATTATGCATTTATATTCCTCTTGCCCAATCACAGGTAGGCCTTTGGATATAAGCAAATCTACTATTTTCTGCATTGTATACAGTAAATTATACAGTAAAACGTGTGAGGGGGGGGGGGGGGGGGGCAAACCCTGTGGTATCACAATACTACTCGCTTGGCATCTCATTGTTAGTGAAATGTTGGTATTGTGACAACCCCACTCTGAAAATTGGCATGTTTTTGTGCAGTTTACATCTTTTTTGCGTGTTTCCATGCAGGAAAATGTTGTCACCTTTTTGGGCCCTCACCAGTTTGCCTCCCTGCAGTTGGGTTTCTCAGTAGGCACTCAGCACACCTTGTTTTTGTTCCCTCTCACTACAGTAAGCAGTTGGGTAACTGGGTGCATGTCATGCAAGCCCAGTCTTGATACAGAACTCTGTGTCCTGATCACTGACATGTGTTCCCCCTGGATCACAAGCCTGTGTTTAGGGGTTGAAGGGAGACACTACTAGAACACAACAAGTAGGCTTGCATGTCATAACAGTGACATTAAACAGTAATTATTACTTATGTCCCCTGACTTAACAAAGTAGCTACACTCCCTATCTGCAAAAGCTTTATCGTGTACTAGCACCTTACTTTACTCTATGAAATGTATTTGGAATTGTATATATATATATATATACAGTGGGGAGAACAAGTATTTGATACACTGCCGATTTTGCAGGTTTTCCTACTTACAAAGCATGTAGAGGTCTGTAATTTTTATCATAGGTACACTTCAACTGTGAGAGACGGAATCTAAAACAAAAATCCAGAAAATCACATTGTATGATTTTTAAGTAATTAATTTGCATTTTATTGCATGAAATAAGTATTTGATCACCTACCAACCAGTAAGAATTCCAGCTCTCACAGACCTGTTAGTTTTTCTTTAAGAAGCCCTCCTGTTCTCCACTCATTACCTGTATTAACTGCACCTGTTTGAACTCGTTACCTGTATAAAAGACACCTGTCCACACACTCAATCAAACAGAACAAATACTTGTTCTCCCCACTGTATATACTCTATCAGTCAAAAGTTTGGACACACCTACTCATTCAAGTTTTTTTTTTTTACATTGTAGAACAATAGTGACGACATCAAAACTATGAAATAACACATATGGAATCATGTAGTAAACCATAAAGGGTTAAACAAATCAAAATATATTTTATAGTTGAGATTCTTCAAATAACCACCCTTTGCCTTGATGCAGTTGCAATAACCATCAAGAGCTATGATGAAACTGGCTCTCATGAGGACCGCCACAGGAATGGAAGACCCAGACTTACCTCTGCTGCAGAGGATAAGTTCATTAGAGTTACCAGCCTCAGAAATTGCAGCCCAAATAAATGCTTCACAGAGTTCAAGTAACAGACACATCTCAACATCAACTGTTCAGAGGAGACTGTGTGAATAAGGCCTTCATGGTCAAATTGCTGCAAAAAAAACACTACTAAAGGACACCAAAAGAAGAAGAGACTTGCTTGGGCCAAGAAACATGCGCAATGGACATTAGAACGGTGGAAATGTGTCCTTTGGTCTGGAGTCCAAATTTGAGATTTTTGGTTCAAACCGCTGTGTCTTTGTGAGACGCGGTGTGGGTGAACGGATGATCTCCGCATGTGTAGTTCCCAACGTAAAGCATGGAGGAGGAGGTGTTATGGTGTGGGGGTGCTTTGCTGGTGACACTGTCTGTGATTTATTTAGAATTCAAGGCACACTTAACCAGCATGGCTACCACATCATTCTGCAGCGATATGCCGTCCCATCTGGTTTGGGCTTAGTGGGACTATAATATGTTTTTCAACACACCTCCAGGCTGTGTAAGGGCTATTTTACCAAGAAATGGAAAGCTGCATCAGATGACCTGGCATCCACAATCCCCCTACCTCAACCCAATTGAGATGGTTTGGGATGAGTCGGACGGCAGAGTGAAGGAAAAGCAGCCAACAAGTGCTCAGCATATGTGGGAACTCCTTCAAGACTGTTTGAAAGTATTCCAGGTGAAGCTGGTTGAGAGAATGCCAAGAGTGTGCAAAGCTTTCATAAAGGGAAAGGGTGGCTATTGGAAGAATCTCAAATATAAAATATATTTTCATTTGTTTAACACTTTTTTGGTTACTACATGATTCCAAATGTGTTATTTCATAGTTTTGACGTCTTTACTATTATTCTACAATGTAGAAAATAGTAAAAATAAAGAAAACCCTTGAATGAGTAGGTGTGTCCAAACTTTTGACTGGTACTGTGTGTATATATATATATATATATATATATATATATATATATATATATATATATATATATATATATAGATATATATATATATATATATATATATATATATATATAGATATATAGATATATAGATATAGATATAGATATAGATAGATAGATACTTAGCTTGGAGTCATTAAAACTCGTTTTTCAACCACTCCACAAATTTCTTTTTAATAAAGTTTTGGCAAGTCGGTTAGGACATCTACTTCGTGCATGACACAAGTAATTTTTCCAACAATTGTTTACAGACAGATTATTTCACTTATAATTCACTTTATCACAATTCCAGTGGGTCAGAAGTTTACATACACTAAGTTGACTGTGCCTTTAAACAGCTTGGAAAATTCCAGAAAATGATGTCATGGCTTTAGAAGCTTCTGATAGGCTAATTGACATAATTTGAATCAATTGGAGGTGTACCTGTGGATGTATTTCAAGGCCTACCTTCAAACTCAGCGCCTCTTTGCTTGACATCATGGGAAAATCAAAATAAATCAACCAAAATAATTGTAGACCTCCACAAGTCTGGTTCATCCTTGGGAGCAATTTCCAAATGCCTGTAGGTACCACGTTCATCTGTACAAACAATAGTACGCAAGTATAAACACCATGGGACCACGCAGCCATCATACTGCTCAGGAAGGAGACACGTTCTGTCTCCTAGAGATGAACGTACTTTGGTGCGAATAGTGCAAATCAATCCCAGAACAACAGCAATGGACCTTGTGAAGATGCTGGAGGAAACAGGTACAAAAGTATTTATATCCACAGTAAAACGAGTCCTATACATCGACATAACCTGAAAGGCCGCTCAGCAAGGAAGAAGCCACTGCTCCCAAACCGCCTTAAAAAAGCCAGACTACGGTTTGCAACTGCACATGGAGACAAAGATCGTACTTTTTGGAGAAATGTCCTCTGGTGAAACAAAAATGGAACTGTTTGGCCATAATGATCATCGTTATGTTTGGAGGGAAAAGGGGTTGGCTTGCAAGCCGAAGAACACCATCCCAAACGTGAAGCACGGGGGTGGTAGCATCATGCTGTGGGGGTGCTTTGCTGCAGGAGGGACTGGTGCACTTCACAAAATAGATGGCATCATGAGGAAGGAAAATTATGTGGATATATTGAAGCAATATCTCAAGACATCAGTCAGGAAGTTAAAGCTTGGTCGCAAATGGCTCTTCCAAATGGACCATGTCCCCAAGTATACTTCCAAAGTTGTGGCAAAATGGCTTGAGGACAACAAAGTCAAGGTATTGGAGTGGCCATCACAAAGCCCTGACCTCAATCCTATAGAAAATATGTGGGCAGAACTGAAAAAGCGTGTGCGAGCAAGGAGGCCTACAAACCTGACTCAGTTACACCAGCTCTGTCAGGAGGAATGGGCCAAAATTCACCCAGATTATTTTGAGAAGCTTGTGGAAGGCTACCCGAAACATTTGACCCAAGTTAAACAATTTAAAGGCAGTGTTACCAAATACTAATTGAGTATATGTAAACTTCTGACCCTCTGGGAATGTGATGAAAGAAATAAAAGCTGAAATAAATCATTCTCTCTACTATTATTCTGACATTTCACATTCTTAAAATAAAGTGGTGATCCTAACTGACCTAAGACAGGGAATTCTTACTAGGATTAAATGTCAGGAATTGTGAAAAACTGAGTTTAAATGTATTTGGCGAATGTGTATGTTAACTTCTGACTTCAACTGTGTGTATATATATATATATATATATATATATATATAGCTAAGTGCTTATTAAGTCTTTAAAGGTTTAAGTGCACTGTTTTTTCTCTGGGTCCCATTAACACGATAAAAAAAGAAAGAAAAAAAGCTGTTTAATTGTCACATACACCGGCAGGGTTCGGGGTTGCACAGCATAATAGTTAGACACATATGCGAGGAAAATGGTCGCACTGTAGAGCCCTGACCGGATAGGTTTAGTGAAATGTTTTTTTTTTTACAGGGTCAGCCATAGTAGTAAGGCGCCACTGGAGAAAATGTGGGTTAGGTGCCTTGCTCAAGGGCACATCGACAGATTTTTCACCTTGTCGGCTTGGGTAGTCAAACTAGTGACTTTTTGTTACTGGCCCAACGCTCTAACTGCTAGGCTACATGCCGCCCAGGGAGTAGAGAGAACTGGCTGAGCTCCAGCTTGTCTTTCTATCTCCTCCTCTCCCCCTGCAAGGCAGCTCCCTCTCTTTCTCCCTCTCTCCTCCCCTCCATCTGTCAATCCGAGGTAAACAAACAGAACCAGGGCACTAGTGCACAGTGACTGACAGCTCTGCTAGACATGTCTCTCGCAGTTTCTTTCTTTCCCTCTTTGTGTTTTCTTTGTTTTTCACACTCTACTGTTCTCTCTTTCTCTCGCTCTTTCTCCCCCTGTCCCCCAACTTATCTCTCCTTCTTCTTCCCCTTCTCCCTACCTTTCTTGCTTTCTCTTGCTCCTTTCTCCCAATATCTTTGGTGGTCCTATGTGGCTCAGTTGGTAAGAATGTGGCACTAGTAATGCCAGGGTCCTGGGGCCACATATACAAAGATGAATGCCTTTCCTACATAAAAACGTCTGCTAAATTGCTAAAATATATTATCTCCCTCCTGTCTCCCAGGTATATCCCTCCTGATAAGCGGGAGGAGAATGACCAGTCAACCCACAAGTGGATGGTGTACGTCAGAGGCTCCAGAAGAGAGCCCAGCATCGATCACTTTGTCAAGAAAGTCTGGTTTTTTCTGCACCCCAGCTACAAGCCCAATGACCTGGTGGAAGTCAGGTGTGTGTGTGTGTGTGTGCACGCACATGTTTGTGTGCGCACGTGTCTGTACTTTGGAGGTAGGGCTCGTCTTGTTGTTGAATAGATCACTGGGGTGTTGTTTTTAAATGCAGGCCTCAGGCAACAGCAGACAGATTGAGACTCTCTGAGCAACATGTTTTGATCTGATGAGATACGACAGGGAGGGGCAACTTTGATGGGGTGGGGGCAACAAAAAATCTGAACTCATCATGAGGGGCCGCAGTGGCATGCGGGTCTGTGTACCCACATCCACACCCACACATGCAGTCAGAGACGGCCCCAAAGCAAAAACATTTTGGGGGCCCCCATCCACCTTGCGAGCAAAATATCTTAGCCCCCCCCACCCCCTTGTCAGCGGCGTGAGTTAATTTCCTGCAATTCTGCACATTTTGCCATGGGGTGGAGAGAACATTTTGCAGTTTTAAAGCAAGTTTGCTGCAATTCTACACATTTTGCCATGGTGCGGAAATGTTTGCAGTTTTTAAGCTTATTTCCTGCAATTCTACACGTTACCCTGACTTATGCCGTGTTAATAGGATATCTGAGTCAGAGTGATTAACTAAATCAATGAGGGCCCCCTGGAGGTCAGGGCCCCTGGACACGTGCCCTGCATACCCGGTCGGTAATTTGACCATGATTTCTAGTTGTCTGCGAAATGGCATATTATTATTATTATATTATAGTTTAGATAGCTGGCTAGACTAATTTAGCAATCTAAAAAAAGGTTAGCTGACATGGGCTAATTGAGTGACTGCTGATGCACAGCCAAATTTCTAAATGACACCTTGTGTATTCTACTATTCTAGCTTTCAACAGTAAGTTGAGACCCCGAATGAGTACCTTTTTATTGATTATTAATTTGGGCAGCCAGTTGCCCAACCCTGAGCTACGATGTAGTGTTGCCCATGTTTACACCATTTCCATTTCATATTATAGGTCAACAAAAGTTTTCTGAACAACTTCTGTTTGGCCAGACAAAGATGTAGGCATAGCTAGTGCAGATGTAGGCCTATCTAGTGTTAGACCAGGGTTTTTTCTTGATCAAAAAGGGGCTTAGGTGGTGGGTGTGGCAGGGGGCGTGGTCAGTGTGGCTGAATTTTAGAGAAACATTTCTCAAATTTCTCCATTGAGCTGTGAGAAATCTTTGCAGTTTTAAAGCAAATTTCTTGCAATTCTACACATTTTGCCATGCATGTGTGAGAAAATGTTGCAGTTTTAATGGAAATGTCATGCAGTTCTACATATTCTGACATGGAGCTGAGTGAACATGCAGTTTTAAAGGTAATTTCCTGCAATTCTATACATTTTGCTCAAACATAATAACAAAATACAGTGCTTTCGGAAAGTATTCAGACTCCTTGACTTTTTCCACAGCCTTATTCAATACTCCATAATGGCAAAGCAAAAATAAAAACCTGATATCAAATTTACATAAGTATTCAGACCCTTACTCAGTACTTTGTTGAAGAACCTTTGGCAGCGATTACAGCCTTGAGTCTTCTTGGGTATGACGCTACAAGCTTGGCACACCTGTATTTGGGGAGATTCTCCCATTCTTCTCTGCAGATCCTCTCAAGCTCTGTCAGGTTGGATTGGGAGCGTCACTGCACAGCTATTTTCAGGTCTCTCCAGAGATGTTCGATCGGGTTCAAGTCCGGACTTTGGCTGGGCCACTCAAGGACATTCAGAGACTTGTCCCAAAACCACTCCTGCGTTGTCTTGGCTGTGTGCTTAGGGTCGTTGTCCTGTTGGAAGGTGAACCTTCGCCCCAGTCTGAGGTCCTGAGAGCTCTGGAGCAGGTTTTCATCAAGGATCTCGCTGTACTTTGCTCCGTTCATCTTTCCCTCGATCCTGACTAGTCTCCCAGTCCCTGCCGCTGAAAAACATCCCCACAGCATGATGCTGCCACCACCATGCTTCACCGTAGGGATGGTGCCAGGTTTTCTCCAGACGTGACGCTTGGAATTCAGGCCAAAGAGTTCAATCTTGGTTTCTTTAGCCCATAGATTCTTGTTTCTCATGGTCTGAGAGTCCGTTAGGTGCCTTTTGGCAATCTCCAAGCGGGCTGTCATGTGCCTTTTACTGAGGAGTGGCTTCCATCTGGCCACTCTACCATAAAGGCCTGATTGGTGGACTGCTGCAGAGATGGTTGTCCTTCTGGAAGGTTCTCCCAGCTCCACAGAGGAACTCTGGATCTCTGTCAGAGTGACCATCGGGATCTTGGTCACCTCCCTGACCAAGGCCCTTCTCCCCCGATTGCTCTGTTTGGCCGGGCGACCAGCTCTAGGAAAAGTCTTGGTGGTTCCAAACTTCTTCCATTTAAGAATGATGGAGGCCACTGTGTTCTTGGGGAGCTTCAATGCTGCAGAAATGTTTTGGTACCCTTCCCCAGATCTGTGCCTCGACACAATCCTGTCTCTGAGCTCTACGGACAATTCCTTCAACCTCATTGCTTGGTTTTTGCTCTGACGTGCACTGTCAACTGTGGGACCTTATATAGACAGGTGTGTGCCTTTCCAAATCATGTCCAATCAATTGAATTTACCACAGGTGGACTCCAATCAAGTTGTAGAAACAACTCAAGGATAATCAATTGAAACAGGATGTACCTGAGCTCAATTTCGAGTCTCATAGCAAAGGGTCTGAATAATTATATAAATAAGGTATTTCCTTTTTTCTTTTTCTTTTCTGCAAAAAATTGTCTACCTGTTTTCGCTTTGTCATTATTGGGTATTGTGTGTAGATTGCTGAGGATTTTGTATTTATTTAATCAATTTTAGAATAAGGTTGTAACGTAACAAAATGTGTAAAACGTCAGGTGGTCTGAATACTTTCCGAATGCACTGTATATACTGCTAAATTCATTATTTTTGGAATTTTCAATTCTCCCTCACTGTGTAGCTTTTATTTTGGTGATTATTATTTCTCAAAGATTATATAATATAAATATATAGGTCCATTATCTTTTCTACATTATCCGGTTTTAGACATTTTCCATCCCAATTTATTTTGTATTATTCTTTTACAGTTTGGACTTAGGCAACCTGAAAAAACGCTAAGGCGGCACGCTCAAGGATTTCAATAGCAGAAAAATCTCTGTTAGATTGGTTGAGTAGTAAACACTAGAGGTGTTCACGGGTCCACCCAAACTCGAAAAACCAAGACCCGACCCGTGACCTATAATTCTAACTTTTTGCTCCGGTCTGTTTTGTTTGTCATCGGGTCTCGGGTCTATGTAACTACAGCTGAGAGACGTGAGTGGACCCGAATGGACCCGTCCACGGCTCTTCATAGCCTATAGCAGCCAAACTCAACTGGCGGACCGGGGTCCGGGACGGACCCAGAGAAGGGTTAACCCAGACCGCATTTTGTTATATAAAAGTCAATACATTATTTTTAGACAGCTTTTTAAAAAATCTACCGGGCGCTGCGGCCTCTTTATTTCAGCAACCTCTCTTTCTCGCTCTCTCTCAAAGCAACGCCCACCTCTACTAGTGCCCTGTCTTACCCAATGACATTAATCCAAATATCACATTCAACTGTAAATATCACAGATATGAGCTTAGTTACCAGTATCTTTGTTAATATGGCTTGTTAAAAAAAAAAAAAAAAGTTTATTCTGAAAACCGTATATTCAAAGACGAGTGGACGGAACAGTATTTATTCATTCTCCCTGCAACTAGCACAGAACCAATATGCCTGATATCCAGTGAGTCCGTAGCTCTCGTGAAAAGTGCCAATGTTAAGCGCCATTATGACACCAGGCATAGTAAATTCGATCAGACGTATCCCCTGAACAAGGAGGTGAGAACGAACAAGAATAACCAACTCAAATCCCAATATGAGAGGTCCACCAAAGTCCTTGTCAGTTCTCTGACAGCCCAACAATGTGCAATGGAGTGTTCACTGAGGATAGCTTTGGTTTTGGGAAAACACAAAAAAAACATTTTCAGACGCTGAGATGGTAAAATAATGCATGTGTGAAGTTGCTGACACCTTGCTTGAAGGTAAACAAAAAGATGAACTCAGGGAAAAGATCAAGCAGATCCCACTGTCAGATTCCACAGCAATGAGGAGAACGGAAATATTAGCTGAAGATTTAACTTCCCAACCTTTTATTTTTTATTTTTACGTTTTTATTTATTTAACCTTTATTTAACCAGGTAAGCCAGTTGAGAACAAGTTCTCATTTACAACTGTGACCTGGCCAATATAAAGCAACAACACAACTTGATGAGGCCATTCAGAATGTACCATGCATTTCATTAGCTGTGGATGAATCAACAGATAACGCTGATACTGCCCAGCTTCCGGTGTTGGTCAGATTTTATAACGAAACAAAGAAAGAATTCTGTGAGGAGCTGTTGGGCTTAACAAATCTAGAAGCGCACACACAGGGAGAGGATATCCATGAGGCCATCAAAGGGATGATGACAAAAAGGGGGATAGATCTGAAGTCAGTGGTCTCCATCAACACAGATGGAGCTCCAGCCATGATAGGAAGAGGGAGGGGACTGGTTGCACGTTTGAAAGAGGACCACCCTGACCTGACATCATATCGCTGCATCATCCATCAATCTGTCCTGTGTGCCAGTCTGGGAAAAGAGTATTCTGAGGTCAAGACAACGATGATGAAACTGTTCAACTTTTGAGAGGAACATCATCCCTACAACACCGCCTGCTACGAGGCATTGTAGCAGAGGCCAATGCCAGTTTTGATGACTTACTACTGCACAACAATGTCAGATGGTTCAGCAAAGGCAGGGTTTTGGAACGCTTTTGGGCCATTCAGGAGGAAATCAAATTTTCTTATCAGAGGAAATGAGTGATAAGGCAACTCAGTTTTTGGAAGATGAGAAGCTGGAAACAGTTAGAATTTTTGACAGACATTACATCACACCTTAATCAACTGAATGTTAAGCTGCAGGGACGGGACAACACAGCTTTTTAAGAATGATCTCCAGGGCGAACTTGTCCACTTCCCCAATCTTCTGGTGCAAATGCAGGGAGACAAAGGTGTTCCCAACCATGTTGATTCCATCCAGAAGTTGATGGATAACTTCAAGGCTCGCTTTGATGACTTCACTGTTGGAAGAGAACTGCTGCTGCTCATCCAGAACCCCTTCTTGGTCACAAACTTGACAAAGTTGTCAGAAGAAGTAAAACAGGTCTTCAGATGGGTAGATGTTACATCACTGCAAATGGAGTTGTTTGAGCTGCAAGAAAATGTGGCTATGAAGGAACAGGCTGGTGATTGTGACCCTGTCCCTTTCTGGGGAAAGATGGTGCCTGCATCTGATGTCTCTCTTCTCAAGAAACTGGCGCTATACATCCTGACCATGTTTGGCTCCACATACAGCTGTGAATCAGCCTTCTCTACAATGAACTTTATTAAAAACAAATATCGCACCAATGAACACCTGCACCATTTGTGCCAAAGTTCAAAGCATTGGCAGGAGACAGAAAGTGTAATGTCTCTCATTAATGCAGGGCAAGGCCCAGAGTGACTTATACACAAATATTGTATGGCCCACAGTGACGTTCTGTGCATTCAGATTATTTTTGTTCAACTCTCCTTTGTTCCCCAGAAAACATGCATTTTATTTTATTTAAATATATATTTTTTTTTATTCTATGCCAATTACACTTTCTGAAGACATGTTCACAGTGCACTTTTTGCATAGACAATTATGCAACCACTTTTGTTCTTCAGCAATGTTGACGCAATGTTGCACATGTTTTGCACATGTCTTATTCTCATTTAATTTATTGAATGTACATTTTATATAACAACATGTTTGTTACTACGCTGTACCACAGCGCCGATAAAGGACGATATCCATCCGGAAATTTGCCACCTAGGAAATTTGTGTCACTGGACATATAAAACATATAAAGACCTATTCGTTATCCAGAAAATAAACTTGACTGATAATCATATTTTTTTGGTCAGGGTATGGGTTGGGTCTAGGTCTGGTTATCGTCGGGTCTGATTGTTCTCGGGTCCGGATCCCCCTTTTTTTTTAATGATCGGTCCATTCGGGTCCGGATCTGATTGTCCTCGGGTCTGGTCAGTTCTGGGTCCAGCTTTTTGGACCCGAGAAGACCAGAGTGTACACCTTGATAAAGGCATCAGCATGCTTCAGTTCGGCTGGAACCTAGCCAAACTCGGCTAGGTGAACCGAACGAGTGTGCTTGCATACTCCCTTAAAAGACTTTAGCTTGAAAAATGAGAAAAAACAACAATTGTACTGTATGTCAATTTTTTTTCAAATAGTCAGAATGAATCTTAAGATAACTCAAGAAATCTGCTTTTCATTTTGACGTTTTTGCCAAGGAGATCTTAGTCGCGTGATTTTACATCTAACTAAGATGTTTGGTGCAGTATTTCTCAATGGAAAAATTTGCATGAAAACGACTCATCTCTCGTTGAATGACAAAGATTTTACTGAAGAATCCCTACTGTTGACCAATCAACGACGAAGGGGCGTAGACTTCAGCTTCCGACTTCGGCTTGCCTCAAGACATTTATTTGTGCCCGAACAGCCGAAAAAACCCTTGCCGAAGTACAAAACGAACAAAAACGTCACAAAATGTCTTCATAATACTGTATATGCACTCTTCAGAACTATTCTGCTGGGAAGCATGTGGACATCTTAACACTCCCATCATAGTAAACAAACTGAAATGCCTTGGAGTAATAGTGCCCCCATGTGGACATGAGACAAAGCACCGAAACCTAAAGTGTGTGTTTCAGGTGTGTCAGGGGGCTCTGTGTAGAAGTTGCCCCTAGACACTGATCTAAGACCAGCTTGCTCTTTGGGTTTTGTGGCGGGAAAGCTGATCCTAGACCTGTGCCTAAGGGAAACTTCTACACAGAGCCCCCTGACACCTCTGAAACATACATTTTAGTTCCTATGATTTGTGTGAGCAGTCTGAGTCAGAACAGGAGTCAACAGTACACATGAGTCATGACTAACCGTGCTGACACACCCTTCACCTACAGACTGTGTAATCACTTAGAAAGACTAATATCTTATACCTCAGAATACCTCAGGCCCCGTAATGCTTAGAGCCCTGACACGGCATGCAGGTTGATTCTGGTTTACATCCCCATACTGAATCAGAGTATCAGACAGTGTTTAAAAAAAAATCCTCCTCTGGCTGTTTTTAGCTGACGAGACGCAATGGTTTTGAGTAACCCCGATAGATGCATCCCGACTGACTGACAGAGGAGTCAAACTCTCTGAACCCCACAGAGACGTAGCTAAAGCTCTTTGCTGATTCTGACACATCTAAGGTCTTCAAGTGTGGGAATAACTCAAGTGTACACGCGCACACACACAGTTAGCTTAGCTTCTGGGCCACAAGGATGAGAACCGAAGGCTTCAAAGAGAGAGGAGATGAGAGAGAGAGCCTCCCGGTCATTGATTTTGGGGGAGAATGTCTACAAAGATGACTGAGTCAGAGTATAGGGAGAGATGGTATACTTTCTCTGACTGACTGTATTTAATACTTAAAGGGGTTGTTATGATGTTGTTTTCATGGATGATGTTTATTCTAAACCAAGGTGTGTGTGTCATAAAGAATTGAAAATGTGTTTGTCCCTGATCTATGTGTGTGTGTTTTCATGACTGTTGTTAGTGAGCCTCCGTTCCACCTGACACGTCGTGGCTGGGGGGAGTTCCCTGTCCGCATCCAGATCCACTTCAAAGACCCCCGCAACAAACGCATAGACATCATACACCACCTCAAGGTCCGATTTGTAGATTCATTACAACTTTATTTGCACTGGAAATGCATGTTTTGTTCACAGAGGAGCACTGAAGCTGTTCTCTGAGTCTCTTTCTTCTGTCTCTCTGCGTCACTCTGTCTTCCACTCTCTGTCTCTTTCTTTCTTCCTCAAAAGAGGACTCTTGGATGCCAATTAAGTGAAGTGATTCTTTAAAGTTGTATAAGTCTAGCCTCTTGAGAATGTTCTGGTTTCTCACAGGCTTTTTGATTTCGTCATTAGTGAGACTCACTGATATGGTTTCTTTTTTTTGACACAGTTTTGAATGTTTGTTTTTTCCTCACTGTTATTTTGTTACTCAGTCATTCTCTGTCTCTATGTAAAAATACATCATAAATCCTACTGTCTTTCCATTTCTCCCTGTAGCTAGACAGAACTTACACAGGCCTGCAGACACTGGGGGCAGAAACGGTAAGTCTGTTATTCATTTACTATGTTCAAACTTCTCTATCAAATCTACTAGCAAGACACCCGACTTACATTTCATGCGACCATAGCCCCAGCATTGATCTCAAACTTGACTCGTTCTGTTGAATACACCGTTTTTTTTACCACTGTGAAATCTGACCCTTGAACTCACTCTCCACTCAGGTGGTGGATGTCGAGCTCCACAGGAACTCCCTGGGGGACGACTATGTGCTCTCTTCCTCCCATGCCCACCACCACCAGCGTGCAGCCAGCCCCTCGTCACCCTCCTTACTGCCCCAAACCCCAGGTCCCCTCTCTGGCCGCTGCAGCTCTCCACTCCCCCTCTCACAGGACAACCACCCCACCATCGCAGAGAAAGGTGAGATACATGGTAGGTTGTATTCTGTTCTACATTCAAGTCTCCTTTTTACTCACCTGTTCTATCAGCTAGGGATGTGACTGAGACTTTAAACTCTAGTCAACACCAAGGTACCCCCCCACCCCCCCCCTCGGGTGCACGTTTTGGTTTTTGCCATAGCACTACACAGCTGATTGAAATAATCAGAGCATGATGATGAGTTGGTTATTTGAATCAGCTGTGTAGTGCTAGGGCAAAAAACTAAACGTGCACCCAGGGGGGACCCCAGGGCTGTGTTTGGGGAAACCCTGGTCTACACTATAGAAGATGTGAACTGCAGAACTGTAACTGTTTGCATTGGAATTATGTCAATTTCATCTCCTATTCAGTGAATCACGACCAGCCCAAGTGGGCCATGATTTTCTGTCATTTCTCTTTTTTGTTTCTTTAAATCCTTTCCTCTGCAGGCCTATAGTGAATTATTGATGACGCTGGACTGAGAAACACTCTGCCTCTCTCTCTCTCCCTATCTCTCTGTGCCAGGATGAGGGTAATTATAATGTAGATTATGCCCAGAGTGGTTTTTTAATGGTTATCATCCTCTTTCTCTCTCCTCTTTCTCCCTTTCTTTCTCTTTATCCTCCCTTTCCGTCCAGGTTTGCCCATCAAAGCAGAGGCAGGGAGGTCTGGGGTGTACAGCGCACCCCCCTCAGCTTCGGAACGCACCCCATCCTGGCCTAAAGTCACAGAGAAGATCACACTGGGTTCCCATGGCAACTCGGCCTTCCAGCCAATCACGGCCAGCTGTAAGATCATCCCCCAGGGACAAGTGCCCAGCCCCTCCGAGTCCCCCGGGAAATCCTTTCAGCCAATCACCATGAGCTGTAAGATTGTGTCAGGTGACTATCTCACAATGGGATCTGGCGGTATTGGAGTGGAGGGAGGGACGCGAAGGAGTTGTTGAATGATTCAGTAGTTTTATTTAGATTTTTGTTTTCATAGTCACTCTTAGTGTCAGTGGAGACATTTGTTTGATTTGTTTCGTTATTCAATATTTTTTGGAAGAAACTATACGTCAATCTCAGTTTAAAAACACTCTCTTTTTTACATTTTACATTTTAGTCATTTAGCAGACGCTCTTATCCAGAGCGACTTACAGTTAGTGAGTGCATACATTTTTTCATACTGGCCCCCCGTGGGAATCGAACCCGCAACCCTGGCGTTGGAAGCGCCATGCTCTACCAAGTGAGCTACAGGAGACCTATATCTTTTAAGATTGAAAAGGTTTAAATTTCAAAGTGCCTTAAGGAAATCTTTAGATCGATTTTTGTTTATGGGCAATTTTTTTTGAAGATACAGAGCTTTACAAAAATGTGTGTTTTAAAATGAATATCTTTATAATGAGCATGTTTGTGATTTTGTTTTGATCCCAAAGGTTCACCCATCTCCACACCCAGCCACTCGCCCCTCCCCCGTACCCACACCTCCACCCCGGTACACAACAAACAGGGCTCCTCCGTACTCAACAACCCTTACATCATTGTCGACAAGCCAGGCCAGGTCATCGGCATGGCAGCGAACTCCGGGGCCTCCACAGGTATGTTACTGCTCCGCTCTACTGCTCCACTCTTGCCCTTAGATTCTAGACACTGATCTAGGAACAGTTTAGCTGGTTTTCCCTAATAGTTAAAGTTGTGATTTGGGTTGGGTTTTTGGGTTAGCTCCTGAAGCACAATTTAAGACTGTATTGTGGACTCTGTGCCTCCCACACAGCACATGATAATAGTGTTTTAGGCTCTCCTCAGCCACTGTATGGCCAACACTCCCCTCCCACACACCAGCGTTACAAACACCCCAAGGCTGAATCTAGTGCACTCTTACTTCGCTCCTCTCCTGCTCTGATACTAATAAACCTCCACAGTTGACTATATTCTCTAACGTTCCTAAACATGAACGCTTACTGTTGTCATTTTTACATTTACATTTTAGTCATTTAGCAGACGCTCTTATCCAGAGCGACTTACAGTTGTCCCCTCTCTCTCTCTCTCTCTCTCTCTCTCTCTTAGTCTCTCTCTCTCTCCCTCCTCCATCTCCTTCCACTCATAAATCATGACATGTGGTGAGGCTGCAGCATTTCGGTGGTATGAGAGGGGCTTCCATGGTGACAGGAAGTACTGCTGTACTGCTCTGTTCCGTGGCTCAGGGTCAGGGACAGATTACAGGACAGTGAGGGGGGAGGGGGTTAGACATTCAGAGATGTGTGTGCTTGTGAGTTTGCTATAGCCCTCGCAGGTCTACAGCATGGGAGGCTGTGTGTGAGATTGAGGAACTCTTTTGTGTTTGTGTATATCAGGGATGGGTAACTTTGATGGGGGTGGGGGACACAAAAAATCTAAACTCATCATGAGGGGCTGCAGTGGCTCGCGGGTCTGCGTACCCACATGCATACCCACATGCATACCCACATATGCAGTCAGAGCCTATCACTAGCCTTTTGGGGGCCCTAAATGAAATTAGCATGGGGCGGAGAGAAAAATGTGCAGTTTTACAGCAAATGTCCTGCAATTCTACACATTTTACCATAGGTGGAGAGAAATGTTTGCAGTTTTTAATATGATATCGGAGTGAGAGTGACTAACAATATCAATGGACGACCCACGGTTGGTAATTTGACCATGATTACTACAAGTTGAGATCGCTGGTTAGACTAACTTACCAATCCCCCAAAAAATTACTGACATGGGCTATTGAGTGAATGTCAGTGACTGACATAAGAGAAAAACTGCTGATGCACAACCAAAGTTCGAAATTGTATTATACTATTGTACAGTAAATTGAGACCCCGACTGAGTTCCCCAAAAATATATATACAGTACCAGTCAAAAGTTTAGACACACCTACTCATTCAAGGGTTTTTCTTTATTTTTACTATTTTCTACATTGTAGAATATTAGTGAAGACATCAAAACCATGAAATAACACATATGGAATCATGTAGTAACCAAAAAAGTGTTAAACAAATCAAAATATATTTTAGATTCTTCAAAATAGCCACCCTTTGCCTTGATGACAGCTTTGCACACTCTTGGCATTCTCTCAACCAGCTTCATGAGGAATGCTTTTCCAACAGTCTTGAAGGAGTTCCCACATATGCTGAGCACTTGTTGGTTGTCTTTTCCTTCACTCTGCGGTCCAACTCATCTCAAACCATCTCAATTGGGTTGAGGTTGGGTGATTGTGGAGGCCAGGTCATCTGATGCAGCACTCCATCACTCTCCTTCTTGGTAAAATAGCCCTTACACAGCCTGGAGGTGTGTTGGGTCATTGTCCTGTTCAAAAACAAATGATAGCTAAGCGAACCAGATGGGATGGCGTATCGCTGCAGAATGCTGTGGTAGCCATGCTGGTTAAGTGTGCCTTGAATTCTAAATAAATCACAGACAGTGTCCCCAGCAAAGCACCCCCACACCATCACACCTCCTCCATGCTTCACGGTGGGAACCACACATGCAGAGATCATCCGTTCACCTACTCTGTGTCTCACAAAGACATGGCGGTAGGAACCAAAAATCTCAAATTTGGACTCATCAGACCAAAGGACAGATTTCTACCGCTCTAATGTCCATTGCTCGTGTTTCTTGGCCCAAGCAAGTCTCTTCTGCTTGTTGGTGTCCTTTAGTAGTGGTTCCATGTATCAGTGTCAGTCTGAAGTGGAGTACAGTGAAATCGCATTCTCCCACTGCTGAACTTCAGCCCTTTCTAGTTTTCATTCACATTCCTGTCATGTGCTCTGCTCTCCCACACAGCCTCTCCCATATCCCAGACATCCACCAACGCTTAGTTTTAACTGATCCAGGACGGGCGGAGGGGTTTAAAGTGTCCCATGTTATTTCAAGCTGGAGGATTGATGCTGATGTGGGAGTCAGAGCTGATTCACTAGTCTCTTAAACAAACAGACGTTTTGGTGCTGAAACTAAGGCCATAGCTTTTAGCTTTTAGGCAATACCTTAGTTTCTCTCTTTCTCTCAATAGCTTAGTTTTAGTGCTGTAACCCACCTAAAGCTTTTGAATTCAATATCATTGTGAACCAGACCGATGCCATTACCAGGACCCAGTGTCAGGCAGTGACCAAAATACATTTTGATTAATTGATTGATGGCCTCTGTCTTACAGGAAGTACCACAGCCAAGCAGTTGGTTGCGGCCCAGGGCACTCGCTCTCCGGCCTCCAAGGTTCACACAGGAAGCTTCCTGTCCTCAGGGGTCAAGGTGAGTTACACAGAGGTGACATAGAGATCGCTCAAAGGTCAATGGAGTAAGAGTCTTGTCGTACATTCACCACAGAAGATATTCAGGAAAACCTTTTAATGGCCAGGGCCCGTTTTCCCAAAAGCATCTTATGGCTAAGTTAATTGTTAGAACCTTGATAGGAGTATCGTTAAATCTCTGAGCTGTTTCCCAAAACCATCGTTATTAACGTTGCACTTGAAAACGCTCGTAATCTAACGCCTGCCTCAGACAACTCGTAAAACAGCTAAGTGCGTCGTTGCATGCTTTTTTGTGCTCCACATTATACACAGATAAACATAGAATCACATGGTTTATCCATCTCTCTGTGACCGCTGCATCAAATACGAAGTTGCCAATGTGCAATTGATATACACAAGCAAAGTAAAATAATGCTTCAAATGAAAACCGAGATGACTGCATTAAAATATAAATGCAGTAGGCTACAGGCCTATTTCAACCATATTGAAAAACATTTCATATAAAAAGAAAATTGCTACTTGTAGGCTACTGTCTGTAATTTCTCATGATGTTGTAGCCTAACATGTGCACAATGATGTGCCAAATCAGTGATTTAGTGAATTGTTATTGGGTAAGCGTAACATATGATCAAGCCGCTTCAATATTTGCAGCTGATCCGTCATCAGTATTGTGAAATAATTATAATGTTAAGGTAAGATTTGAACGGAGAAAGCTGACCAAGTGAATCCAGGTGAAAGCTATGATCCCTTATGAATGCCACTTCAATCAGTGTAAATGAAGGGGAGGAGACAAGTTAAAGAATGATTTTGAGACATGGATTGTGTATGTGTGTCTTTCAGAGTGTGAATGGGCAAGACAAAATATTTAAGTGCTTTTGAACGGGCTATGGTAGTAGGTGTCAGGCGCACTGGTTTGTGTCAAGAATTGCAATGCTGCTGGATTTTTCACGGTCAACAGTTTCCTGTGTGTACAATGGCTTGCGAAAGTATTCACCCCCCTTGGCATTTTTCCTATTTTGTTGCCTTACAACCTGGAATTAAAATAGATTTTTTGGGGGGGTTTGTATCATTTGGTTTACACAACATGCCTACCACTTTCAAAATGCAAAATATTTTTTATTGTGAAACAAACTAGAAATAAGACAAAAAAACTGAAAACTTGAGCGTGCATAACTATTCACCCCCCTAAAGTCAATACTTTGTAGAGCCACCTTTTGCAGCAATTACAGCTGCAAGTCTCTTGAGGTATGTCTCTATAAGCTTGGCACATCTAGCCACTGGGATTTTTGCCCATTCTTCAAGGCAAAACTGCTCCAGCTCCTTCAAGTTGGATGGGTTCCGCTGGTGTACAGCAATCTTTAAGTCATACCACAGATTCTCAATTGGGGTGAGGTCTGGGCTTTGACTAGGCCATTCCAAGACATTTCAATGTTTCCCCTTAAACCACTTGAGTGTTGCTTTAGCAGTCTGCTTAGGGTCATTGTCCTGCTGGAAGGTGAACTTCCGTCCCTGTCTCAAGTCTCTGGAAGACTGAAACAGGTTTCCCTCAAGAATTTCCCTGTATTTTGCGCCATCCATCATTCCTTCAATTCTGACCAGTTTCCCAGTCCCTGCCGATGAAAAACATCCCCACAGCATGATGCTGCCACCAACATGCTTCACTGTGGGGATGGTGTTCTCGGGGTGATGAGAGGTGTTGGGTTTGCACCAGATATAGCACTTTCCTTGATGGCCAAAAAGCTCAATTTTAGTCTCATCTGACCAGAGTACCTTTTTCCATATGTTTGAGGAGTCTCCCACATGTTTTTTTGGCGAACACCAAACATGTTTGCTTATTTTTTACTTTAAGCAATGGCTTTTTTCTGGCTCTCTTCCGTAAAGCCCAGCTCTGTGGAGTGTAAGGCTTAAAGTGGTCCTATGGACATATATATTATTATTATTATTATTATTATTTGTTGTCTCTCGGATTAATGCCCTCCTTGCCTGGTCCGTGGGTTTTGGTGGGTGGCCCTCTTATACATATATATTTTATATATACCCTCTCTTGGCAGGTATATTCTTTACTTTTTTCTTTTTTTTTTCCTTCTAAAATAATTTTTTTGTACTTTACCCCCTTTTTCTCTCCAATTTCGTGGTATCCAATTGGTAGTTACAGTCTTGTCCCATCGCTGCAACTCCCATACAGACACGGGAGAGGCGAAGGTCGAGAGTCATGCGTCCTCCGAAACACAACCTAACTGAGCCGCACTGCTTCTTGACACAGTGCCCGCTTAACCCGGAAGCCAGCCGCATCAAACACCGTACACCTGGCGACCGAGTCAGCGTGCACTGCGCCCGGCCTGCCATAGGAGTCGCTAGTGCGCGATGGGAAATCCCTGCCGGCCAAACCCTCCCCTACCCTGGACGGCGCTGGGCCAATTGTGTGCCGCCCCATGGGTCTCCCGGTCGCGGCCGGCTGCGACAGAGCCTGGACTCGAACCAGGATCTCTAGTGGCACAGCTAGCACTGCACCACTCGGTCGGCCATATTCTTTCAATTTTTTAATAATGGATTTAATATTGCTACGTGAAATGTTCAAAGTTTCGGATATTGTTTTATAACCCAACCATGATCTGTACTTCTACACAACTTTGTCCCTGACCTGTTTGGAGAGCTCTTTGGTCTTCATGGAGCTGCTTGCTTGGTTGTGCCCCTTGCTTAGTGGTGTTGCAGACTCTGGGGCCTTTCAGAACAGGTGTATATATGCTGAGATCATGTGACAGATCATGTGACACTTAGATTAAACACGTGGACTTTATTTAACTAATTATGTGACTTCTGAAGGTAATTGGTTGCACCAGATCTTATTTAGGGGCTTCATAGCAAAGGGGGTGAATACATATGCACGCACCACTTTTCCGTTATTAATTTTTTTGAATTATTTGAAACAAGTTATTTTTTTCATTTCACTTCACCAATTTGAACTATTTTGTGTATGTCCATTACATGAAATCCAAATAAAAATCCATTTAAATTACAGGTTGTAATGCAACAAAATAGGAAAAACGCCAAGGGGGATGAATGCTTTTGCAAGGCATTGTATCTTGAATGTTCCTCCACCCAAAGAACATCCAGCCAACTTGACACAACTGTGGGAAGCATTGGAGTCAACATGGGCCAGCATCCCTGTGGAATCCTATGGACACCTTGTAGAGTCCATGCGCCGACGAATTGAAACTTTTCTGAGGGCAAAAGGGAGGGGGTGCAACTCAATATTAGGAAGGTGCTCCTAATGTTTTGTATACTCTGTATATACCCATTAATTATTGAAGAATATAACTTCTAAATGCCTTAGTTCAACTGCCGTAACATTCATAACCCAAAATATAACCTTGTTTTACTCCAATGTTTGTAAACAATGTCAATGTAAACAAATACTGTATAGCCTAAAAACATGGTTAAAGCAGGGCTCGACATAAACGCTTGTCCTCTTGTCTGTAAATAAAAAAGCCTACATGTCAAAGTGTAGGTGATATGCATATTGGCTACAGCCTTATGTCCAAACCGATGCTGACATGAGGGAGGTGCCAGAAAATGTTGCCAAACTTTTATGAGACTTTTAATTACATAAATGTAGACTAAACGGCAGTCATGATTGACAAATATAATGAAGGATAATTATCATTAACATCTAAAGGCTTGATTCCGTCGACATACTCGAGGCATGGTTCGTTCAGATCAAATGGTCACAAGACTGGAGAGTGAAGGACAGTGCCTGTTGCGCACTGCACATCACCCACCTGAGCGGAAGTGGTCAGCCTTTTGAGACTATTTAACCATAAATGTATTTGTTTAAAACCTAGACGTTTTGTCATTTTATGAAGCATGTCTTACCTTTTTTCAAAGTAGCCTAGCTAAAATACGCCATAGAAATGTTGAGGGAATTATTTAACACTTAACACAGCATTTTCCTCATGTTGTATTGGTTTTCAAGTCAACTTTATTTTATTGTCCAGCAGCCAAAGGCATAATCCTAGTCATATTAGTAACCCATGCTAGTTGTTGCATCTTTAGATCTCCCCTTTCTTCATTTCTGTGACATGATACCGCTCCCGCGTGCGGTGCACTTCTGAGAATGGTGTTTTCCGCTAATAGCATTTTGGAACATTTGCGCATATTCTACAGCCGTGTGCACATTGTTAGGTTTATAATTGTTGTATGAATTGTATGAGTCTGTTTTGAGCTGTAGACATTTTTTATCGTCCCAGGGATGATGGGAAGCCCTTAATGTCGAGCCCTAGAGGGAATTATTTTATAAAGACATAAAAAGTATTTGGTAATTGTAATGTTGCAATATTTTATAGGCTACCAAGGTGGCCAACAGGGTGGGAAATTAACCTTTTGGTCCACCAGCCACTGTGGCATGTAGATTAAAGAATCTACCAGCCACTCAGATTTTTTACCATTCCAAATATTGTTTTGCCATAATTACACCAACAATCACAAATGACGGATGAGCATGCTTTATAATGTTTATAATACAAGAAATGTATTACTAGTAAGAAGTTATGTGGTATATTACTCAATTCAATTTCATTTTTGTGACCCAAGTCTTTTAACCAGTGTATGTTAAAATGAATTATTTAGATACAATAGTAAAAAGTAAAACAGAAACATCAAGAATCAGTGCCTGCCCTGCCACAAAATGCTGAGTGATACGACTTATTTATTATTATTAGTTCTGGGCTCTAACGCAAAAAATGTTTTTAGAAGGAGTGCATACTGTAAGTTGATATTTATGAGCACAAAAATAAATTCAGGAGTGCAATTAAATTGTAAGTGTTTTAATAAGACATGACTAAAAGTTTATGTATAAAAGGTTTTTGGAGTGTTCCATGCTCAATTAATCACAACGTACCCCCAAATATTTGAGTCATTAGGTGAGACAAAAATGTTCAGCTGCCCCTTTAAGGGGCGGGCCATTACCGTGGTAACGACACTCGTGTCTGTCAGAGATGAGATTGAGAATCTCGTGATTGCCTAGCAGGAGACAGTTTCAGCAAACTCAAACTAATATTGAAAAACAATCTGAATAAAACGATGTAACTAGCTAAGAAACACGAGGACAAAGGCACACTTTAGTAGCCTTTCATGTCAATTTTACCAATTTGGGTTTTGGTTTGAAAAAAATAACTCTTCCAAAATGCTGTGTGTGACCACCCACCAACGTGCCTGGTCACTAATAGACATTCTTTCCCGCCACTGCCAAAATCGACCCGCATTTGGCTGGTGTGAATTTCCCAACCTTGGTGGCCATCCATCCTCCAAGAGAGCCTTAAAGGGGCAGTGATGTATTTTGAGACAGGCTTGAATATGCAAAGAAGCCAATAGATAGAGTGTAGCCTACATTTTTGTCTGCTTCTCTAGTCATGCATTTTATTTTGTAAAGTGGTTCCTTGTATCATACAATGATGTAAAATGGTGTTACAGACCCTTTTTTATTTTTGGACTAGTGACTTGAGTTTTTCGACAAGTAAAAAATCAGTGGCAAAAAATGTGAATGTCAAGCCCTACTTAAAGCTATAATTTTGATATCATAGATGGTCAGTCCTTGCAGCCATAGCTATACTATATATACAAAAGTATGTGGACACCCCTTTAAATTAGTGGATTCAGCTATTTCAGCCACACCTGTTGCTGACAGGTGTTTAAAATTTAGCACACAGCCATGTAATCTCCATAGACAAACATTGGCAGTAGAATGGCCTTGCTGAAGAGCTCAATGACTTTCAACGTGGCACCGTCATAGGATGCCACCCTTCTAACAAGTCATTCCGTCAAATTTCTGCCCTGCTAGAGCTGCCCCGGTCAATTATAAGTGTTGTTATTGTGAAGTGGAAACGTCTAGGAGCAACAACGGACCAGCCGCGAAGTGGTAGGCCACACAAGCTAACAGGACGGAACAGCCGAGTGCTGAAGCGCATAGCGTGTAAAAATTGTCTGTCCTCGGTTGCAACACTTTCTACCGAGTTCCAAACTGCCTCTGGAAGCAACGTCAGCACAATAACTGTTCGTCGGGAGCTTCATGAAATGGGTTTCCATGGCCGTGATAAATCACGCTTCTGGGTTTGGCGGATGCTAGGAGAACATTACCTGACCGAATGCATAGTGACAACTATAATGTTTGGTGGAGGAGGAATAATGGTCTGGGGCTGTTTTTCATGGTTCGGCCTAGGCCCCTTAGTTCCAGTGAAGGGAAATCTTAACGCTACAGCATACAATGATATTCTAGACGATTCTATGCTTCCAACTTTGTGGCAACAGTTTGGGGAAAGGCCCTTTCCTGTTTCAGCATGACAATGCCCCCGTGCACAAAGCGTGGTCCATACAGAAATGGTTTGTCGAGATCGGTGTGGAAGAACTTGACTGGAGTCCTCCGTGAATGACTTTGATAACCAAAGTCTTAACCTGTCATGAGTACTTTTCATAGAACTCTTTCAGACCTAACAGTGTTGAGATCCAGGAGATTTGTGTCAGAGCCAACCCAGCAGTCTGTGTGCCATAGTTACTTCCTGTCTCTGTAGACTCTTCCTCCCTTGAACAACTGTCTCTCTCTCTTTCGCTCTCTTTCGCTCTCTGTGTATTATGAATAGTGTGCCACTCTGCCATTGTGCTGTCTTCAGCAGCTGTAGGCAGCCACTTGGCAAGACATTTAAAAGGGACATCATTCTAAGAGGGAATGGGGGAGGCATTGCAGAGGGAATAACTGCAAGGTGCTATATCTCACACACACGTGTTTGTTTTGCTATCCTTGTGGGGACCAAACAATTGATTCCCATTCAAAATCCTATTTTCCCTAACCCCTAAATGTAACCCTTAACCTAACCGTAATTGTATCCCTAAACTTAACTCCTAAGCCTAATATAGCCTTTTTCCTTGTGGGGACCGGTGAAATGTACCCACTTGTCGGAATGTTCCTTGTTTTACTATCCTTGTGAGGACTTCTGAGACGGTGTCAAACCCCTGTAATAAAATCAACCCACTCCCACATCTCTCCACAGACGATTAAACACAATTTCAGGGCAGATTAATTCCGACAGTTTTACTGTAGGCAGGAACGCTGTGATACACAGCATCAAACCTCAACCTACAGCACTGTTTCTTTCTCTACTGGGCAGAACCAAGCCTTAACCCACACCACTGTTTCTCTCTCTACTGGGGGCTGATATTAAAGCAGGGTCCTTTGTGATCTGTCAGTCGATGTCATTAAAACCAAGTGCCTAATCACAACAATGAAATTGACTTATTGTATTAACTAACCAATGGTGAGTGCTCACTCTTTTCTGCCTTGCTGGTTCTTTCTAGCCTGTTTGGAAGGGGGAAGAATATTAATACCCCTTGACTTATTCCACATTGTTTTGTGTTAGAGCCTGAATTCAAAATGGATTAAAAATAATAATTATTATCTCACCCATCTACCCACAATACCCCATAATGACAAAGTTGAAAACATGTTTTTAGACATTTTTGCAAATGTATTGAACATTTCATACAGAAATATTCACACCCTTGAGTCAATACTTTGTAGAAGCACATTTGGCAGCGATTACATTTGTTAGTCTTTCTGGGTAAGTCTCTAAGTGCTTTCCACACCTGTATTGTGCAGCATTTACCCATTTATTTATTTTTTAAATCTTCAAGCTCTGTCAAATTGGTTGTTGACCATTGCTAGGGAACCATTTTCAGGTCTTGCCATAGTTTTAGAAGTAGATTTAAGTCAAAACTGTAACTCGGCCACTCAGGAACATTCACTGTCTTCTTGGAACGCAACTCCAGTGTAGATTTGGCCTTGTGTTTTAGGTTATTGTCTTGCTGAAAGGTGAATTCATCTCCCAGTGTCTGGTGGAAGGCAGACTGAACCAGGCTTTCCTCTAGGATTTTGCCTGTGCTTAGCTCCATTCCGTTTATTTTTTATCCTGAAAAACTCCCCAGTCCTTAACGATTATAAGCATACCCATAACATGATGCAGCCAGCAAAATATGGAGAGTGGTACTCAGTAATGTGTTGTATTGGATTTGCCCCAAACATAACACTCCAATTTTTTTGCAGTATTACTTTAGTGCCTTGTTGCAAACAGGATGTTTGTTTTGGAATATTTTATTCTGTACAGGCTTCTTACTCTTCTCTTATTAGGTTAGTATTATGGAGTAACTACAATGTTGATTCATCCTCAGTTTTCTCCTATCACAGCCATTAAACTCTGTAACTGTCTTAAAGTCACCATTGGCTTTATGGTGAAATCCTTGAGCGGTTTCCTTCCTCTCTGGCAACTGAGTTAGGAAGGACCCCTGTATCTTTGTAGTGACTGGGTGTATAGATACACCACCCAAAGTGTAATTAATAACTTCCCCATGCTCAAAGGGATATTCAATGTCTGCTTTATTTGTATTTTTACCCATCTACCAATAGGTGCACTTCTTTGCGAGGCGTTGGAAAACCTCCCTGGTCTTTTTGGTTTGAATGTGTGTTTGAAATTCACTGCTTGACTGAGGGACCTTACATATAATTGTATGTGTGGGGTACAGAGATGAGGTAGTCATTCAAAAATCATGTTAAACACTATTATTGCACACAGTGAGTCCATGCAACTTATTATGTGACTTGTTCAGCAAATGTTTACTCCTGAACTTATTTTGACTTGCCATAACAAAGGGGATGAATACTAATTAACTCAAGACATTTCAGATTTTCCTTTTTAATTAATATGTAAACATTTCTAAAAACATAATTCCACTTTGATAATATGGGGTATTGTGTGTGTAGGACAGTGACACAAAATCTAAATTGAATCCATTTTAAATTCAGGCTGTAACACAACAAAATGTGGAAAAAGTAAAGGGGTGTGAATCATTTCTGAAACTGTTGCTTCTAGCACTGGTTGTCCTTTTTCGAATGTTCTATCTATATGCTCTCTTCTTCTGCAGGTCATTATCAAGCAGGAGCCGGGGGAAGTTCCCACTCAGCATCAGCAGCAGATGGTTTCCTCGGTAACGGCAGCCCAGCAGACCGCCGCCGCAGCAACGCAGCAATTTGTCGCAGTGAAGGGAGGTCACGTGATCTCCATGTCGCCACAGAAACAGACAGGAGGGGCCACCGGAGCAGGGGCCCCACCCAGCAAGGTATCAGACAGACACACACGGACACATAAACACACACACACTTGAACTTCTAGTCGTGGCTCATAATACATAACTACTGCTATACACACCTTTTCTATTCACATACTGTCTATACGCACCATTCACATACATATATTTATATTCCAGACTCTAGTCCGGAAGCTAATTTCCTGCAATTCTATCCATTTTGCCATGGGGTTATGTACTGTATATTTAAATAATGTATTCTCAACATAGCTCATTCTAATATTTCTACTACTGTACGTTGCATTTTAGTTATACTGTTTATACTCACCGCATATTTATTTATATAATGGCTCCTTGACATAGCTCACTCTAATATATCTATTGCTGTACATATCATTATTTAGTATATCTTGTGTAAATTCTTCCTGTGTATATACAAATAGATTGCTTGCTATTACTCTTACAGTGCTATTTGGGTTGTTCATTCCGACATTTCTAGATGTATTATTATTTTTTGTGTACTTGTTTGACATTTTACTGCATTGTTAGGCGCAAGTAACATAAGTATATCGCTGCACCCGCTATAACATCTGCTAAACTCTGTACCCGACCAATAAACATTGATTTGATTTGACGTACACACACACACACACACACAGAGATGGTTCACAGCCAATGAGCAAGGTGTCAGAGAGTAAAGAATCTGTAAAACTACATTTCCATTGTTCCCCCTCTCCAGGTTATGGGTATCCCTGTAGGGTCCGCCCTCCAGGCAGCGGTGAAGCAGGTGGCCATCAGCAGCGGACAGATACTGGTCGCCAAGGGTAACCCCTCCGTCTCCAAGGTGATCGGTGGGAAGCAGGTGGTCGCCCAGGGCGTCGCCAAGGCCATCGTCAGCGGAGCGGCTGGTAGCATCATGGGTCAGCAGGTTGTTGCTAAGGCAACGGGGGCCGCAGGGGGAACAGGAAAGAGCGGAGGTGAGGGTCACTTCACTTTTGTTTGTTCACACATACAGACACTGGGAAAAGGTGCCTGTTTATCTGAGACATTAAGACATGTAAACACAAACAAACTCTTTGTCCTCTTGACAGACGCCCTCACAAACTCCCCCCTCTTTCCACAGTGATGGCTACCCTCCAGCTGCCAGCCAACAACCTGGCCAACCTTGCCAACCTGCCCCCGGGAACCAAGCTATACCTCACCACCAACAGCAAGAACCCATCAGGCAAGGGAAAGCTGCTGCTCATTCCCCAGGGAGCCATCCTCAGAGCTTCCAACTCAGCAGGTAACACACACACACACACACACACACACCTTGTTATCCTCACCAACTCCTCTCCTTTCATTTGCTCTTTTCTTCTTCCTCCATTTCTTCCTCTCCGACCCCGTCCTTGCATCCAATCCAGTTTGTCACATTTACAAACCCCCACTGAATAGTGAATATGCTGTGGGGTTTTTCACCTCTTTGGTGTATGAATACAGGTTTATTTGGGTGTTTATGTCTGAATGAGATTGCAGTCTCTAGGTCAGGGTTTTCCAACTATGTTCCTGGAGAGCTACCCTCCTGTAGGTTTTCACTCCAACCCCAGTTGTAACTAACCTGATTCAGCATATCAACCAGCTAATTATTAGAATCAGGTGTGCTAGATTAGCGCTGAAGTGAAAACCTAGATCTCCAGGAACAGGGTTGGAGAGCCCTGCTCTAGGTGTAGTGCCTGGAGAAGTGGGTATACTCAAATGTTGCACCAAGAAAATCCCAAACTGCCCCCCCGGCAAAGGAAAGGCACCCTGTGTGAAAAATTCTATGAGAAACAGTGACCTCAAATGATCAATCCCATATTGGTCTTTCAGTCAGGCCAACCCAATATGTACTGTGCAACTAGGCTAATAGTAGGCCTACTATTGAAACAGATAAATTAGGCTGTCAACTGAGTCAGAAAGTCATAGGTTTCTGCTTTTCAATTTTTTTTAAACAAACATTTTACTCTCAAAGTCATACTGTTTTTTATAGAAAAACAACAAAATTGGACAACAATACTTAAACCACATCAAGAGACCACTTTTGATGTCTGGGAAAAATCTAAGACATTTAGATTTTTTTGTGTAGTTACTCTTCAATTCAAGTAGGCAGGCACATAACACTGTTTGGTTAGCGATGTTTCTGTAGCATATGAGATGGAGTTGGAAAACGGCCACTGGATTGATGCAAATAATCATGATATCATTCTGCCAGGTAGGCATAGGCTACTTTGTAGCTAGTTAACATTTAATTGAGAAGGTTTTTGAGAAAATCCTTTCCATCTACCAGAAGATTGATAGGCCGATCATTAGCAAAGCTATTTGCTGCCCTGGCACCCCAATGGTGGAACAAGCTTCCCCAAGACGTCAGGACAGCGGAGTCACTGACCACCTTCCGGAGACACTTGAAACCCTATCTCTTTAAGGAATACCTGGAATAGTATAAAGTGACTCCTACCCCACCCCCCATAAAAAAGAAGACAAATAAATGCTATATTTCTCCTGTTCCTTAATTTTTTTTTACCTGGCCGTTTTACTTCATATTATGAGCTGTGTCTTACCTTGCTTCAAAGTAGCCTATAGCCAAAATCCCACCATAGAAACATGGAGGCAATTATTTAAAAAAGACTTCCTCATATGCGTTCTCCTGTTCAATTGGTTTTCTTTCAACTTTCTTTCATTGTCTAGCAGCCAAAGGCATTATCGTAGTCATGTTGCATCGTTAGATATTCCCAATTTCTAACAGATATTTCCATCTCTGTCCATGAGACCGCTCTCATTTGCAGTGCGCATTTTATAACGTGATTTCCAGCAAATTGTATTTTGGAACATTTGCGCGTAGGCCAACCGCCGTGTGCACATTGGGGCACATAAAATGTGAGGAAATGATAGTTTATCGTCATTTTAAGCTAAACATTCTGATCTGTTCCGTTCCATCAGCCTTACTAATTGACATGGCGTATACCTCCACTACACTACTTTAATACACATCGTGGGGATTAAGAAGTGAGTATATTCAATGCCCGCTGAACAATAAGTGGGCATACGGCGTATACCTGCGTATACCCTCCACTACACCACTGACTAAAACCAGATATAAAGTATGTTGAAAAGATAATGGACCTATATATTTTTTTATTCATCTTTGAGAACTAACAATCACCTAAATAAAAGCTAGACAGTCAGGGAGAATTGAACATTCCCAAAACAATGAATTTAGCAGTATAAAGAATTAGCCATGGCAAAATGCATAGAATTGCAGGAAATTAGCTTCATTTTCTCTCAGCTGCATGGCAAAACGTGTAGAATTGCAGGGCCGACCGCGCCCACCACCTAAGCCCCTTTTTGATCCCGAAAAAACACTATTATGCTGATGCATGTCTCTCTGTGTTTATGTGTGTGCAGGTCAGCAGTCCCAGGGCAGCTCCTCTACAGGCTCTGGCTCCCAGACCCCCACCTCATCCAGCAGCCTGACCTCTAACCTCTCCTACACATCATACATCCTCAAACAGACCCCACAGGTACACACACAGGCGCGCCCACACACGTCACGCACACAGACCATGCAGGTACACACACACACATACGTGCACACCTCCTCAAATAGACCCCACAGGTACACACTGATAATCACATCTTCTCACTCTCTCTGTTCATCCTTTTATCCTCTTTGAATAATCATTGAGTGAAACAAGCTGCTGTCTTTCATGTCTTATTCTTGCGGAAAGTCTCATGTCATGCTCAGAGTGGAATAAAAGGACTCTCTTCAGTCTCTTCAAAGCCTCTAGACAGCTCAAACACTTCACGTTATCACACTAATACTATGTTTATGTAATAACCAAACTCTAAAACTCCCCCTATTTACACACAATCCCCTTTAAGCATGACAGGCAGGGCTCATATCCACAGGGTTGACTGTCTGTCTTATACACACTCTCGTTAATTTGAATGACTACTTGCTAGGGGATTTTTTTCCTTCGTAAAGAATATATTTGTGCTGTTTTGCATTCATGAAGGCTGGGATTTTCCTTTAGTAAAGCCTGTCTTTAGTATTCCGGTAGTGATTATTTGAAGACTTCCCCCTTTATAAAGTAAATTTTCTGTGGGTAATTTACTTTAGTAAAACCTGTCTTTAGGATTTCAGTAGTGATTGAGCCTGCTGCTAGCTAGCTATATCCCTTAAGTAGATACGTTCATTATTGAGCCATTGATCCAGCTCTTAACTCTAGAACAATGCTTTCTCTGCATTTACCCAACAACTTCTAATGAAGTCTGTGCGTCCTGTCTTCCTCCCACCTAAAATCTGAATCTGGGGCAGAGATCATTTCATGTCACCACTCGCCGTTCTCACTCTCACGTCGGTCGAACTTTTGGAAAAACCTTTAGCTTTTGCCATCGGGGTGCCGGCCCGCAGAGAGTACGGACAAATTTAGACGTCCTCTTTCCACCGCTCCACCGGTCGGTAGCAGCAAATTAATGTGACCAACCCACACACTTGCGCATGCACACATTTACGAGTGTTTGTGCGCGCACACACACACACCCCTACTACATCCTTAAACAGCCTAACTAAAGAAATCACTCACCCCAGTTATCTGCCTTCCAAACTGCTGACTGATTGTGCCAAAGAGGATGTCTAAATTGATCAACCACAATGTGCCACCCACTCATCCCACCAACCCATATTCCCAAACTGTTGAACAAACCAATGAATAAATAACAAATAAATGTTACCATCCCCCTACATACTTCTAAACTCTTCCAGAAAAGCTCTAACAAAAGCTCTCAGATGGTATTGTAAAAGCAATTGCTGTTGATATTATGTTTTGGTGTCGTATCGACCAAGCTGTTTGTGATTGATCTTTTCCAGGGCACGTTTCTGGTTGGCCAGCCGGCGTCGCAGGGCGTGGGGAAGCAGGGCGCGGCCAGTTCCACAGGTCACGTGGTGTCGTCCCCTGCGACCGTCACCCAGCAGGCCATCCGGGTCACAGCGGGTCAGAAGGCTGCCATCCTGGCTCAGGTCAGTACTGTCTAGACACAAAATGGAGGACAGGTAAACTTCCACTATAGCCATAGTTACTTCTGGGGAGACGTGCAAGTTAGTGGTCATATAAGTTGTATAACAGAGCTTGACATTCAGGGCTGCCCGCTGGCACGGAAACATCCAGTAGGCTACGTCCTGGATACTTGCACCAGAACCGTCTCAGCGGAGGCGGGAAGCCCATCAATTCAGAGTTGAACATCGGCACGCGCATTTAAAAGTCCACCTCCTTTTCAGTCATTTTTCATATCAGACACAGCGATGTCATTATTAGCTGCTTACTTGTCAAGACATGAACATTATTTACACAAATCACTTTTTGGTTAAATACAGGAATAAATAAAAATTAATATTGTAATATTGCTATTCTGTAGTCTATATAATTGTTTAAAAAAAAAGATTAATTCCCAATGCTGTTAATGTGCTATGTTGTTTATTTATCAGCTGAATATCAACTGTCGGCTGTAAAGAGCGCACAACTCCTCACACTGCTGATTGCTGTGCAGAAAGAAATGTGTTCTAATAAGACCAGTCACTGTGCAACATTCCTAAATCCAACCTCAGGAAAATACAACAGTTTTGATGACAATTATTGAAAAGAGCAGGATCCCAGCTTTTTAGTGCTGTTTGATTTCTTTCTCAACTCAAATTTGTGCACAATTGGCAGTGTTTTACAATCTCAGTGTCTGGCATGACAATAAAAAAGATTACCGCGGGAAGTGGGTCGGCCATTCGAATGCATAAATGGTAGACCTATATTCACTGTAAAATTCACACAATTACACTGTATTTATAAACACTGTAAAAATCACATGATTTTATTATTGCCAGTATAAGTTTTTTTTAGGACATTAAACAAGCATCAAGATCATATTTAGAGTCTGATCTAGCTAATGATTAGCGCTTTGGGGTAAACAATGCAGAGGAGCAACCCCAGGCTTCAGCCATGTAGCCACCATGCTGCATCAGACAGGTGATGATGCTTATTGCTAAAATAGCACACCTGCCTGATGTGGACCATGTACAGGCCCTAAAGATATTGCTTTTCATCTTAAAATAAAACATTTTTGCATTGTATGCACCGCATCTGCCTATGTCACACTTCCGCATCTGTGGTGAAAGGTGACGGAGCTAGAGCGGTGTTTGTCAGACCATGAGACATCTTGAAAATTGGTCTTATCACAAAATCGTCTGTAGCGTCCGATGGTTTGGCCTACAAACTAACTACTCTCACAAACACAATAGTGTTCTCCGTTTTGTTCTATGACCCCCACAAGCGTCTCGGTACAGCCAATCTGCCAACTTCTGTCTGTAATGTCTGAACAGTTTGAGCAGTTTGAGCTACACACTGACCCCTCTGTGGAAAGGTGAGACTCTCACGAATACATACATGTCGGTTGTTTTGCTCCTCCTCTGAAGGTCCCCCGGTACCAGTTGAAAAAATTTATGGAAGTACACTACCGGTCAAAAGTTTTAGAACACCCCCTTTTTCCAGTTTTTATTTAAATTTAGTCCAGTGAATAACCTGAAATGGTACAAAGATAAGAGGTAAGCTGCCAGAGGAATAAAAAAACTAACAAAAAAACATTTAGGTTACCAAAAACTGGAAAATAATGTACATTTCAGAGTTATAAAAAAATGCCTTTGTCAGGGAACAAGTAATGGGTTAATCACTTACAGCTGTTCTGTTGCAATGGAAGTAAATTAAGCCTTGAAAGTTGACGCTAACAATTCCTACAGGTGTCCCAACTTTTGTTGATTACTTACAAACCCTCTGTCTGTATAAAAGCAGTGTTGGAACAGACTGTGTTACTACACCCTCATAAACATTATTTGGACAGTATTGTACTGCAGGAAGTAGTATATTGCTATCATAATGGCAAGAAAAAGGCAATTAACAAAGGAAGACAGACAGACCATTATAACCCTTAAAAGTGTAGGTATTTCCTTTAGAGAAATTGCAAAGAAAACCAAGGTGTCAGTGAGTACAGTGTCCTACACCATCAAAAGGCACTTGGAGACTGGAGGAAGCTCTGACAGGAAGAGGTCTGGCAGACCCAAAGCCACAACAGAATCAGAAGACAAGTTTCTGAGAGTCAACAGCTTGCGTGATAGGCGGCTCACAGGACAACAGCTTCAAGCACAGCTTAACACTGGTCGAAGTAAGCAAGTCTCAGTTTCAACTGTGAAGAGAAGACTTCGAGCTGCAGGTTTGACAGGTCAAGTGGCAGTAAGAAAGCCATTGCTAAGATGGCAAAATAAGAAAAATAGGCTTGCCTGGGCCACGAAGCACCGCCAGTGGATTACTGAAGACTGGAAGAAGGTCTTATGGATCACAATTTGAAATCTTCGGTCCATCCTTTTGCCATCGAGTAGGCAAAAGGATGGTTCCTCAGTGTGTGACACCAACTGTCAAACATGGAGGAGGAAGCGTGATGGTCTGGGGCTCTTTTGTTGGATCCAGAGTCGGTGACTTGCACGTAGTGAGTGGCACCCTGAACCAAAATGGCTACCACAGCGTTTTGCAGCGCCATGCAATACCCTCTAGTGTATGCCTAGTTGGTCAGGGGTTCCTACAGCAAGATAATGACCTAAAACACACCTCCATGCTATGTCAGAACTACCTTAGAAGAAAAGAACAAGACAGTAGGCTTCAAATCATGGAATGGCCAGCACATGGTCTCCAGACTTAAACCCCATCGAGCTGGTTTGGGATGAACTGGGCAGAAGGGTGAAAGCAAAGCAACCTACTAGTGCAACACATTTGTGGGAACTTCTGCAACAATGTTGGGAACAACTTTCCGAACAATATTTGATTTCCATTGTAGAAAGAATGCCAAGAGTGTGTTCGGCTGTTATGTCTGCAAAAGGTAGCTACTTTGATGAGTCTAAAATGTTGATTACATTTTGTTAAACAATACGATTCCATGATTTATTTTTTGTCTCCAATTGTTTATTTGTTCTATGCTTTAATTTCTGAGTACATTAAGACATTAAACTGTGTGAATTTCCATAAAAACTGGAAAAATTGAGGTGTTCTAAAACTTTTGACTGGTAGTGTATATATGGACACTGTTTAGTGCCAAAAATAAGGGGTTAAATACATGTAACAAAAAAAAAAGGAATGTTTCCTGATCTTTCTTAAACAAACTTCCTTTAGATTTTTTTTGTGTGAATCTGTTATTCAGTGCGTTTCAATAGGCTAAATTCAAAAAGCAATTTTTTTGTCCATTAAAATAACATCAACTTGATCAGAAATACAATGTAGACATTGTTAATGTTGTAAATGGCAATTGTAGCTGGAAACGGCTGATTTGTAATGGAATATAGGTGTACGGAGGCCCATTATCAGCAACTATCAGTCCTGTGTTCCAATGGCACGTTGTGTTTGCAAATCCAAGTTTATCATTTTAAAAGGCTAATTGATCATTAGAAAACCCTTTTGCAATTATGTTAGCACAGCTGAAAACTGTTGTGCTGATTAAAGAAGCAATAAAACTGGCCTTCTTGACACTAGTTGAGTATCTGGAGCATCAGCAATTGTGGGTTCGATTACAGGCTGAAAATGGCAAGAAACAAATAACTTTCTTCTGAAACTCGTCAGTCTATTCTTGTTCTGAGAAATGAAGGCTATTCCATTTGAGAAATTGCCAAGAAACTGAAGATCTCGTACAACGCTGTGTACTACTCCCTTCACAGAACAGCGCAAACTGGCTCTAACCAGAATAGAAAGAGGAGTGGGAGGCCCCGGTGCACAACTAAGCAAGAGGACAAATACATTAGAGTGTCTAGTTTGAGAAACAGACACCTCACAGGTCCTCAACTGGCAGCTTCATTAAATAGCACCTGCAAAACACCAGTCTCAATGTCAACAGTGAATAGGCGACTCCGGGATGCTGACCTAGGCAGAGTTGCAAAGAAAAAGCCATATCTCAGACTGGCCAATAAAGAGAAAAGATTAAGATGGGCAGTCTGAGATATGGCTTTTTCTTTGCAACTCTACCTAGAAGGTCAGCATCCCGGAGTCGACTCTTCACTGTTGACCTTGAGACTGGTGTTTTGCGGGTACTATTTAATGTTTTATTGCTTCTTTAATCCGCACAACAGTTTTCAGCTGTGCTAACACAATTGCAAAATGGTTTTCTAATGATCAACTAGCCTTTTAAAACGATAAACTTGGATTAGCAAACACAACGTGCCATTGGAACACAGGACTGATGGTTGCTGATAATGGGCCTCTGTACGCATATCTAGATATTCCATAAGAAATCAGCTGTTTCCAGCTACCGTAGCCATTTACAACATTAACAATGGCTACACTGTATTTCTGATCAATTTGATGTTAATTTAATGGACAAGAAAATAGCTTTTCTTTCGAAAACAAGGACATTTCTAAGTGACCCCAAACCTTTGAACGGTAGTGTATATCTCACTAGGTCAGGATATTTAAGCCTCCGTATATCCACTAGTTCTAAAATATCCATGATATTTGTGATTTCCTTAAGTGCATGAGGGTGATAGTTTGTAATGTGATTTGCTTTACTATCCATTCAGGTATTTGAAACCGTATTAAAATCTCCCACCAAAATAATAGAGTCTTGTATTGCTTGTAGGCTTGATAAATTATATATATTTTCAAAGAACCGTGGATTATCATCATTTGGACCGTATAGATTAATGAGCTAAATCTGTTTATGGTCCAATTAGAACTGCAAATGGCGCCGGAGGGGATGGCTGCCGTTTTACGGGCTCCTTACAAATTGTGCTATTTTGTGTGTTTTTTCACATTGTTTGTAACTTATTTTGTACATAATGTTGATGCTACCGTCTCTTATGACCAAAAAGAGCTTATGGATATCAGAACAGCGATTACTCAACTCTAACTGGACGAAGATCTTTTCTTTAATGAGTCTGACTCGAAGGATATAATGTTGCTCCCAGACAAGGCCCAAATCCCCGTCATTCGATGAAGAAAAGAAGGAGATACCGGGGGCGCAGATCAGGGTGCCTTGTGAGAATTAGTCGATGAGTGGGTAAACCAAAAAAGCTACGTCCGGTAAGACGACGGGTGGGGTTATGTGTCTATTTGTCAATAACAGCTGGTGCGCGATGTCTAATATTAAGGTAGTCTCGAGGTATTGCTCGCCTGAGGTAGAGTACCTCATGATAAGCTGTAGACCACACTATCTACCAAGAGAGTTTTTATCTATATTTTTCATAGCCGTCTATTTACCACCACAAACTGACGCTGGCACTAAGACCGCACTCAACGAGCTGTATAAGGCCATAAGCAAACAAGAAAATACTCATCAAGAAGCGGCGCTCCTATTGGCCGGGGACTTTAATGCAGGCAAACTTAAATCAGTTTTACCTCATTTCTAACAGCATGTGACGTGCAACCAGAGAAAAAAAGACTCTAGACCACCTTTACTCCACACACAGAGATGCGTACAAAGCTCTCCCTCGCCCTCCATTTGGCAAATCTGACCATAATTATATCCTCCTGATTCCTGCTTACAAGCAAAAACTAAAGCAGGAAGTACCAGTGACTCGCTCAATACGGAAGTGGTCAGATTATGCAGATGCTACGCTACAGGACTGTTTTGCTTGCACAGTGTGGAATATGTTCCGGGATTCGTCCAATGGCATTGAGGAGTACACCAACTCAGTAACTGGCTTCATCAATAAGTGCATCGACGACGTCGTCCCCACAGTGACCGTAAGTACATATCCAAATCAGAAGCCATGGATTACAGGCAAATTCTGCACCGAGCCAAAGGCTAGAGCTGCCACATTCAAGGAGCAGGACACAAATTTAATTTAAAAAGAATCCGTCTACCTTGCGGATCCCCCCCCCACTCCTTCTTCTACACAACTTAATCTAAAATTGTTGAATGAGTTTCCTGTAAACAATAGATATTATATTACTTGTCTTTTACTCAGGTAAATACCGATCGTCTTTTCTTATTATCTGCTAAGCCATTACAATTATAACTGGCTATACATATTTCACCATTTACCATAATGAGATACAAGTTTCAATTATATTTATCATAATATATGTTTGTAAATTTACCATTAAAAAGTACCATGATGATTGAGTGTCAATATAGCTGTACCATGATATTTGCGCTGCTACTGAGTAAACCTCCAATTGTTCTCCACTATTCCACCCGCTAAAACCTCCCCCCATCCCAAGTTGGGTTGTCATCCCAGTGACTGGCAGACCATCCCTGTCCACCTGGATCCTAGTGCCTATGAGAGATTTGGACCCATCCTTTAAAAAGAGCACACAGTGCCACCTACAGAACAGAAGCAGATTAACAGCCAAAAGCATTTCCAACGCCCTCACCTCGATTGTGTTGTATGTTATTTAAAGAATATAAACTACCAGTCAAAAGTTTGGAAACACCTACTCATTCAAGGGTTTTTCTTTATTTTTACTATTTTTTACATTGTAGAATAATAGTGAAGACATCAAAACTATGAAATAACACATATGGAATCATGTAGTAACCAAAAAAGTGTTAAACAAATCAAAATATATTTTATATTTGAGATTCTTCAAAGTAGCCACCCTTTGCCTTGATGGCAGCTTTGCACACTCTTGGCATTCTCTCAACCGGCTTCATGAGGTAGTCACCTGGAATGCATTTCAATTAACATGTGTTCCCTCTTAAAAGTTCATTTTTTGAATTTTAAAGCCAAGCAGTTGTGTTGTGACAAGGTAGGGGGCGTATACAGAAGATAGCCCTATTTGGCAAAGAGAAAAGACAGTCCATCGTTACTTTAAGACATGAAGGTCAGTCAATACGGACAATTTCAAGATCTTTGAAAGTTTCTTAAAGTGCAGTTGCAAAAACCATCAAGCGCTATGATGAAACTGGCTCTCATGAGAACCGCCACAGGAATGGAAGACCCAGAGTTACCTCTGCTGCAGAGGATAAGTTCATTAGAGTTACCAGCCTCAGAAATTGCAGCCCAAATAAATGCTTCACAGAGTTCAAGTAACAGACACATCTCAACATCAACTGTTCAGAGGAGACTGTGTGAATCAGGCCTTCATGGTCGAATTGCTGCAAAATAAACACTACTAAAGGACACCAATAATAAGAAGAGACTTGCTTGGGCCAAGAAACATGCGCAATGGACATTAGAACGATGGAAATGTGTCCTTTGGTCTGGAGTCCAAATTTGAGATTTTTGGTTCCAACCACCGTGTCTTTGTGAGACGCGTGTGGGTGAACGGATTATCTCTGCATATGTAATTTCCCACCATAAAGCATGGAGAAGGAGGTGTTATGGTGTAGGGTTGCTTTGCTGGTGACACTGTCTGTGATTTATTTAGAATTCAAGGCACACTTAACCAGCATGGCTACCGCAGCATTCTGCAGCGATACGCCATCCCATCTGGTTTGGGCTTAGTGGGACTATCATTTGTTTTTCAACAGGACAATGACCCAACACACCTCCATGCCAATTGAGATGGTTTGGGATGAGTCGGACCACAGAGTGAAGGAAAAGCTGCCAACAAGTGCTCAGCATATGTGGGAACTCCTTCAAGACTGTTGGAAAAGCGTTCCAGGTGAAGCTTGTTGAGAGAATGCCAAGAGTGTGCAAAGCTGTCATCAAGGCAAAGGGTGGCTATTTGAAGAATCTAAAATATATTTTGATTTTTTCAACACTTTTTTGGTTACTACATGATTCCATATGTGTTATTTTGGGATAAGTCGTACCGCAGAGTGAAGGAAAAGCTGCCAACAAGTGCTCAGCATATGTGGGAACTCCTTCAAGACTGTTGGAAAAGCGTTCCAGGTGAAGCTTGTTGAGAGAATGCCAAGAGTGTGCAAAGCTGTCATCAAGGCAAAGGGTGGCTATTTGAAGAATCTAAAATATATTTTGATTTGTTTAACACTTTTTTGGTTACTACATGATTCCATATGTGTTATTTCATAGTTTTGATGTCTTCACTATTATTCTACAATGTAAAAAATAGTACAATTAAAGAAAAACCCTGGAATGAGTAGGTGTGTCCAAACCTTTGACTGGTACTGTATATATATTAAAAAATCTTGCATATCTTAATTTATTATAGTAGATATAGAATAGTGTACCGTGTTATTAAATGTGTGTTTTTCCAGTAGTTATTATCCTAGAAATAAATGGGACTCATTGAGTGGGCTTTAAAAAGGCATTTCACAAGGGAGTTCTTGTGTGTTTGTGTGTGTGTATGTGTTGTTTGTTTTTTAGTTTGCCCTGAATATCAGATTAGAGCTAAATAATTATGCCTTCAGCTAGTTCTTTCTCTCTCTGACCCTCTTTCTGTATTTCCCTCCATTTAATTGCAAACATTCTCTCATGCTCTCCTCTGCCAGGAGATTTTATCATTGCAGTGGTCTGAACTTATTAAGCTATTTAGTATAGAGTTAGGCAGTAGTTATGACCTCTATGGACATATAGTTTAACTTCTCTCCTTCCTTTTCATGTTTTAGTCCCTCTTGAAAACAGCAGGTGCAAATGCTACTATACTAAGCTAGTAATTCAATCTAAGTGCCTTTTAAGAGGCCAACAGTTAGGGCTGTGATGGTAATTGAATAACCGTGTAACTGACAGTTATGGAGTCATGAAAATAAAATAACCGTCAAAACCGTTTAAATAAGCCTACATTCATTGTAGGATTTAAAAAAATGTTTTATTAACTTTATTTTCATGTAGATAAACTTTACCTAATAGTAGGAGTGTTTACTGATGATTATAAGCAATTGTATTGCTAACTTCGTCTGTCTATTAAACTTTCTACATCTCCTCTTTCCAACTTTCCTTTGATGCTCAAGCAGCTAATCTGATAGATGTGCGGGGGTGTAGAGAGGCTATGGCACTTCAGAAAAAAACTTTTTTAAATACAATGCACATTTTCATTGCTTGCTAGTAAATGAATACATTGGTGTTCTTTTAAGAAAGCTTGGATGTGTCTGACTATTCAATAATTATTCAACAGCAGTCGACAAGGTTGCTCTGGCTCTGAGGCCTATAATGCGCTAATGTTGTGTCAAATAGACAATGCGCCAATCCTCTCCAAACTGGCATGGTTTAATTTGATACAGAATAGTTTCTTAATTTATAGACTAATCAACGCTGATCAGGCCTGGTCCTGGCTCATATGCTTCCCTAGGCGAGACCCAAAAAAAGTCCACCCTCCTATCCCCGCAAAGTAGAATAGTAGCCTAGGCCAGTGTCGGCCCGCAAAGCATTTTATGAATGCCCATGTGGTAACCTACCGTTTATAAAACAGGCAATTTACCGCTAATCCCTGTCATTTGGTTACATACATTTCTGTTAAAACATGTATTAATTACAGTAATTTACCATTCTCATTCTCGGAGTGGAAACATTGGTTGCAGAGTTCACAACCTACTACACTTGTGAGAAACAAGTTTGGGTTTATTTCATACCATCATTTACGCGCTCCATGTGAGCAATGAGCATGTGTCTGGTTTCTCTGTCCTGTTAATGTTGATGGAGCGCGCACGCCTGAGACCGTATAGAAGTACCTGCTTCTCGCCTGCTTCTCGCAAATGTCAAATGTAGGAAAGTGCCCAGCTGGGCTTATCAGTCATTTTATCAGTCAACAAAGTCTTTATGTTTTATTTTTTTACAGCCATTCAATTCATAATATTTCCTCACAGTATTTGATAATCCTCTCCCCCTCGATAATCAGCGTCTCTGATAGGCTATGGATGTTGCGTGTATTTGTTTCTATTTTAATTATTGTTAATTTAATTTTCATACTATAGCATAGCATTCCTTGTCAATTCATTATCTTATAGTCTATTTTCAGAAAGCCTAAGGTAGGCCTAGGTTTTTTAACATGTTTTAAGGAAAGGAGAAATATTTGCTCTTGTGTCTGACATATGCTGGTGGATTTGATTGAGGGTTGCTTTCACTGGGTGTGCGTGTTGTGAGTTAGCTGATTCTATCTATAGGCATATATGTCCATTCAGAAAGTTTCCTAAAGTAGCCTGTCTGGACTCCATCTCTTTAATAAGAATAAAATGCTCCTTTCATGATTTAATCTTGTAAAAGGCCTATTTTCAGGAGCTTAGGCTACATTATTTATTTCATTAAATTGTCCTCTCTTTGAAGAACATATTCCAATGCCATTGAATGACCGCAGCAGCAGGGTTTGTGACAATAATAATGCTAATAATAATAATGTAATAATAATGAAATGCCATGATAATAACAAAGTGTAATGGCTTGTTCACATTTTTATTAAGAAGCATATCTATGTAAACAAGTGTACAAACAGAATTGTGACCTCCCCTTTTTTGATCCCCCCCTACCAACAGTATTGGGTGAGAGACCATTTGAGAGGACAGCTGTGTATGAGACTGTTTATCAGTCTAGGACAGTGTGTGTGTGTGCGTGCATGTGCACGCCTATCCGTGCTTGTGTTAGCTAGAGGAGAAGAGTCTGATACTCTCACCGTTCAATCTGTTTCAGCTACATAACCATAATAGCCATTTTCATCTCTCTCCCAAATTACCCTCTCATCCTCAGCTCCTCCCTCTGTTTCCCTGGGGTCTTGCCTGCCTGCCTGCCTGGGTATTTACATCATGTGGTGTCATAGTACTGGGGCTTAATGCTTTAAATTCTCTGGATTCTATTACAAAAGGTTTTGAGTGCATGCTAGAGCTGTTGTATCGGGTGTGTTTGGTCACGCTAAGTGCAGTTCGTTTGAGGACGGGTCAGTCAGAAACATCAGAGGAACACTGTGTAGATCGCATAGATCTCTCTCAATGTAGAGCAGGAGTACTTGTGGAATTTACTATTGAACGATTGTCTCCAATTAAGCATTGTCTATTTTCTGCATAAGCATTGATCATCTTGTCCTGAACCTTTCCCTATATGCTATACAGCGCACTTCCTGTAAGAATCTAACTTATGCAATCAAGTTATAAGAATCAAGAATCAACAAAGTTATATCTAATTTATTTGTATGGACTGTATGTTGATTGACAGGCGCTGGGCGGGTCCCAGGTGAAGCTGTCTGACGGCTCAGTGAAAACGGTAACCACGTCGACAGCGGCCCACCTGTCCAAGCCGGCCACGACCATGCTCAGGATGACGGGCGGAGTCATCACAGCCGCTAGTCAACCGGTGAGTGGGAGGAGTTTGGAGTATTTGGGGTAGCCTCCCCAAATAGACCCTGTATCAGAACTAGATTATCTGGTCCTTTATGGAACCAAGAAGCCTCTCTTCCGTGCCTGATCCCCATTTTGGAACTCCACTCTTCCAGAACTGTTAATTAGAATGTCAGCATCTTGCCAGAGAAATGTGTTCCTTTGTTTCAGCTAGAACTCCCTAAACCCACTGGCTTAGCTTGAGCAGTCTGCCTTAATTAGAATGAATGGGATTTATCAGTGGAGCTGCAGAAGGGGAACACAGGGCGGTGGACCCTAACATATTATGAAAAGAGTTATAATACTAGAAAGGTGTAGTACCCGTAGTTTGTATCATTCTTTCTCTCTAAGAAAGTTTTTTTGGTCATTTATTTCATACACAGACTGAAACCATGTGGTGATGTTTAGGGCAGTAAAACTATGTGAATTTGTCTGTTTGTGTCTGTGTGAGTACATCTTCACGAAGGCCAGCTGTTTGTGGTTGTTTGGTTCCAGCTAGCGGAGGTGTCCGGTCAGGCCAAACCTGTATCCCACTCTGTCCTGGTGGCAGCCAACCAGGCAGCAGTCATCAACGCCGCAAAGAATGCCAGCGCTGCTACCGCCATTACCATGGCAAGGAACACCACGGCTGCCGTTACCATGGCAAAGAAAGCCACGGCAAACGCCGTTACCATTGCAAAGAGCGCCACCGGTTTGGTAACCATGCAGAAGGGCGCCACGGCGCCAACTGTCACCTTGGCAAAGGGTCCCAACACCTCTACCACTGTTGTTACCGTTACTAAGAGCGTTACAAACATGCACGTCATCAGCATGGCCAAAGGGGCGGGTTCTATGGTTGTGGGTGTGCCCAAGAGCGCCAGCACGACATTGGTCAGTGCGGCATCGCTGGTCAGCGGGATGGCAGCAGGGGGAGGAAAGACAGCTGCTACTCTATCAGGTAGGAAGAGAAAACCTCTTATGTTGTTTGAGAAAGTGGATTGCTGCTATTTTGGGACAGGTCTAAAAAAAATATCTGTGGGATCACCTGTATAAGTAAAGCATCGATTTAGAATAAATAGATCATGTAAGTGGCCAAATGCCCCATCCAGGCTAAGAGTTGTCTCCTGGGCTCTGGTCTTGTCCAGGTATGCTGAAGATCCACTCTGGCGGGTCCAGCTCCCAGCAGACAGTGCTGGCCATACCAGCCAACCAGCCCAAACAGCTGGGGGTGGGCACTGGCACAGGAGGGGTACAGACCGTACACATGCCCGTCAACAAAGGTAAGAGTCAGTCAGTCCATCCATGGTAAATTATTCCAAAATCTATCAATCCATCAGACAATCCAGTGTTTTTCCTGACATATATTTTTCAGACAGTGACACAAAGGCCCTCAAGGCATATGACTATTCTCCAGAGTAGCTGACATCCTACCATTATATTGAAATCAATAGAAAACCAGGTAGACAGACTTTCGCAGTACCCCCTGAGGACTGGTGAGCAGAAGTCTGTGCTGTGGGATTCTACCTATTCCCCAGATGTGAGCTGGGACTGGGAGACTGAGAGATGCGCTTCGGTGGGCTGGGGATTGAGTTAGTGCAGCTAGAGAGAGAGGGGGAGCAGGGGTGTTGCAATATTAAAACTCCTCACACACAGACACACACACACACACACACACACACACAGTGCACCTAGGTTTTAAAGTAACTGGCTCGCACACAGTGTACTGAGGAGGAAGTCTAGGCACCAGCTGAGCCCCAGGCCTACATGTGTGAATATAGAGGTTTTGGTGCCTAGTCATGAGGGCCTGAAAAGCAGTCACCTTCACCGCTAAAGTCACTGCTTTATTCATTATACATTCAATATTCATGTGTGGGTTTGTTCTTGTTGTCCCCTCCTGTGTGTGTGTGTGTGTGTGTGTGTGTGTGTGTGTGTGTGTGTGTGTGTGTGTGTGTGTGTGTGTGTGTGTGTGTGTGTGTGTGTGTGTGTGTGTGTGTGTGTGTGTGTGTGTGTGTGTGTGTGTGTGTGTGTGTGTGTGTGTGTGTGTGTGTGTGTGTGTGTGTGTGTGTGTGTGTGTGTGTGTGTGCGCGCGCGCACGCGCATAGTAGTAGTCCAGTCCGGCAGTGTGTCTAAAGGACCAGCTCCCAGTAGTAGCTCCACTCCCTCCCCTGGAGCAGGAGTGGCTGCAGCTGGAGTCTCCCCCAGTCCTGGAGCTGCTACCCAGGCCTCGCCTTCCCCCTCCCTCACCCTGCCTCTGGCCCAAGGTGAGAGGAGCACCCCTCGCCTCGCTCTGTCTTTCCTCTCCTTCAACATCCTCCTGTCCCTCCTTCATTCCTCTCTTTTGGTGGCCCTCCCTTAAGGCATCAGCATACTTCAGTTCGGCTGGTGCCTATCCGAGCTCAGCGAGGCGAACCAAACAAGTTTTCTCGCATACTCCCTTAAAAGACCTTCGCTTGAAAAATTTAGAAAAAAGCAGCAATACTACAGTTTTTTCCATTTTGAGACGCCGTAGCCAGTATACACTTCCCCAAAATGGTTAAAATTAATCTAAGATAACTCAAGAAATCTGTCATTAATTTTTATGTTTTTGCCGAGGAGATCTTAGTCGCGCAATTTTGCATTTGACTAGGATGCAGTATCTTTCAAGTGAAGAAATGTGTATGCGAGCGAGTCGTCTCGTTGAATGACAACAGGCAATTACTTCATTGACGAATCCCTACTGTTGACCAATCGCCAATGAGGGGTCGTTGTAGACTTCGGCTACCGAAAATAAATGGTGTGCCCAAACAGCTGAAAAAACCCTTGCCAAAGTCCAAAACAAACAAAAACATCACAGAATGTCAGCATAATATACAGTACCAGTCAAAAGTTTGGACACAGCTACTCATTAAAGGGTTTTTCTTTATTTTTACTATTTTCTGCATTGTAGAATAACACATATGGAATCATGTAGTAACCAAAAAAGTGTTAAACAAATCGAAATATATTTGAGATTTGAGATTCTTCAAAGTAGCCACCCTTTGCCTTGATGACAGCTTTGCACACTCTTGGCATTCTCTCAGCCAGCTTCATGAGGAATGTGTTTCCAACTGTCTTGAAGGAGTTCCCACATATGCTGAGCACTTGGTGGCTGCTTTTCCTTCACTCTGCTGGTCCAACTCATCCCAAACCATCTCAATTGGGTTGAGGTCAGGTGATTGTGGAGGCCAGGTCATCTGATGCAGCACTCCTTCACTCTCCTTCTTGGTAAAATAGCCCTTACACAGCATGGAGGTGTGTTGGGTCATTGTCCTGTTGAAATACAAATGATAGTCCCACTAAGCGCAAACCAGATGGGATGGCGTATCGCTGCAGAATGCTGTGTTAGCCATGCTGGTTAAGTGTGCCTTGAATTCTAAATAAATCACTGACAGTGTCACCAGCAAAGCACCCCCACACCATCACACCTCCTCCTCCATGCTTCACGGTGGGAATCACACATGCGGAGATCATCCGTTCACCTACTCTGCATCTCACAAAGACGCGGCAGTTGGAACCAAAAATCTCAAATTTGGACTCATCAGACCAAAGGACAGATTTCCACCGGTCTAATGTCCATTGCTCGTGTTTCTTGGCCCAAGCAAGTCTCTTCTTCTTATTGGTGTCCTTTAGTAGTGGTTTCTATGCAGAAATTCGACCATGAAGGCCTGATTCACGCTGTCTCCTCTGAACAGTTGATGTTGAGATGTGTCTGTTACTTGAACTCTTTGAAGCATTTATTTGGGCTGCAATTTCTGAGGCTGGTAACTCTAATGAACTTATCCTCTGCAGCAGAGGTAACTCTGGGTCTTCCTTTCCTGTTGCGGTCCTAATTAGAGCCAGTTTCATCATAGCGCTTGATGGTTTTTGCGACTGCACTTGAAGAAACTTTCGAAGTTCTTGAAATGTTCCGTATTGACTAACCTTCATGTCTTAAAGTAATGATGGACTGTCGTTTCTCTTTGCTTATTTGAGCATTTCTTGCCATAATATGGACTTGGTCTTTTACCAAATAGGGCTATCTGCTGTATACCACCCCTACCTTGTCACAACACAACTGATTGGCTCAAACGCATTAAAAAGGAAAGAAATTACACAAATTAACTTTTAACAAGGCACACCAGTTAATTGAAATGCATTCCAGGTAACTACCACATGAAGCTGGTTGAGAGAATGCCAAGAGTGTGCAAAGCTGTCATCAAGGCAAAGGGTGGCTACTTTGAAGAATCTCAAATATAAAATATATTTTGATTTGTTTAACACTTTTTGGGTTACTACATGATTTCATATGTGTTATTTCATAGTTTTGATGTCTTCACTTATTCTACAATGTAGAAAATAGTAAAAATAAGAAAAATCCTTGAATGAGTAGATGTGTCCAAACTTTGACTGGTACTGTATGCACGAGCTGTTCCGAACTGTTTCGGCTGGGAAGCGTGCGGACGCCTTTAGCCTTCCTTTCTCTTTCCACTCAATGCATTCAGCTCCCCATCTCTCCTTTTCACCTCACGTTTCTACCACTTAACAATTCCTCCATCTTTTTATATTTCCACCCTCAACCCCTCTCTTCCACTCTCTCCCCCTTCTTCCTCTCCCCCTTCTTTCCTCACACCCCGGTCCTTGCAAAGGTTGTCTTGTCTTGTTTGTATTTTGAGCCCCATCTCGTACTCTGTATCTCCCGTCTCCTCTACAGTGAAGACAGAGCCAGGAGTCTCTACACCCGTCTCTGCTACACATGCCCCTTCGCCCCCTGTAACAGCCCCTGTCGCCTCCTCCACCCCTGTAGCTGCCCCTCCCACTGCGTTCGCCTCAGTCAAACTGGAGCAGGGGGCCGACACCAGCTCACACCACCACATCGAGGTCATCAAGTAAGGACAACTCGGATACAATATGAGTTATTACAAAGGGGTCCCAAGAGAACCTGTACTAAGCTCATACAACATCAGTTACACTATGAAAGGCATTGGCTAACATGTAAGGACTACTTAGATACAGTGGGGAGAACAAGTATTTGATACACTGCCGATTTTGCAGGTTTTCCTACTTACAAAGCATGTAGAGGTCTGTAATTTTTATCATAGGTACACTTCAACTGTGAGAGACGGAATCTAAAACAAAAATCCAGAAAATCGCATTGTATGATTTTTAAGTAATTAATTTGCATTTTATTGCATGACATAAGTATTTGATACATAAAAAAAAGCAGAACTTAATATTTGGTACAGAAACCTTTGTTTGCAATTACAGAGATCATACGTTTCCTGTAGGTCTTGACCAGGTTTGCACACACTGCAGCAGGGATTTTGGCCCACTCCTCCATACAGACCTTCTCCAGATCCTTCAGGTTTCGGGGGTTGTCGCTGGGCAATACGGACTTTCAGCTCCCTCCAAAGATTTTCTATTGGGTTCAGGTCTGGAGACTGGCTAGGCCACTCCAGGACCTTGAGATGCTTCTTACGGAGCCACTCCTTAGTTGCCCTGGCTGTGTGTTTCAGGTCGTTGTCATGCTGGAAGACCCAGCCACGACCCATCTTCAATGCTCTTACTGAGGGAAGGAGGTTGTTGGCCAAGATCTCGCAATACATGGCCTCATCCATCCTCCCCTCAATACGGTGCAGTCGTCCTGTCCCCTTTGCAGAAAAGCATCCCCAAAGAATGATGTTTCCACCTCCATGCTTCACGGTTGGGATGGTGTTCTTGGGGTTGTACTCATCCTTCTTCTTCCTCCAAACACGGCGAGTGGAGTTTAGACCAAAAAGCTCTATTTTTGTCTCATCAGACCACATGACCTTCTCCCATTCCTCCTCTGGATCATCCAGATGGTCATTGGCAAACTTCAGACGGGCCTGGACATGCGCTGGCTTGAGCAGGGGGACCTTGCGTGCGCTGCAGGATTTTAATCCATGACAGCGTAGTGTGTTACTAATGGTTTTCTTTGAGACTGTGGTCCCAGCTCTCTTCAGGTCATTGACCAGGTCCTGCTGTGTAGTTCTGGGCTGATCCCTCACCTTCCTCATGATCATTGATGCCCCACGAGGTGAGATCTTGCATGGAGCCCCAGACCGAGGGTGATTGACCGTCATCTTGAACTTCTTCCATTTTCGAATAATTGCGCCAACAGTTGTTGCCTTCTCACCAAGCTGCTTGCCTATTGTCCTGTAGCCCATCCCAGCCTTGTGCAGGTCTACAATTTTATCACTGATGTCCTTACACAGCTCTCTGGTCTTGGCCATTGTGGAGAGGTTGGAGTCTGTTTGATTGAGTGTGTGGACAGGTGTATTTTATACAGGTAACGAGTTCAAACAGGTGCAGTTAATACCGGTAATGAGTGGAGAACAGGAGGACTTCTTAAAGAAAAACTAACAGGTCTGTGAGAGCCGGAATTCTTACTGGTTGGTAGGTGATCAAATACTTATGTCATGCAATAAAATGCAAATTAATTACTTAAAAATCATACAATGTGATTTTCTGGATTTTTGTTTTAGATTCCGTCTCTCACAGTTGAAGTGTACCTATGATAAAAATTACAGACCTCTACATGCTTTGTAAGTAGGAAAACCTGCAAAATCGGCAGCGGCAGTGTATCAAATACTTGTTCTCCCCACTGTATATCTCAGACAAAACATTATATGCCATGAAAAGGACCGGCTATTTGCGAACAACAAAGCACCAATCCATTAGCATAGCAGCAGTAGGATAGTTCTATACCGCAGAAGCAAATTGGGCTATTGGATATGGATGGTTTTGGCACTACACTCAGATCTATAGGTTTGCTGAGAGTCTGTTGGGGGTCTTGTGTGTGATAATGTGTTTGTGATGTGTGTTTGTGCCTCTCTTGGCTCCTCAGCACGGAACACATACAGACCCTCATGCAGCTGCTCACCGCCGTGGTGAAGAAATCCCCCCTCATCGTACCAGAGAAGAGTAAGCTCCCTTCTACATTCTACTCTTTACATCCATTCTTAGACAAGTTGCCATATAAATAAAGCTTGAATGAGACGGATGGGATGTTAAACGGGTGTCCTGACGCTCTGTGGTCATTTAAAATCCCATGGCACTTATCGCACGTCTAGGGGTGTTAACCCTGGTGTTCTGGCAAACATTCCCAACCTAGGGTCATTTCCATAATGGCCACCTAATCATCCCTCTCATTCTTAATTGGCATATCATTCCTCACCTTTCCACCATGCTAGCTGATGTGTGGTGAGCGTTCTGGCACATACTGGTTGCCGTGCGTCACCCAAGTGGGTGCCACACATTGGTGGTGGATGAGGTGAGTTTCCCCCTTACTATGTAAAGCGATTTGAGTGCCTTAGTTGGTAGAAAGGCGCTATATAAATCCAATCTATTATTATTATTATGTAGACACTGTGTTGTGTGTTGTATGATTCATCTTGTGTTGTATTGTTTAGCCGAGGACTCCCATCCGTTCTGTGCAGTGTCTACTGAGCAGTATTACTCCTGGAACATTGGGAAACGCAGGGCAGCAGAGGTAAGATTGTTTGTTTGTGTTGTTGGCTGTGTGTTTGTTAGTCTGGCTGTGTACAACGTGTAAACAAGTCAGAGTTTGTTTGTGTGTGTGTTTACACAAGACTTTGACTCTGCATTATTTCTGCTTACCTCATGTCTCCCTGTCCAGTCAGACGCTTCTCTCTCTGTATGTTTCCCCAGTTATCATCCTCCTCTTTCATCTCTACAAAATACACACACACACACACACACACACACACACACACACACACACACACACACACACACACATACACACATACACACACACACACACACACACACACACACACACACACACACACATACACACACATACACACACACACACACACACACACACACACACACACACACACACACACACACACACACACACACACACACACACACACACACACACACACACACACACACACACACACACACACACACACACACACACACACACACACATACATACACACACACACACACACACACACACACACACACACACACACACACACACACACATACTTTTACCCAAGCTGCTGCCTAGAGCCTCTGTAGACCCATAATATCTGTGGAGGCAGTCTAGACTGGTTTTCTACCCGAGGCTGACTACCGACTCTGTTATGGTAACTTCTATGAACTCATAAAGGACGTTCAGAGGAAATGATGCCGAAGACACCCCCTGGAGAGGGTTGGCCCTGTGCCGTCTAGCTAAAATCCAATCAGTTAAAATCCTCTGTTTACTCCATATCAACAGACTCCATGTGATGAATATGCTAAGTACAATTTGAGTGACAGCTGCTGAAAGGGAATAAAGGGAGAATTGTGAGGAATTAGAGCTGTCCTTCGTCTATTAATTGTATTGTACTATGTCTTCTGACCCATGTTTTGCATTGTGATTGTCATTAATAAAGAAATTAGGAAAGAAAAAAGGAATCGGAGCTATCTCCATTATAATGTGCAAAGTGTGTTGACTGTTTTGTATCTAGTATGTATATACATGTAACTGCCAAAATAAAGTAAACGCCAACATAAAATGTCTTGATAGGGTGTTGGGCCACCACGAGCCAGAACAGCTTCAATGCACCTTGGCGTAGATTCTGGAAGTGTCTGGAACTCTGTTGGAGGGATGTGACACCATTCTTCCTCGAGACATTCCATCACTTGGTGGTTTGTAGATTGTGTTGTAAAACTCTCTTTAGGTACCGCTCCAGAATCTCCCATAAGTTCAATTGGGTTGAGATCTGTTGACTTGAGATGCCCATGGCATATGGTTTACATCGTTTTCATGCTCATCAAACCATTCTGTGACCACTTGTGCCCTGTGGATGGGGGCATTGTCATCCTATGGGAGCATAGCCGTGGTAGCCAAAATAATGGCCTGCCCAGCATTTTTATACATGACCCTAAGCATTATGGGATGTTAATTGCATAATTAACTCAGGAACCACACCTGTGTGTAAGCACCTGCTTTCAATCTACTTTGTATCCCTCATTTCCACAAGTGTTTCCATTATTTTGGCAGTCACCCGTGTGTTGACTGAGTGCACTTTAAATGAAGTTGCTACGGTTTGTCTCATTGTAGCTCCAGCGAGCGGTGGCAGTGAAGCGTGTGGTCCAGGATGTGTTGGAGCGCTGCCCCCGCCTGCAAGCCCTCACCCCCCCTAAGACCAGAGAGGTGGTCCAGTGGTGCCGGCAGAGGGGCTACACTCCCCCGGACCCCGAGCCCCTACGCAGCAGCAGGCCTGACGAAGGAACCATCGAGGACATCCTCACACAGATAGACAACGAACCAGGTAGAGTGTGGGTGGGGGGGGAAAGAGGGGTGTTATTGTGTGTAGGCGTGTGTGTGTGTGAGAGAGGGAGAGATTCGGTGGTGTTGGAAGAGTTTGTGTGCATGACTCTCCGGGAGAAATGTCACTGCAACTCTATTATGTGGCATTTTTTGTAACCTTTTTCAAAGGCCAGTGTACTGTATGCAGGCCTGTCTGGTATTCACAAGCAGTCCTAATTCATTCTGTCCATTGTTCCTGTTCCTGTGTGGAGGAGAAAGGAGGTCGCTAGCCTGATGAGTCACACACCAGGCTGAGAGCCCAAACAGCCAAGCTCTGTTCTGCGCGGCTCTGCTCTAATCACTATGGCCCAAATACCCCAAATGCACACACTCTTTTGCTTTCTCTCTTTCATACACTCTCTCTACCTCACTCTCACTCTCTTTCTCTGCATGTCTAAACACAAAGTTAGGAAGAGGTGTGCTCAGCCTTCACACCTGTTTAAAGCTCTCACCTGTTAGCCTATTTTCTGAAGGTTATTTTCAGGATGGAATTAATATAAAGAGCTAGGAAGTCTTTATTTACGGTGCACCTAAGTTGTTTATTTACATTTCTCTTAATTGTCCATTTTATCTTTATTCAACCTTTGTCCTTCTACTCCTTCTATGGAGTACAGAGCAATATACACTGAGTGTACAAAACATTTAATGACATAGGCTGACCAGGTGAATCCAGGTGAAAGCTATGATCCCTTATTGATGTCACCTGTTAAAGCCACTTCGATCAGTGTAGATGAAGGGGAGGAGACAGGTTAAAGAATGATTTTTAAACCTAGAGACAATTGAGACTTGGATTGTGTATGTGTGCCATTCAGAGGGTGAATGGGCAAGACAAAATATTTAAGTGCCTTTGAATGGGGTACGGTAGTAGGTGCCAGGTGCACCGGTTTGTGTCAAGAACTGCAACACTGCTGGGTTTTTCACGCTCAACAGTTTCCCGTGTGTATCAAGAATGGTCCACCACCCAAAGGACATCCAGCCAACTTGACACAATTGTGGGAAGCATTGGAGTCAACATGGGCCAGCATCCCTGTGAAATGATTTCGACACCTTGTAGAGTCCATGCCCCGACGAATTGTGGCAGTTCTGAGGGCAAAAGAGGGGGTGCAACTCAATATTAGGAAGGTGTTCTTAATGTTTTGTACTCTGTGTAGACGCCCACACATCTCACAACTCACTTCACCCTGCTACTACCTCAGGCTGTAGATAGAGAACATTCGCTGTTATTGGAACCTCAACTTTTTTTTTTTGTGTGTGTTAACGTGTGTGTATACATCTTTCTGTAGAGTGCCCCTCTACCCTGGGTAGCTGTGAGGAGTTGGTCCAGCGGTTGGAGCAGCTGCAGACCCTGCTGAAGACTGAGCCCGAGGATGATGACGATGAAGTCCTAGACATCGTCAGTGTGACCCCGCCCTCTCAGAGGTTAAAGGTCAAAGAAGAGGAACAGGAAGCGGACCCCGAGCCAAAGTACTTCCTGGCACCCTGCCCCTCGGCCCAGTTCATCAGCGACACAGCCCAACAGGTGAGGAGCTATCTGGTCGGCACCGACAGATAAGGGAGTTGGTCAAAGTTGACCCTTACTTAGGGATGCACAACTTTGATCCTCCATGGCCACAGTGTGTGCTGGCTTTACTTCCTGCCATATAAATATACCGATTTGGACCTTGGAGGAAACCAAGTATGTGCACTTTGCAGTGAAATTCAATTCTCAGACTGGTGGACAATTTTCCTTTGCAGATCAGAGGTTGGCTATGAAATTTGATAAGCACCTAAAAATGGCCAGGTTTCACGGTGCTGTATTAAGATGCTAGAGAATTGTGGATTGTGTGAGGATTAAAATCCTGTAAGAGGCCTCCCGAGTGGCGCAGCAGTCTAAGGCACTGCATCGCAGTGCTTGAGGCGTCACTACAGACCCAGGTTCGATCCCAGGCTGTGTCACAGCCGGCCGTGACCGGGAGATCCATGAGGAGGCGCACAATTGGCCCAGTGTTGTCCGGGTTAGGGGAGGGTTTGGCCGGCTGGGATTTCCTTGTCCCATCGCGCTCTAGCGACTCCTTGTGGCGGGCCGGGCGCCTGCAAGCTGACTTCGGTCGCCAGCTGGACTGGATGGTGTTTCCTCCGACACATTGGTGTGGCTGGCTTCCAGGGTAAGCGAGCAGTGTGTCAAGAAGCAGTGCGGCTTGCCAGGGTCGTGTTTCAGAGGACACATGGCTCTCGACCTTCGCCTCTCCCGAGTCCGTAGGGGAGTTGCAGCGATGGGACAAGACTGTAACTACCAATTGGATATCAAATTGGGGTAAAAATAAATACAATTAAAATAAAAGAGGAGTGTGTACAAATATACACTCCTAGCATCAGTACAGCTGTGTACAGTATCTTGTGCTAACAAGACCCAGCATCTCCTAACTTAAGTCTCACTCTTTCTCTCTATCCCTTCTCCCCTCACACTTTCCTCTCTCCATCTCTCTCAGATTGGGGTGGCCTTTCAGCAGGTGGAGGTAGAGAAGAATGTGTTTGCTCCGGTGATCGAGGCCATGATTCTCAAGGTCAGTCACTCCGGATGCCTCAAACACTTATAATGAACAATGAGAATAACAGTTGGCCTCACTTAGAGATAGATGTCATTCACTAGATTGATGAAGACATTTTTCCTGTGTCCCTCTGTGCACCTGTCTCTGTTCCTGTACTGATATAAGATGTTATGTGATGTAGTATATATTGTGTAATGTGTTTCTGTCTTCTGCAGGCGACAGAGCAGTTTGCTAGTGACATCCTGAGAGAAGCTCTGGCTGGAGCCCATGTAAAATCCCCCCAGAACAGGTGAGACACACTCATTATCCCCTTCACACTGAGCTGGTATACTAAACACTGAGAATGTATTGTATTTTTCCCTATTAAATACACTATTAGATAAATGAATATCTTCCTTTTGTGTCCTCAGGGCTCCCAGGGAGATCACAGCCATGAACATTCACCAGGCGTCCAGCAGCATCCCCACATGTGACTTCCTCACCAACACACACATGGGCTACCTGACCAAGGAGGACTGATTACACACGACCTAACTAAGGACAATGGCCACTCAGACTGAGAGAGATACACGCACACTGGCTACTAGGGCTGGGAATTACCAGGGACCTCACGATACAATATTATCATGATACTTACGTGCCGATACGATATGTATTGCGATTCTCACAATTCTATATGTATTGCAATTCAATACTGTGATTTTATTGCGATTCGATGTTCCAAACATATTGCTCACCATATGTCTGCTGCAGAGGGACAAGAGAGAGCCATGAGAACGAGTTTTGATCATGGAAATAAAAGTGCTGAAAACAAATTGGCTCCCTATTTAAAAAGATAATGGAGAACAGGCTCTGATGGAAAAATACTGGAGTTTTGGTGCAGGTACAGACAACTAGCGCAATAATAATATTGCGATATTGTCAAAACGATACGATATATCGTCAGAAATAATATCCCAATATGTAACTAGCGATTTTCCCCCCATCACTACTGGCTACTCACATCAGTCTCACTAGCTGAGAGATGGGAAGTAAGAGCTGCAGAATGATCGTATGGCCCTGCCTCTCTGGGGTTAAACTGAACTGTTGGCCAGGCAGAAGAACTCTGACAGACATTGACCACAACAGAGATACAGTCGGAGCGCAGCAGGAATGCTTCAACCCCACCTGGAAGACCATCTCACCGTTTCACTCACACTTTCTCTTATTCTCTCACTCGTCCCTGTTCTCTCTCCTCTTACTCCATCTCTCACTTTATTTATCTCTCTTCTACTTTCTCTAAGTCCGTCTCATTCATTTCTAGAAAGAGAAGAGAAATAAGAGAAATCAGTTTAGTCTTGACAGAGATGGTCTATAATCAGCTGCTTTAGCTAAGAGCTCCTGGATAGACAGAACCAACCGACAGTTTAAACCATTAGTCAGCCAATTTTCATATCTCAGTATCATAAAGTAGAATCAAGAACACAAACACCTGGGTGGAATTCAGGACTCCACAACCTTCTGAACATTAAGAGATTACATTATTCCTAAGCGCTTATCAGAGTCCAAAACGTGTACGTGTCTTACAGCAGTTCTAGAATATTGGACCGCTAGCTTTCATAGTTTTTGAATTCTCAGCGCTGCTCAAGCTATTTCTCCAACCATCACCACATTCAAATGAATAGCGGAGCCGTGTTGGTTGGGAATTTTGGGGAGGTGCTCGGTCAGGCTGTGCATCCCCTGTGGATGGTGGTCGCAGATCCAGATAGATGTGTCACAATGGGCCGCAGGACTATCGCGTCTCTGCGTCTGTGGACTCTGAATTAGCTTTATTTTTTTATGGGGTCCCCACTCCCCAGACATTTTAGTGATAAAAATGGGGTCCCCGTTGAAAAAGTTGGAATACCATTGCGTTACTCTATATGATGACAGATCAGTATATCTGTTCTACTCAATAAACAGTATTTATATCTGAACGTTCCATAACGCTGTGCCCTACTGAATGCGACCCTGGGGATCAATCATAACATACCTGGCATAGCCATTTCTTTAATAATCTGTTTTAGTTTGTATAACTGGTTTACCTGACAGTCTGACTACTGTACTGTATCCACTGACTTAATCACAGCTGGGCTCAGTATGCTCCCTCTAAACCGCCACACAACGTGAGATAAACATTGTATTGAACATTGTGGGTCTTAAACATTGTCGAATGCTTAAAAATAGATGTCTATGGGACAGTATGTCTGGTGTCCTCTCTCTCACCTTGTAACGGGATTATGTGTGTATTAAGTGGTTGAATTTTTCTCTCATATGGCTACAACTCAACAATGTGCGCCACTAGGCCATATATGTGCTTTGATTGAAACTAAACACGTGTAGGCTATGCTACAGTTTGTTAACACCATCTGCTCTAGAATTCGCTCTCTAGCCTAATTCTAAACAACACTGTAGATTACTTCGAAACTGTACCCTATAACTCAAGAAGATCTAAATGCATATCCCCATGAAACTCCACTGAGATCAAATGGTTGGGATGCAGATGCTGCATGGAAGTTTCACCAGTAAAACTTGAATAATTATAATTCATGATTGACAGTGAGAAATGCACAAGGGAGGTTCTCTACGAGCAGAGACTGTGTAAAGTAGAGAATCCTGCACATGCGCAGAGGCTTCGGGACCTTCAGCTGTCATGAAGAAAGGTCTAGAAAAGTCAGATCCGCAGCCTCTGCCATTAAAGTATTGTCTGTCTGACAGTCACAGAGGGGAGAGTAAGTGGCTTACAGACCTACTGTACATCAGACCAGATGACGACCCCCCAATAGCAGTCTTAATCCCATTGTACTCTTCTGGGAACAGTGTTCTTGTCATTCAGTCAATTCAAGAGATGAACTGAATTAGAAATCGGATTGCAATTGGTTAAATTCTTCTCCATGAGGAATTTTTAAATCACAGATTATATATATATATATTTTTTTCTTCCTTAATTGACTGAGTTGAAATGGAATAGAGCCCAATCCTGACTGTTGTCATGATGTCTGTGGACTGTACTCAAGTGTTACATATCAGCCTGATCCCAGATCTGTGTGTGCTTCAGCCGACTAAGCATGTATGCAATGACAACAATAGCCAGAGGAGTCGAGCTAAACAAGCACATGCATATCTGGGACCAGGCTAGTTCGATATGTCAATGAAGGAGTGCTATAACTTGAGAAGTGTTGGACAGTAGGGATGGGGGGGCCACACATTCATCTGTGTGAGTCCAGGATTAACATTGTGGTTTTTACATGGTCCACTCCCCTCTGGAGTAGGGTTGACCGTCAATTGTTAGTGAAGTGCATTTGTAATGTTATGTTTTCGAAACAGTATGTATGTCCCTACCACTAAGACTGTGTATGTGTGTACATTGTGTGTATGACTGACTCCGGTTTTTGTTTGTTCACGTCATATCAAGCCCCGCTACCAGCAAAGTCATTACTATGGTGTGTTAGAATGTGTGTTTGTGTGTATTATTTATGTGTTTGTGTTAGTGTGTGTGTGTTGGGGTATATGTAGTGTGGATATGGGTGTACTGTATGGACCTATATATGAGAGTGAGAGAAAGTGAAGGTGAATTAATGAAAATATCTTTGAATATGATGCATTTTGGATGTTGTGTACATGGTTGTTGGTGGACATTTAGCTTGTGTAGGAGTGAAGATGATAGGTGTTATGTTTCGTTTGTTTCTGTATGAATCTGGTAAGTGTGTGGTGTGCTCACTCTAAACTGAGTGGTACCTTGCCCGTTTGACCAAACTTTATGTATTGTAGAAATAATATCAATTGACCATTATATTTTCATTTTCCAGTGCACACCAAAAATATGATCAATATTCTTGTATTAAAATGGAAAACTTGTTTATAAAACTGTGGTTGTGTTTTTGAAGTGACTTAGCGTCTTGTTATCCCCCCTCTGCCCCAGGATGCCTTTTCCCGATTCCCTCACTCCCTCTTCCTTCCTCCAGCTCTCTCTCTCTGAGAGCCTCTTCACACTTACTACACTTTTCAAAAAAATTGTTGGCTACTCATATTACTCTAATGTAAACTTGCCTACTTGCTACGTCTCGACTGCTACCTCCGGAAGTAGAGCACGACACTTGTCCGACAGTTGCCCCCCTTGAAGCAGGGCAGTGTAAACAGAATAGCCAACACTCCTACAGTATAAATGGTAATAGCAGAGCAATGTTTTGGAAACAGCTGAAATGCATTGACATTTTTCTAATATTTGAAACTTGTTTTATTGAGTTTTTAGCTGAAATTGCAGTAACAGCCTGTTCCATTCATTTTCTAATAATAATCATATTTAGCAGATGCTTTAATCCTAAATTACTTACAGCCATGCATGCATACGATATCATACGGTTGGCCCCAGTGGGAATCGAACTCATGACCCTTGGCTCTGCACGTGCCATGCTCTACCAACTGGGCCACATTCTCTCTCCTGCTCTCATTTTAACACAGCCTGTGCGATAGGGCTGCAGTAGATTTGGAGAGATTACAGGGTGCTGGACTGATGAGGAGGCTTTGGTGTGTCTGGGTGGGGTGGTAGGATCAGATGGCAGTACTTTATGTTCTCAATGTGGCTCAACTCCCGTGCCTCGCTCCCTTTTTGTTCACTGAAAGGATGGCAAATGAGATATGAGAGGGATGAGGAAGGATCTGGTGCATGGACTCTAAATACTCACTCTCAAGTAGTGGCCTTCTGTGACCCTCGAAGATCACAGAATCACTTACAATTCTAGAAGCCAGAAACACAAAGCCACTGTTGCAGGTCACTGACAGAGCCCACCTTTGATACATCAGAGGCAGTCTTTTTTTTAGTCAGAGACCAGACACCTAGGCAGGGATGGGGACAGCCAGGTTTCCAGGTACTAGCCAGAATGACCCGACACGCAAACATCAGAGAGAGCCGTGTGTGTTCGCAGATGCTCCCTGTTATCATATTCTATGATAGCATTAGAGCTGTGTGACATGCATTACAGAATATGGTCATGAATACCAGGGCAAGCCACCATGTTCGGCATCCCTGACTGGCACGCATTTGTTCCAGTAGTGTTTTGCTCATTACTCTTAGATCAGGTTAATGTCAGGTAACTATATGTTTAGGTCAGGTTGCTGTAAGGTTAGGTTCGATTAGATTAGGTTTCTGTAAGATTAGATTTGGTTACTGTAAAGTTAGGGCTGGGATAAAGGGACTGATCTGAAAAAGGGGTTATGCATCTGATCCTGTGAACCTTGTGTATAATCCTTTTCCAACAGGCTCCATTAAACTACAGAATTCACTGCAAGTCATACAATGTACTGTTGTATAATGTGTTGCGTTGTTGTTTCATTTTGTGGATCATGTTGATGGACCAGGGAAATTAGTCATTATTGCTTCCGATTTAGTTGCTGTGAGCATAGATTTTGTCATGAACTGCTTGTGCATGCAAAACCACACACACACCATGGTGCTCCTCCACTGTTGTAGGGTGTTACATAAAAGGGGAACAAAGAGAACAAGGTGTGCCATTATCATCATCACACTTATGGAGATGCAGGCTGCTCGCTCTCTCAGCTTGTTCACTCAGATTCAGTTTCATCACCTCAGATGAACAGATCCAAGGTGTTATAACACACACATCACAGTGTGTCTAACCACCTCATGTTCACCCTGTTGTATATTTGTTCACTATCTCAAGAATGAATCTCGTTTGCGTTCATAAAGTATCTCAGAGTAGGGAGTGCTGATCTATGATCTGTTTTGCCTTTTAGATCATGATGAATAAGATTATATGGGGGGATCCTAGATCAGCACTCCTAATCTGAGACGCTTTATGAATACGGGTCCTGATCAAAGAAAACAGTTCATCATAAAGATACAGTAGATATCATATAAGATGGGTGTAGCAGAAACATCTACATCAATGGGATGAACAGGAGTTAAGAACCTAATATTATTTTATTGTAATATACTGTACATTATATAATATTTAACTTTTTATTTTCTTAAACAGATTTACAAAATGAATGTATACACTGGAACAAATATTTTCTCAAAATAGTTACCTACCAGTAATTGAATAGAAACGAAATAAATATATATTTTGTTTCCATTAATAAAAGACTAGTAGAGATCAAAGGAAAAACATACATTTCTCAACAAGTCATCACCTTGTCATTTCAATAGATCCAACAGTATGTACAAAAATGATTTATTAACTCAAATAATTCCAACTGAACAGATGCACACACATACACACAAACATACATGTACACACAGTACACACAAACACACATTACTGAGCAGCCGTGTTGTCTTGGAGTGTCTAACGGCAAAAAAGCTTGATTTCAAACTAGTTTGTTTCATGCATATTAGATTTTCATAGCAATAGAACAGAATTGTAAAATGATTTATCTTCTTTTATGACATCTAGTTTGTCATTCACTCTTGTCTGATTTACTATACTGGACGGGTAAGCTGACTTTTCCTTTCTGGTTACATTAAGAAGATGTACATTCCCTTGCATAGATTCTGTTATAGTATGGAATGGACAGAGAACATTCCCTAATTGGTTCTTTGGACTCCCCGTAACCAGTAGAAGGATTTGGAGAGTCTGTCATATGTTGAAGATTCTGGATCCGCTTTGAAACACTGCAGAGGGGTTGGGAGAGAGCTTAGTCCTAACCAACTGCTCCTGCAAAAACACAAACAACACATGGGTTATTCAAAGATGACGACAAGCAATGCAGGTCTTGTGCTGTTCAGATAGGATATACAGTCATGTGAAAAAGTAAGTACACCCCCTGAAAAGTTGTCTTTTTTTAAAACATATTTGGACAGGTGGAAATGTAATGTTCACTTCAACACTATTGACAGATAAAGGTGACCTAATCAAAAAAATGACACTAAAGGATTATACTTTGTAATCATTTATTCATCAAAAATCAACAGAAATGCAATTCCATAGTGCGGAAAAAATAAGTACACCCCTAGCTTCAATAGCTTGTGTTGCCCCCTTTGGCTGAAATAACTTCATGTAGACGTTTCTTGTAACTGTCTATCAGTCTCTTACATCGACTGGGAGGAATTTACAGCACTGCTTCAACTGTGTCATGTTCGAGGACTTTCTTGCATGCACGGCCCACTTCAAGTCCCCCCACAGCATTTCGATAGGATTGAGATCTGGGCTTTGACTCTGCCATTTCTTTTTTTTTAGCCATTGTGTTGTAGCTTTGTTTTTGCGTTTTGGATTATTGTCCTGTTGCAAGATCCATGTTTCAGCTTTTTGACAGATGGCCTCACATTCTCCTCAATAATTATCTGGTACAATATAGAATTCATGGTTGACTCAATGATGGCAAGTTGGCCAGGCCCTGAGGCAGCAAAGCAGCCACAAACCATAATGCCACCACCTCCATGCTTTACGGTTGGTATGAGGATCTTCTGTTCAAAGGCAGTGTTTCGTTTTCGCCAAACATGGCGTCTGGCATTGCGGCCAAACAACTCCACCTTTGACTCATCTGTCCAGAGCACATTGTTCCAGTAGTTTTTGTCTTTACCCAGGTATTGTCTGGCAAACGTCAGTCGTGTCTTGATATTCTTTTTTGAGAGCAGAGGCTTCTTCCTTCCTGACCTCCCATGTAGGCCAAGTTTGTGCAGTCTCTTTCTGACAGTTGACTCATGCACTTTGACATTGATTGTGGCAAGAGAGGCCTGTAGATCCCTTGATGTTACCCTGGGGTTCTTAGAGACTTCTATGAGCATCTTTCAGTCAGCTCTTGGGCTGAATTTGGTGGGACGACCTGTCCTAGGTAGATTGCCAGTGGTCTGGAATTTTCTCCATTTGTAGATGAGCCGTCGGATAGTGGAATGATGTACTTCGAATTGCTTGGAAATTGATTTGTAACCCCTCCCAGACTCATGGGCATCAATAATCTTTCTTCTGAGGGCCTCGGGTAGGTATTTTGATCTTGGCATGATGTGTTACCACACACCCATATGGTTAAGACCAAACCAGACCAAGTTTCTAATCTTTATGGAAGGCTGGACCCTCCTCAGTTTCTCTCTAATAATTCTCTAATCATTTGCACCTGTTTTGGTGCACCTGATTCTAATTTTAGCCATTTTATGTGATGATAAAGGTAGGGATATACTAACTTCTTCCGCATAAGGAAAAGGCATTTTTGTTTATTTTAATTGCATAACATTTTCAAAGTATAATTTGTTTTGTGTGATTTGTTAAATTGGGTTACCTTTATCAATGAATGTGGTGGGAATTTAGATCAAATATCCATGTCCAAAAATAAATTAAAGAAAAGACCACTTTCCAGGGGGTGTACTTACTTTTTCATGACTGTATGATATACACAGTTTATTAGGTACACCACCCCGTTCACGAAAATTGTTCGCTCCTACAGACACTGAGTCACGTGGCCGTGGCTTGCTATATAAAGCAGGCAGACAGGCATAGAGGCATTCAGTTACTCTTTGATTGAACGTTAGAATAGGCAAAACGAATTACCTAAGCAAATTTGAGCGTGGTATGATCGTCGGTGCCAGGCGCACCGGTTCCAGTATCTCAGAAACGGCCGGCCTCCTGGGCTTTTCCCGCACGACTGTGTTTAGGGTTTACAGCGAATGGGGCGACCAACAAAAACATCCAGTCAGCGGCAGTCCTGTGGGCGAAAACAGCTCATTGATGAGAGAGGTCGAAGGAGAATGGCAAGAATCGTGCAAGCTAACAGACGGGCCACAAAAAGGCAAATAATGGCGCATTACAACAGTGGTGTGCAGAACGGCATCTCGGAACACACAACTCGTCGGTCCTTGTCACGGATGGGCTATTGCAGCAGACGACCACTCCGGGTTCCACTCCTATTAACTAAAAACAAGAAGAAGCGGCTCCAGTGGGCACGCGATCACCAACACTGGACAGTTGAGGAGTGGAAAAACATTGCCTGGTCCGACGAATCCCGGTTCCTGTTGCGTCATGCTGATGGAAGAGTCAGGATTTGGCGTAAACAGCATGACTCCATGGCCCCATTCTGACTGGTGTCAACTGTACAGGCTGGTGGAGGTGGTGTAATGGTGTGGGGAATGTTTTCCTGGCACACGTTAGGTCCCTTGATACCAATTGAGCAATGTTTGAACACCACACCTTGTAGAATCCATCCCCCGAACAATTCAAGCTGTTCTGGAGGCAAAGGGGGGTCCGACCGGTACTAGATGGGTGTACCTAATAAACTGGCCAATATTGTATGATAATATGAGAGGTGACTTGTTTGGTTGTGCAGTCATAGTGCATCAGTGGACTAGTAGACAGAATTAATCACTGCAAATGCTGCTGATGCTAGACTTTCTGAAAGAACATTCAGCCGGAACCTACGTGAATGGAATTTCACTCAACCCTGAAATGAAGTTTGCATGCTGCATCCATCAAGTAACATGTTCTAGGCTTGATATGATGATTAGATATGGATCTGCCTGTTCCAATGCAGTTGATTAGTAGTGGTACAATGGAAGGTTTGTTTGGCAGAGTTCGACTTGAAATCAAAGTGTGATTTTCTAAGTCGTAGGTCTGTAGTCTCAGTAGCAGTCTCTTCGGCCAATGAAAAATAGGATATGACTACTACTGTATTTGCTGGATGTGAGGCTGTGTCTGTACATTAATCTGTCAAACTGCAGCGTCGAAAAAAAAGTTTGTGTGTGCTTCAGTCTGTTTGCCTATGTGTTTGTGTGTATATGTGGGTTTGTTCACCTCCTCCCACACACACTCTCAGTACAGCAGCCAGGTCTGCCTCTTTCCTAAATGAGATTCACGCTGAAATGACTGCAAGCCACTGCATCGCATCACACTGGCAAAATGGCAAAATAATCCATTATTGCTCACTTTATCGCTCTCTCTTCCTCTCACCCTTTCCATCACTCACTCTCTCGGTCTTGATAGAACCCTGCTGGTTTGGCTCATGACAGTGGCTGTAGTCAGACACATCGTGGGAAAAGTTCAAATTCAACCGAACAGGGAAACAAGAGAGAAAGAGAAAAAAGAGGAGAGGGACTGGAGGGAGGATGAAAGGAGAGAGGATGAGAGTGAGGAAAGGGGTGCAAAGGGAGGTGATTTGCAGGATGCTTTGTGTCTGCACAGTTTGATCCTCTCTTTATGCAGTTCTAGCCCATTGTAAACCACATCCCCATTCCTCCCCTGTTTATCTGTTTTAGTACAAAGCAAAAAAAATCTTTATATCACATTTAAAAGCTCAGGCAATGTCCTCCAGCTGTGCTAAAACAAGGTTCTTAATGTCTCATGGGAGGAAACACTCTCAGTAGACGCATTGATGGAACTACAGAATGTTATGCCTAAATGTTTACCATCATTCAGGGAGCACTCAGAAAGCTGTTTCAGAAATAAATGGCTTGTAGACTGCTTAAGCATCTTTCTTAACTGTAAGGGTACGGCTAATTTGAAAAAAATATAAATACATTTTTAATCACTCACTCCCTCTCATAATCATGTTTATTGATTTTGGTTCCAAAAGCATAAGGAGGACTACAGTATTAATTCCCTTGATGGATGGGTGAATGCTATGAAAGCGGATGAACTTCTCAGAGGTTTATCAGCACATACTGTAATGGTAATAACTACTTACTACCTGTATGCATGGCTCTGTGTACTATGCTCTAGTGTTGCCCGCATCCCCGGGCAAATGTTTCCCAGCTGTGCTTTTGTCTATCCATGACCTTCCTAATGGAAAATGTTTCCATTGACTCATCATGTCGATGGACAATATCCTGAGTGCTGTGTGTGTGTGGATGTGGGTGTGTGTGTGGGTGTTTGGAGTGCTTGGTCAGAGAGCTCAGTGGGTGGGGGCGTCAATAATGAGTTGGCAGTATGTGGAGGCTGGAACTGGACTGGATTGTTTAATATAGATCCCATTGCTTTTACGTCATGTTGGCAGATTGCTCGGTGACTGATAAAAACGATGGAGCACTAGGTTGTTGTTTGGGGGTAGAGGGGAGCTATTACTGAAGTAGAAGTTGATTGATGGGTTAGGGGGTGTACAGAGAGAGGGTCCAATACGATGACCATAGCCTGTAGTTGGTATCTGATGTCTAATTTTCGGGGCAGGAGATGGGGTTAGATCCTTTCCACCCAATCTTTACAACAGCTCTTACATAGTAGCCTACTGTAGTGTTGTACCTTTCCTTGCATACACCCTGAACACACACACATCTAACCCTGGTTTTTGGGCCATGGTTATTAATAGACTATGACCTACAGATGACATGTCTCATATTAAATCCTGTGGCCTGTCAAACGCTGTTGGACTGGCCTTCTACAACACAGTCATGTAGGCACAGGCCCACCCAATCAGATTGAGCAGGAAAAAAAGTTATTTTATTTTATTTTGATGCTCTCTACTTGTCAGTGTTCCAAACGGGACACTATTTGTCTTTTTACCTAAACATGCAAATGCCATCAGATAGAATTAGTAGCAAGCTGGAATGACATTCACTCATGGGATGGGTGGCTAAAAATAACTGACTGAATGCCACACCCCCAATAAGCCACGAATATGACCGCATTGAGGCGTATGTCACTGTGCTTCTATGGCTATATGCACCATGCCACTGCCCACTTAATTTGTTCATTTAGCAAATAAAACAGCCCATAATCCAGTACCTTTATCACTGTCAACACACCTATATTTTAGCTTTATGTTACAGGAGGGGGTCGCAGTTCCGGAGCGACCCACTAGGTGTCATCCTCTGACAACCTTAGGCACCTCCTCACTCACAGTCTGGACTAATCTTGATCCTATTGGTGTCACCTGTGTCTACCTGTTCACCTGTGTATTTATGCCCTCACTTCCCTGTGTTCCCTTGCTCAGTTTTCTCTGCTAGTTTCACTATGCCAAGCAGTACTAATCAGTGTCTGATCACGGGACGTATGGACAGGTACGTGAGAAGTGTTCAGTTAGTATTTCGTATTTTGACTGTCAGCCTGTTTTTTGGAGTCTTATTTGCTCCGCTTTTCTTTTTCGTGTAAAGTCCGTTATTTTGTATCCTGGCTTCGGGACCATCAGTAAAGATCCTTGTTTTGCTATCTCTGCCTACTGCCTACTGTCTATCCTGCACCCCATCTGGGTCACACCTCACACCAACCCTTACAGCTTTAATTAGCATTCAAAATGCTAAATGTTCTCTCAGCCTCATCGCAAAATGTGTAGCATAGCATGAGATTATTTATAAACCTGCACATTTTCCTCTCTGCCCCATGGCAAAATGTGTAGAATTGCAGGAAATTAGCTATACAATTGCAAATGTTTATCTTTGCCCCATGGCAAAATGTATAAAATTGCAGGAAGTTAGCTGTTTTCTGCAGGCCCATCCAACAAAACAATTCTGGCTACGCTACTGCTACAACATCTTGCTTAGACTGACTATACACTGGCATTCTACATCTAACTTGGAGGCTAAAACATGTTCTCTCATGTGAATGGCCAAAAATATATGTTTATTTCAACTTGCTATTAAATTGACAACTGAAACATTCCTAGCAAGCAGTGTGCAGGAGTTTCTTCTTTCTCTAATCTGTGACAATCTCTCTGGCATAGATGACAATGAGTGAAAGCGGAAAGCCGAGTAAGTCCAGACCAGCCCGGCCCGTTCTCTCCTACTCTCCGCTGGCAGATGGCACAGAGGAGCGTGGGTGGGGGAGGGGGGGGTCACACTAAACCCCTGGAGATTCCCCAAAGAGTTCCACTCCCTGTCACGCAGGGATCAAAACAGGAGTTACAGTACTGCTCTTTCTTTCTCTGTCTATCTGTATCTCTGTCTCTGTCTCCCCCACTCCCTCCCTCCCTACTGCCCTCTCACCACACCTGAACCCACTTTGACACAACATCTCAGTGATTGAGTCTCCAAATCCAATTGGCCAGATGTCTGAATATTATTGACTTTCTTTTCTCCTCATGTAATGCCTGCTCTAACCAGGTCAATGTCATAAGCCTGGCAGTTTTCTGGTGTTACATAATCATCCGAAACAGCTGGGTCACTTTGAGCAGCTTTAGGACAGGACAGGACAGGATGCTGTATCACCTAATTTTTCCCCATTGACTGCAATGTATTGAGAAAAACATTAGCTACTGTGCCATTTTACCTTTTTGCAAAAACGTGTCAGGATGACGTTTTCAGGCTGATAATGGGATGCTCTTAGAGATGCCTCAGCACCACTGGGAACACCTGGTACCTGGCTGGAATAATGGCTATATCCCAAACCATACCTTTACCCTATATTCCCCATTCAGTGTCTGTCTTTTAAGTGGCTTTGCCTTTAGCCAGAAATAGTACTATCTAAGGAATAGGGAGTGATCAGAAATGTGTACAATGACTTCTATAGGACGAGATCCTACCACTAAGACTTTGCTCATATCAAGGATACGGCCCATTTTAAAAACATTTAAAAACAGGATTTATGCCCTGAAACACACTGGGAAACACAAAAACAGGAGTCCGCTGTCTCACCTCTCCCATGGTCCCTATACTGAGGTCGGGTCTCTCTGGCAGGCTGCTCTGCTGGAGGCCGGTGGTGGTGGTGATAGGGGTGGTAGTGGCAATGGAGTAGGGCTGGAGTGGGGTTACGGTGTTTTGGGGGACGGTGGAGATGGAGGTGGTGGTCAGCAGGCCAGCAGTGGAGGTGCTGGGAGTATGGTCCCTCTGGTGAAGCTCTGTGTGTCTGAAAGCCTCCCCGCCTCCATTGTAGGCGGCTTGGTAGCTGGTCTCATTAGGGAGGTGGGAAACCCCCGACCCGGGACTGGCATACGGGGCAGGGGGGCGTTGTTGCCTGGTGGTCTTGGCTGGTCTTGCCCCCGTCCAAGGCCTGTACTCCTGTCTACAAGGATGAGAGGATGGAAGGGTAAGAGAGAGCTCTCACGGTCTGCAAAATTATTTTTATTTTACAAACACTGCAAACGTTTTTCCATTGGCTTTATGCTCTTTATACTGTAGGCTATTTAGCAAATTCTGTATTGTTGTGTAAATCGAACCAACCAAAGCATGAACGAACCAATCAGAGAGCAAGGTAAGCCCTAATGACATAGGCTTATCATTGATAAATGGTAACAACATCGATTGGGGCTACAGCAGAGGGGGTAGAGGGGCCCAGGTGGGTTCTGTTAACAGTATTATCAAAAGTTAGCTGCAGCATTGGATTATCATTAAATCAGGATCTCAGGCAGAATAGCTTCAATTTGGTTTTTAATGATGGACTTAAAATAAAATAAATATTCAACATGGGGGGGTTAGAAAGTGTGTGAGTTTGTGAATAATTGAAAGCGTTTTGCTGTGTTTCTACTTCAGCAGCAGCCTACTTTACAGATAAAATCTACTGATTATTTCTGTAGCATGACACATAATATATCCAATTTATTTCGCATAGCAATTTCCTTTGAAAAGGTATTACATGATTATGTATACTGCAGATTAGATTTGGGCCAATGGCCCACTGTACATAATCCAACCAAATGATTTAATGAATTTCAGAGAGCGCATCATTAGCTAAGAAATTAAAGCAAATTTGAAGCAGACTCATGGAATCGTTAGGTTAGAGCGCAATGGGTTATTAATGGTTTTTTTAGTGAGTGAAAAGCTCTAGGTGCTGAAATGAAAGAAACAGAGTGGTTCTGAAAGGACAGCGTCAGAGTGATGGAACCTACCTGTAAGAGCTTTTAGCTGTTACCGTCCCCGGCTCCCCCCACCTCTGTCTGCCCCGCTCCTCTCTCTCCCTCTCCCCTATGTCCCCTCTCGTCTGGCTCGCATTGGGGTTACTGTTTACCGGGCTATCCGAACCAACGTCGCCCCCTTTTCCGCCATTGCTAATCCAGGGGAAATGCTCCTTCTTCGGAATAGGCCAGGGTTTGTAATCCTGCGTGTACTGGGTGACACTGGAGAAAGGCACACCGGGTTGGTGGTAGTCAACCTGGGGTTTGAAGTTGGGCTCCCTCCGGCCCCTCAATGACCTCTGGGTCCCCGGGGCATCTCCCGGTGTCTGGGGGGATCCGCGGTGTTCCGGGGTGGAATAGTTGTGCCTCAGAACCCGGTCCGTCGGTACCTGCCTGGTGACGGATTGTACCTCTTGGTCGGTGATCTCCGAATAGTTCTGTATGGTCAGTGGCACTGAAAGATCGGATTTATCAAACTGGTTCCAGAACCGAGCCAGACAGCACACTCTGCTTATGCACGGCCAAGCCATGGCGATTTGGTTCGAATACAAAAAAGAAATAGGCTAATCAAAGAAAAGGGGAAAAAAATAAAATAAGGAAAATTGAAAAAAATAATATATATCAAACGTTAGCTACATTCAGAAGTGCCGCTGTGTGTATGTCCCCATTCCTGGAAACCTTCGCCAGCGTGCAGTCTCCACGCCAAAGCTCTGGAATGCCAAGATGGGAGCGGAGCCGCTCGTGAAGCTGTCATTGCACATTCCTCTCACGTGGTACTGAAGGCTTCGAGTTGATGCAGAGAAATCTATTGCAAATTATTCATCTGGAGTCCAACAGAGAGAAAAGCTATTCAGGTCAAGTTATTCCATTACAAGCTCAGCAGGAATCTGCTATTCTATCTCATTCCAAACCTGTATCATACATAACGGGCCCATCATGCACAACCCATTATTAGCCTAGTAATCAAGTTCATGTAGCCTATGCTCTCTGAACATAAATCTGAAACTGACATTAGGCTCGAGGCTATATGGTGTAAACTTTTTAAGTAGAGAAATATTCATTGAGAGGTCAATCACATTTTACATTTACATTTACATTTTAGTCATTTAGCAGACGCTCTTATCCAGAGCGACTTACAATTAGTGAGTGCATACATCATGGCTCTGACAAGGCTTGATAACTGAGTAATTGCAGTCAGCTGCTTTTGTGTGAAACCCTCCACATGGCTGCCATGAGACAGCCCTTGCTCCTGTTGCCTCTGGTTACCACAGGTAAATAAACTGTTGACTCTATACTCAGGTAGTTGTTATATTTCCCAGATAGAGGCATTCATGTATAAACCAGGGACACTTGAAGATCCAATCAATTAACCAATTATACTGAATAAAAATATAAACACAACATGCAACAATTTCAAAGATTTTGCTGAGTTACAGCTCATATAAGGAAATCAGTCAATTGAAATAAATTAATTAGGCCCAGCCAATCAGAATGGGTTTTTCCCCACACAACGGCTTTATTAATGACAGAAATACTCCTCAGCACCCCTCTGACGATCCCACAGGTGAAGAAGCCAAATGTGAAGGTCCTGGACAGGTGTTGGTTACACGTGGTCTGTGGTTGTAAAACGACATTGGAGGTGGCTTATGGTAGAGATATTAACATTCAGTTCTCTGGCAACAGCTCTGGTGGACATTCCTGCAGTCAGCATGCCAGTTGCATGCTCCCTCAAAACTTGAGACGTCTGTGGCATTGTGTTGTGTGATAAAACTGTAAGTTTTAGAGTGGCCTTTTATTGTCTCCAGCACAAGGTGCACCTGTGTGATGACCATGCTGTTTAATTAGCTTCTTGATATGCCACACCTGTCAGGTGGATGGATTATCTTGACAAAGGATAAAATGCTCACTAACAGGGATGTAAACCAATTTGTGCACACAATTTGAGAGAAATAATATTTTTGTGCGTATGGAACATTTCTGGTATCTTTTATTTCAGCTCATGAAACATGGGACCAGCACTTTACATGTTGTGTTTATATTTTTGTTCAGTGTAGCTATAGAAAATCCATTTAACACTTGTTTCTTGTGATTAGGCTACCTCTCAGCATTCTGTCCAGAGATTTAAAAAAAAATCATGATTGAATTGCCTATAAAACTAAACTACCCAGTAAATAAGTCTCTAGATAACCTTGAAGATGGAGAGATGTGGTTTTGTTTTGTCAATTACAGATGGTGTGCTGGCATGGGAGGAAGGGAGCTTGTCAGTAGTCCTAAAAACTGGAAATGCGTTACCTCTGGTTCATTCAGCCATTCCTATTGGGGAAATTAATGGGGAAAGAATGTGGTTTTGGGATGAACACTGAAAATACAGCCCATTATCAGCCTGAAAATGTCATCTTGGCACGTTTTTGTAAAAATGTCACAGTAGCTGACGTTTTTCTCAATACATTGCAGTCAACGGGAAAATATGATTGTCACAGGGTTTAAGTTTATGTCAATACATTGCATTCAATGGGAAAAGATGAGTGTCACAGGGTTGATGCTTATGTCAATACATAGCAGTCATTGGAAAAAATAAGCGTCAAACAATTGAATCTTATGTCAATAAATTGCTGTCAATGGGAAAAGATCAGTGTCACAGGGTTGATGGATAAGTGAATATATTGCATTCAATGGGGTAAGATTAGCTTCACAGTATGGACGCATAGAAAAAGGCATCACAAACATGACACTCTCTCTCTCTCTCTCTCTCTCTCTCTCTCTCTCTCTCTCTCTCTCTCTCTCTCTCTCTCTCTCTCTCTCTCTCTCTCTCTCTCTCTCTCTCTCTCTCTCTCTCTCTCTCTCTCTCTCCCTCCTCCCCCCTCCATTCTATCTCCCCCCTTCTTCCCCCTTCCCTCTTATATATTTCTCTCCCTCTATCCTCTTCCACCTCCACCCCTCTCCACTTTCCCACCTCCACAGACAGGGTATTTGGTGCATAAGTCAATACATTGCATTCAAGGAAAAGAAGTTGGTGATAGAGCTGCAATGGGTAAATTGGTGAAAGACTCAGACAGACATAGCCACTCACAGACAGACAGAAAGACAGACAAACAGGCAGGCAGGCAGACATAAACTCACAGACAGAGAGACATAAATATACACTCACATGCAGACATACAGAGAGATAGACCGACAGACAGGCAGGCAGGCAGGCAGACATATAAACTCACAGACAGGCAGGCAGACAGACAAACTATAAACTCAACCCTATTCCTAACTCTAGCTTCATGTCTACATCCCGGCTCAACCCTAACCCTAGCCATAACCCTAACCCTAGCCCTCCACATCTTGGCTCAGCTCTTGGAGTTGGGGTTGAGCCGGGATGTGGACAATAAGTTAGTGTTAGGGTTATGGCTAGGGTTAGGGTTGAGCCAAGATGTGGAGATAAAGCTAGGGTTAGGGTTGAGCCAGGAGGTGATATGAAGCTAGGGTTAGGGTTAGGGTTGAGGCTAGGTTTAGGGTTCAGCCAGGATGTGGACATGAAGCTAGGGTTAGGTCCTCAAACTCAGACATAGCCCTAACCTTAATCCAATTAACAATTAATTAATGTGCCCCTCCCCCCACCACATGGCAGAAAGGTAGGCCTCACTTGAAGCCTGAACTAGTGCTTTTGAGTGACATCAGCAGAAGGGTTGAGCCAACATGTGGAAATGAAGAGAAGGTCGAGGTTAGGGTCAGGGTTAGAGTTAGGTTTGAGCTGGGAGTTTATGTGAAGCTAGGGTTAGGGTAAGGGTTAAGGCTAGGTTTAGGGTTGAGCCAGGATGTGGACATGAAGCTAGAGTTAGGGTTAGATTTATGGTTAAGGAAAGAGTTGAGCTGGTAGTGAACATGAAGCTAGGGTTAGGGTTAGGGCCTCAACCCTAGACATAACCCTAGCCTTAATCCAACTAACAATTTAATTAATTTGCCACTCCCCCCACTACATGACAGAAAGGTAGGCCTCACTTGAAGCCTGACCTAGAGTTAATATACTTTTGAGTGACATCGACAGAAAGTTTGAAGCTTCCTGTGGCAACAAGAAGTGTCTTAATTCATCCTCAACATGGTCCTTCATTATCTCCCTGCAGTTACACAAAAACACTGTCTTCCATCCTCTGTAGAACGGTCAATTCTTAAAATAAAAACTCAGGGCATCGTTGAAGAGTGTTGCTAGGAGGCCGTACATTGCATTTCATCTTCCTGTGATTACAGGAAGTGAATTAATTGGGGGTCATAGGGGCAGTTTTGAAGGGTTAAAACGGTTTAATCTTCCCAAATTGTACATATTTGTGACTGGGGGACTCTCATGACTTGGCATATGAAATTTGAAGTCAATTGACCCAAAGCATTTTTTACATCCATTGCACACAATGGTCTTGCATTTCTAGAAACTGAATATCCTGAAGAGGATATTGTTCCGGTTTTTTTTATTGACTTAAAACTTGAAACTGTCTCTGTCTGTCTGTCTGCCTAACTGTCTAACTGTCTGCCTGTCTTTGTCTGTTTATCTGTCTGCCTGTCTGTCGGCCTGTCTGTGGGAGAGAGAGGTGAGAGGAGGTGGAGACAGGGAAAGAAGGAGGGAGAGAGAATGTAGGGGGAAGGAGAGAGTGAATTGGTGGAGAGTAAGGGAGGGGGAGAGAGGGAGAGGGTGAAGGAGGGATGGGGAGAGAGAGGCGAGGGAGACAGATGAGAGAAGGGGGAGGGAGGGAGAGGAGGGGAGGGAGGGAATGAAAGAGGGAGAGAGAATGGAGGGGGTAGGAGAGAGAGAGAGAAGGGAGAGAGTGAGGGAGGGGGAGAGAGGGGCGATAGAGAGGGAGAGGGTGAAGGATGGAGGGAGGGAGAGAGGAGCGATAGAGAGGGAGAGGGTGGAGGAGGGAGGGAGGGAGAGAGGAGAGGGAGAGAGAAATGAGAGGGGGAGGCAGGGACAGAAGGAGGGAGAGAGAAAGGAGGGGGAAGAGGGAGAGAGAGAGAAGGGGGAGAGGGTGAAGGAGGGAGGAAGGGAGAGAGAGGGAGAGAGAAAGGGAGAGTGTGAAGGAGAGACAGGGAGAGAGGGAGAGGGAGAGGGAGAGAGAGATGAGCGGAGATGGAGGGAGGGAAAGAAGGAGGGAAAGAGAATGGAGGGGGAGGAGGGAGAGTGAGAGAAGGTGGGGAGTGAGGGAGTGAGGGAGGGGGTGAGAGAGAGGTGGAGAGTGAGGGAGGGGGGGAGAGAGGGTGAGAGAGAGACAGAGAGGGTGAGAGAGGGGGAAGAGGGTGTAGGGGTGAAAGAAGGGGGAGGGAGAGAGAAGAGAATGAGGGGGGGATAAAGAGAAGGTAGAGAGTGAGAGAGAGATAGACATGAGCTAAATGAGAAAAACATCAACCCTGTGCCACTCATCTTTTCCCATTGACTGCAATATATTGAGAAAAACATCAACCCTGTGACACTAATCTTTTCCCATTGACTGCAAAGTATTGTGATTTAAGTCAACCCTGTGACACACATAATTTCTTATTGACTGCAATATATTGAGAAAAACATCATTCCTGTGACATTCATCTTTTGCCATTGTCTACAATGTACTGAGAAAAACGTCAGCTACTGTGACATTTTACCTTTTTACAAAAACATGCCAGGATGATGTTTTCCTATGATATCATGTTGGAAAATAAGGTCTGAGGTTAACACAGGGTTAGGAGATCTTATACTTTTTGTTCTATGAGATAATATCAGTCAGTTAACATGACCCCACAAAAAGAACATTACTTTCCCAATGAGCCTTGGCAGAGTTAGCCTCCAGTGCCTACAAAAAGACGCTATTACTATTGCTCTCTATAGCGACGATTATTACGTCTACGGTAGCTATAGAATTGTTAACAGGATATTTGATGCTCCATACATGTTACAGATTTGCTAATGGAAATCCCATTAACCATTCTATAGCTACGTCTACCGGGGCAGGAGCTGCATATTGGGAGGCGACCTGAGGGGAAATATTCCATAACATGCTGCACTGCTTCGGAGGCAGTTCCATTTCACCAGTGGAACCCTGATTCATCCGCGCTCGGTCGTCACTGCTACAGCCTGCCGGTACAGCACGGCATGGCCCCTGCCAAGAGTTCTGGAACTTATGGCACAGGAGGTAGTGTGCTTTCCCTTTAAATGCAGGGTTACTGGTTCAAGCTTAATCTGCTTAATCTAAGTCCCTATACCCAGTCTGATATGCTTTTCCCCCAAACCCAAAGACCCTCCAGGATGACGATGGACCTGGGCAGTGGGAGCTTGTCGGTGAGGGGTCAAAGGAGCCAGAGGATTCAGGTGGGCCATATCTGCAGAACCTCATTGTACAACAGCAGTTATGTCATCAACCATGACATCATGCTGATCAAGGTACATGCCACACACACTGGGAAACTCAGTTCAAGTCACAGATTGATCACAGGATCTTGTTTCAAAACACTTGGAAGTAGACTTTGCACACAGCTGCTCTTCTACCATTTATTTTTCACATGGCCATAGTATTCTGTAGCATTAGTTTGGTTATCTGGTAATAGTTTGGTTATCTGGTATCCAGCATAAAAAATGCACCTGGTTTCCCTTGTACTGTACATACGAAGAGCTCTTTCCACCTCTGTCACAGCTGATCCGGCAGGCGATGCTAGGGCACAGGGTGGGAGTGGTGGAGCTCCCAGGGCCTTCTGACAGGGCAGAGGCTGGCCAGAACTGCATGGTGTCTGGGTTCGGTCTAACCAGAGAAGGGACGCCTCTTACACGGGCTGCTGAGGGCTGCTAACTTCATATACAGGACACAGTAACAGCTCCTATGAAGGCATTATCACACACATGAAGTTCTGTTCCGGGGACCAGGGCTGGCCCTAGGCATAAGCGACATAAGCAACCACTTAGGGCCCCTGCATTTTTTTTTTTTTCAACTCAGTCAGGGTCTCAATTTGCTGTTGAGAGTTAGAATAGTAGAATACATAAGGTGCAATTTGAAATTTGGTTGTGCATCAGCAGTTTATCTCTTATGTCAATCACTGACAGTCACTCAAATAGATTGGTAAGCTAGTCTAGCCAGCTATCTAAACTTGCAGTAATCATGCTTGAATTACCGACGGGGGGTCGCCCACTGATTTTGTTAGTCACTCACTCAGATATCATATTAACATGGCAAAAGTCATGGCAAAATGTGTAGAGGTCTCCCTCTGCTGGGAGAAATTAGAACTTGCTACTCAAAACATCAAATGGCCATACTTTATTACATTTTTTATTTAACCTTTATTTAACCAGGTAAGATCCATTGAGGTTAGAAATCTATTTTGCAAGGGCGACCTGGCAAGATGGCAAAACAGGGAAATAGCAGCTTGTACGTAAAATGTTACAAAAAATACAAATACATACAAAAGACAGTATCACAAGTTACAAATACATTTATCAATGGCCCATGAGAGGGATGGACTGATTGAGACAAGGTTGGAAATCTTGCTTCCACTTAATCACCTACAGATTAGCAACTAGACTAGAGAAAAAAAAGATGTATATACTTTTTAAGTATTCTGTCTTCTCTGGGGGAACTCTGGTGTATGTTACCATGCTGTTGGGGGTGGTGTCCTGGAGTGTGGGCTGTCAGATGGTCCAGTTCCCAGGGGTCTACACAGACGTCACACAATACCTGGACTGGATACACACTGTCATCAACACCAACAAGTGTGTGAAGAAGAAGAAGAACGTGGAAAGTGGTAGACTTCAGTAGAAGACCTCTGAGGAACATGGGATAACTAAATGGACTGTGAATAATGGGGCTCACACACACACACACACACACACACGCACACACAGGTTTGTATGTTTATATAGTAGATACTTGGGAATAGTGGCCTCATTTCTTTTTTTTTATAGAACTAGATGTTAATGTTTCTAGTACTATTACTTTGCTTTGTGTCTTAATTTGTTTATATAAATCACTGATTTATATTTACAAGTGGAAAAAACAGTGTTCATTGTTTGAAGTAATTTCTTTGTTGTTGTAATATTGCAAAAGGACATGGCAGTTTCACCTCTGATAGGATCAGGGCTGCAGACCACAGCTGACTTGTCTATAGTGCAATTAAATTATAACTAATGTAGAGTGTCGGGAAACCAACCCTTTGCACATGACAAACATGCTTGGTGATAACTCAGTCATATTGGTTTTAAAAATAAAAATAACACCTTCGGCAGGTTAGCAATTATATTGCACATCTGTGGAATCATATATTGCACAGCCTGATGTTCTATCAAAGCGTTCTCCACCTCAAAGGGACCAATATGGTACCTAAACAACCAACCTAGACATAGTCAACCATTTTCGTTCAGTTTCCCAGACTCAGATGGACTGAGAAGAACTTTCCATTTACATTTGTGCCCCATAGATATAGGTTGAGTTCCTGCCCGACTACATTCCAGACAGATACCAAATCTTACAACGCCTGGGTTGGTATTTAACATAATCAGCTAACCACATCAGATGACTTAGAAATCTGATGCCCGACTGCAGTCTATAACTTGGCACGCAACCATTGGTTGATGCAATGCAACGCCTGCACATCTAGTCGGACAGGAACTCAACCATACTGTATTACCCATCTGAGAGGATGACGTCATTAGCTCGACCCACAAAACCCAGGTAGCCATCCTCATCCATGACGAACCTATCTCCAGTCAGGTAGAAGTCCCCAATGTAGCACTCTTCTGTCCGCACAGGGTCACACTGCATGGATGTGTACACAAATATTACAACATTAAGTTACAAGGAAACAAACCAGAAGGTTCAAATCAATATCAAATAGAAGGACCAATCAATCAATCAATCAATAAATAAAGCAATCAATCAATCAAGAAAACCAATCAATCAAGAAATAATGTGGATATTGAATCAATCCCTATTGGAAGAAAACAGACAGGGAGACCTAGTGGCATCTAGTTGACTTGCAGTGAAGTGGTCCTACATACCGTGTATTCAGTAAAGGGGGAAAAGGTTCCCCTCCACTCCATTGGGCAACTTTATTGATTTCCCATTGACACCTTTTGTTGATGGTTTAGCACACATCACATGAATGAATGAATTACTTTGATAATCTCCAATATTGTTGCTGTGCTACGGACACAATGTGGTCAGTCGACTGCACCTAGCTGCATATCATACGCTGGTGAAGCCTTCCCAAAAGACCCGGCTTTGATCATTTTAAAACCTTTCTTCTCAAACCTGTCTTCTCAAACGTAACTCACAGTTTCACACAAACAATGCTGCAAGTTGCTGAAATTATACCTGACAAGAAGAGATGTCTCAAATGTCAATAATGATTTGGTTTTAATCTAAAAGTGACCATTATTTAGTCATTGTATAAGCAAATACCTGGGCATGTCCTCTTGCACTAGTTTTCGATAAGCAGTTGGAGCCGTGCATAATGTGGATATGGGGTAGCTGGAGAGAGTTTTCAAAGAAAAACACATGAAATATTAGTATCTGTATGACATGAAATAGTAACATTTCCCTCTACATTCAGTATTAACAAAGCCACGACAAACCTGCTGTAGAAGACATGTCTGAGAGGGGTTCTATGGAGTGAGAATGGTCATGCAGGGCCCTCTAGTGGTCAAATTTAGTGCTTGCAGATCTGAAGCAAAACATTTCCCTAAAATGTGCTGACATCAAAGAGGTAAGGTAAGGGAATAGGTGTTTTCAGACCATATGGTGTATGAACACACATACATACAAACACACGCACACCTCTAGTACAGTGTGACTGTCGAAGCAGGGCATATTATGGATGAAGACACCCAGGGAGCATAGACACTGCTCCAGGCAGACTTGGCCCAGCCTGTATCTGACATGTTCAACAGGACATCCCTCTCCGTCAGGCCAAACCAGTACCTCCACTCAGACAGGAGAGAGGGAGAGAAGGAGGGAAGGAGGGTGACAGAGACAAACCTCAATTAGGGTTCAGTTAAATGGGTTTCAGTCCAAAGCAGTTAGTGTCAGTGCAATCTAAGTTCAACCCAAGTTATGGTTGTGCTCTGGTTGTGGTTATGTTATGGATGTGTTGGGGTTTTGGCTGTAGTTAAGGTTATGATTATGATGGCGGGACTACCTACCGTTGACAGTGAGACCTATCCCATAGCTGCTGTGGCTGTGTTGGGTCATCTTAGGTGACCCTGTGGTCCCACTGGTGAAGAAGATGGTCATAGGGTCATAAATGCGAGTCTCTACACACTCATGGTCGCTAGAAGCATTACTATGGCGAGAGAAAGGTGTCATTTTAAGTTTGACCGAAATTATGAAAATAACAAGCAATCAAAGGTGTAGATCAACCAATAGATCAGACAAAGTGAATTTGAGCCATTATGATGAAACTCTCATCTGATTAAGTTATTATCATTATCTCACCAGATCTCCAAAGTTAATCCATCCCTCTCTCTTCGTGGGGGACACCAGCAGTTTGTGCTGCAGGCTGGAGCACTGAGAGGCCACGGCATCCTGCAGGGGGGCCAGGGACTCGTCTGTGATAACACAGTGGGCCTCGGAGGTCTGCAGCCGGTGGAGCATGTCCCTGGCTGTCAGCTGAGAGGTGCCTGGTAGTAGGACTGTACCTGTGAGGGGACAAAACTAGGGTGTTGGGGACTTGTAATAAGTACAGACAAATAAAGAAGCGGAAACATTAAACAATCAGATAATACCAGCATTGTAAGTAAAAGTGTTTTGCTTCCAAAGCTTAAACATTGTATTGTATTGCACCAAAAATGTATATTTGTTGCTTTGCAACACATCTGATAAAATTTTCTGGACAATCAATACCATATATTTGGACCACAATGATCCTATCAACATACTCTTGTACTCTATTCAATAATATTGAATTTTACGCAAGTCATTATTAGATCTTTCCCAGCTCACCTGTTTTGAGATGGACCACATTGACGAGGCACCCTCTGGAACCCTGGGTAGTACCAGAAAAACCCTGTCCTGCTGGTTGAGACCACAGGCTCCTGAAAGAACGTTGGCTAGTCTTCTGGAATGAAACCCCAGCTCCTCAAAACTCCACCTCACCTCCTCAAATCAAATCAAATCAAATGTTATTGGTCACATACACGTGTTTAGCAGATGTTATTGCGGATGTAGCGAAATGCTTGTGCTTCTAGCTCCAACAGTGCAGTAATATCTAACAAGTAATATCTAACAATTTCACAACATATACCCAATACACACAAATCTAAGTAAGGAATTAATTACGAATATATACATGTATGGACGAGCGATGTCAGAGCGGCATGGACTAAGATAGAATAGTATAGAATACAGTATATACATATGAGATGAGTCATGCAAGATATGTAAACATGATTAAAGTGGCCAGTGATTTTTTGTCTATGTCTATAGGCAGCAGCCTCTAATGTCCTAGTGATGGCTGTTTAACAGTCTGATGGCCTTGAGATAGAAGCTGTTTTTCAGTCTCTCGGTCCCAGCTTTGATGCGCCTGTACTGACCTCGCCTTCTGGATGATAGCGGGGTGAACAGGCAGTGGCTCGGGTGGTTGATATCCTTGATGATCTTTTTGGCCTTCCTGTGACATCGGGTGCTGTAGGTTTCCTGGAGGGCGGGTAGTCTGCTCCTGGTAATGCGTTGTGCAGACCGCACCACCCTCTGGAGAGCCTTGCGGTTGCGGGCGGTGCAGTTGCCATACCAGGCGGTGATACAGCCCGACAGGATGCTCTCAATTGTGCATCTGTAAAAGTTTGTAAGGGTTTTAGGTGCCAAGCCAAATGTCTTTAGCCTCCTGAGGTTGAAGAGGCTCTGTAGCGCCTTCTTCACCACACTGTCTGTGTGGGTGATCCATTTCAGTTTGTCAGTGATGTATACACCAAGGAACTTGAAGCTTCCCACCTTCTCCATTGCGGTCCCGTCGATGTGGATGGGGGCGTGCTCCCTTTGCTGTCTCCTGAAGTCCACGATCATCTCCTATGTTTTGTTGACGTTGATAAAGTAATCCTTCTACCCCCCCCCCCCCCCCCCCCCCCCCCCCAAAAATTGTAAAGTGGTTATCCCACTGGCTATAGGGTGAACGCACCAATTTGTGAGTCGCTCTGGATAAGAGCGTCTGCTAAATGACGTAAATGTGCCCTTGAGCAAGGCACTTAACCCTAATTGCTCCTGTAAGTCGCTCTGGATAAGAGCGTCTGCTAAATGACTAAAATGTAAATGTAAATGTAAATGAATGAGAGGTTATTTTCCTGGCACCACACTCCCAGAGCCCTCCCCTCCTCCCTGTAGGCTGTCTCGTCATTGTTGGTAATCAAGCCTACTACTGTTGTGCCGTCTGCAAACTTGATGATTGAGTTGGAGGCGTGCTTGGCCACGCAGTCATGGGTGAAGAGGGAGTACAGGAGTGGGCTGAGCACGCACCCTTGTGGGGCCCCAGTATTGAGGATCAGCGGCCCGTCATGAAGTCAAGGACCCAGTTGCACAGGGCGGGGTTCAGACCCAGGGCCTCAAGCTTAATGATGAGCTTGGAGTGTACTATGGTGTTGAATGCTGAGCTATAGTCAATAAACAGCATTCATACATAGGTATTCCTCTTGTCCAGATGGGATAGGGCAGTGTGCAGAGTGATGGCGATTGCATTGTCTGTGGATCTATTGGGGCGGTAAGCAAATTGAAGTGGATATAGGGTGGCAGGTAAGGTAGAGGTGATATGAGCCTTGACTAGTCTCTCAAAGCAATCTCTCTCTCATTCTATGCATTATGCAAATCACTTTAATTTGAGAAGAACACTGTGCAGAACTTCTAAAGTCTCAAGAACTCTACGCTAAGAAAGTTTAAACCCCCTTCAAAACCTACCTCTCAGATCTCTAAAATGACCTCAAATCGTCATGTTGTTTGCAGTTTATATTGCTGTGTCTGCGGTCTGAAAAGTAGGAATGGCGCCCAAGGAATTTCTCCAGAAAGGCTAGAAGGATAAGGCAGGATTACCAACACGGGGCAAGTTCTGTCCATTCCTTAAACTGAATGGGTGAAGTATTAAAATGTGCAAGACCAGGAAGTAGGCGTGGTGCTACAAGTTATTATTATAATAATGTTTTATTATAAATCACTACAAAGGTACACAAGTATACATAAAGAGTATACAAAGGACAGTTGTGCTAGGGGGTACAATAACATATTACACAAAGACCTAATTTTAACAGCTTTTTTGTTGGTAAAGTATTTCATTATCTTAACATATTGTTCAATTTCCTTTTGTAAAGTAGTTTATTTTTTATTTATTTTTATTTACATTTGTGAATATGAAATTTGGCAAAAATAATAATTAAATTAATTACATACTTTTTTTCAAATTATTTATATCGTAGGTAAAGAATCCAAGCAGTACATCTCTCCATAATAGGGTAAAATCTTCATAAATATTATCAATTATAAATCTACTGATAAAAAATATGTAACACAGATATTTTTATTTTTTTATTTCACCTTTATTTAACCAGGTAAGCCAGTTGAGAACAAGTTCTCATTTACAACTGCAACCTGGCCAAGATAAAGCAAAGCAGTGTGATAAAAACAACAACAACACAGAGTTACATATGGAATAAACAAAAACAAAACATACAGTCAATAACACAATAGAAAATCTATATACAGTGTGTGCAAATGTAGTAAGTTATGATCAATAAAACGATTCAATTAAGGCATGACATAAGGTATAGTTACAACATCCTGTTGAAACAAGGCACACATAGCGGGCCAAAATAAAAACAAACCTTTCCTACTGGTGAGTCAACAGGGGTAATCGAAGGTAAGTTCTGAGGGTCAGGTCTTGACATGTTCATCAATAATAAAGCAACACCTGAGTGGCATCTAAAACGATTGCAAAATCTTTAGGTGTTACAGGGATCTTGTCGAGTGATAATAAAGACCCTCTGCATTTACAAGTTGGTTCACCAATATAATCATATTTTGGAACCAACATGAAAAAATAAAGATTCGTTTTTATACAATATGTCCCGACTATTCCAGATATAATATCTGTGCAGAGAGAAATTATGCTTCTAAATTAAAGACCATGACAATAAAACCTGCCGATGAAAAGCAGAGAGTTGCACTGGAACTTGGTCAATATTATAATTGCAAACGAACATGAAGTTAAGGCCCCCAAATTTGAGAAGACATGATGAGGATAAAGTTCCACATAGAAGTGGGTCTTCTTGGAATTGTTTTATCCAATTGATCTTAAAAGTATAATTTAAGGTAGAAAAGTCCAGAAAATGAAGCCACCATAATCATGTGTCCATTATAAAAGTTTTCCTAATGTAATGGGTACGGTCTACAGTGCATTCGGAAAGTATTCAGACCCCTTCCCTTTTTCCACATTTTGTTACGTTACAGCCTTATTCTAAAATGGATTAAATACATATTTTCCTCATCAATCTAAACACAAAAAAACTGGGTTTTAAAAATGTTTGCACATTTATTTTGAATATAAAACAGAAATTCCTTATTACAAGTACCTTATTACAAGTATTCAGACCCTTTGCTATGAGACTTGAAATTGAGCTCAGGTGCATCCTGTTTCCATTGATCATCCATGAGATGTTTCTATAACTTGATTGGAGGCCAGCTGTGGTAAATTATATTGATTGGACATGATTTGGAAAGGCACACACCTGTCTATATAAAGTCCCACAGTTGACAGTGCAAGTCAGAGCAAAAACCAAGCCATGAGGTCGAAGGAATTGTCCGTAACGCTCGAGGGATCGAGGGAAAGATGAACAGAGCAAATACAGCGAGATCCTTGATGAAAACCTGCTCCAGAGCACTTAGGCCCTCAGACTGGGGTGACGGTTCACCTTTCAACAGGACAACACCCTAAGCATACTTATGCCTAAGTATGTAAGTTCTTCTTTCAGTGGAATACCACAATATGAGGGTGTCACAGAATCTTTGACAGCCATGAGTTCGCATTTATTAATGTTAAAACATAGACCAGATTCTATCACATTGATTGATATGGGAATCTGACTAGCATCTTTCAGAAAAAGTGTAGTATCGTAAGCCAGCTGGCTTATAATAATTTATTTACCAGCTATGGAAATACCTTGTACAGGACTATTATTAATAGAATTTGTAAGAAGTTGGGTGACAAAAAAAATACAGATAAGGTGAGATAGGACAACCTTGCCTAATTCCTCTCAAATCTAGGTGAAGTGCCATGTTTCAGTTTGATAGAGCTGTTACCATTCGTATAGAGTCTTAATAGCCCAAGAGAAAAATGATCAATGATTGCATCCAGGACTTATTTAATTATCTTTGACACTAGTAAGGCTAATATCTTATAGTCATTATTAAGAATATTAATTGGACGCCAGTTATTGATGAGAAGCACATCTGTTTTAGGCTTAGCGATCAGTGTTATTAAACCCTAATTCGTTGTAGGAGGGAGAACATTGTTTTTAATACTCTCTAAAATGACCTCAAGTAGGAAGGGAGCTACTTGTTCAGAGAATAACTAATACCATTTTTACATTTACATTTACGTCATTTAGCAGACGCTCTTATCCAGAGCGACTTACAAATTGGTGCATTCCCCTTATAGCCAGTGGGATAACCACTTTACAATATGTATTTTTTTTTTTTTTTTGGGTGTGGGTTAAGGGGGGGGGTAGAAGGATTACTTTATACTATTCCAGGTATTCCTTAAAGAGGTGGGGTTTCAAGTGTCTCCGGAAGGTGGTGAGTGACTCCGCTGTCCTGGCGTCGTGAGGGAGATTGTTCCACCATTGGGGTGCCAGAGCAGCAAACAGTTTTGACTGGGCTGAGCGGGAACTGTGCTTCCGCAGAGGTAGGGGGGCCAGCAGGCCAGAGGTGGATGAACGCAATGCCCTCGTTTGGGTGTAGGGACTGATGAGAGCCTGAAGGTACAGAGGTGCCGTTCACCTCACAGCTCTGTAGGCAAGCACCATGGTCTTGTAGCAGATGCGAGCTTCAACTGGAAGCCAGTGGAGTGTGCGGAGGAGCGGGGTGACGTGAGAGAACTTGGGAAGGTTGAACACCAGACGGGCTGTGGCATTCTGGATGAGTTGTAGGGGTTTAATGGCACAGGCAGGGAGCCCAGCCAACAGCGAGTTGCAGTAATCCAGATGGGAGATGACAAGTGCGTGGATTAGGACCTGTGCCGCTTCCTGTGTAAGGCAGGGTCGTACTCTCCGAATGTTGTAGAGCATGAACCTACAGGATCGGGTCACAGCCTTGATGTTAGCGGAGAACTACAGGGTGTTGTCCAGGGTCACGCCAAGGCTCTTTGCACTCTGGGAGGAGGACACAACGGAGTTGTCAACCGTGATGGCGAGATCATGGAACGGGCAGTCCTTCCCCGGGAGGAAGAGCAGCTCCGTCTTGCCGAGGTTCAGCTTGAGGTGGTGATCCGTCATCCACACTGATATGTCTGCCAGACATGCAGAGATGCGATTCGCCACCTGGTTATCAGAAGGGGGAAAGGAGAAGATTAGTTGTGTGTCGTCTGCGTAGCAATGATAGGAGAGGCCATGTGAGGATATGACAGAGCCAAGTGACTTGGTGTCGAGAATAGGAGAGGGCCTAGAACTGAGCCCTGGGGGACACCAGTGGTGAGAGCACGTGGTGCGGAGACAGATTTTCGCCACGCCCCTTGGTAGGAGCGACCGGTCAGGTAGGACGCAATCCAAGAGTGAGCCGCACCGGAGATGCCCAACTCGGAGAGGGTGGAGAGGAGGATCTGATGGTTCACAGTATCAAAGGCAGCAGACAGGTCTAGAAGGACAAGAGCAGAGGAGAGAGAGTTAGCTTTAGCAGTGCGGAGAGCCTCCGTGACACAGAGAAGAACAGTCTCAGTTGAATGAGCAGTCTTGAAACCTGACTGGTTTGGATCAAGAAGGTCATTCTGAGAGCGATAGCAAGTGAGTTGGCTAAAGACGGCACGCTCAATAGTTTTGGAGAGAAAAGAAAGAAGGGATACTGGTCTGTAGTTGTTGACATCGGAGGGATCGAGTGTAGGTTTTTTGAGAAGGGGTGCAACTCTCGCTCTCTTGAAGACGGAAGGGACATAGCCAGCGGTCAAGGATGAGTTGATGAGCGAGGTGAGGTAAGGGAGAAGGTCACCGGAGATGGTCTGGAGAAGAGAGGAGGGGATAGGGTCAAGCGGGCAGGTTGTTGGGCGGCCGGCCATCACAAGTCGCAAGATTTCATCTGGAGAGAGAGGGGAGAAAGAAGTCAAAGCATAGGGTAGGGCAGTGTGAGCAGGACCAGCAGTGTCATTTGACTTAACAAACGAGGATCGGATGTCGTCAACCTTCTTTTCAAAATGGTTGACGAAGTCATCCACAGAGAGGGAAGAGGGGGGAGGGGGAGGAGGATTCAGCAGGGAGGATAAGTTGGCAAAGAGCTTCCTAGGGTTAGAGGCAGATGCTTGGAATTTAGAGTGGTAGAAAGTGGCTTTAGCAGCAGAAACAGAGGAAGAAAATGTAGAGAGGAGGGAGTGAAAAGATGCCAGATCCGCAGGGAGTCTAGTTTTCCTCCATTTCCGCTCGGCTGCCCGGAGCCCTGTTCTGTGAGCTCGCAATGAGTCGTCAAGCCACGGAGCAGGAGGGGAGGACCGAGCCGGCCGGGAGGATAGGGGACATAGAGAGTCAAAGGATGCAGAAAGGGAGGAGAGGAGGGTTGAGGAGGCAGAATCAGGAGATTGGAGGGAGAAGGATTGAGCAGAGGGAAGAGATGATAGGATGGAAGAGGAGAGAGTAGCGGGAGAGAGAGAGCGAAGGTTGCGACGGCGCATTACCATCTGAGTAGGGGCAGAGTGAGTAGTGTTGGAGGAGAGCGAGAGAGAAAAGGATACAAAGTAGTGGTCGGAGACATGGAGGGGAGTTGCAGTGAGATAAGTAGAAGAACAGCATCTAGTAAAGATGAGGTCAAGAGTATTGCCTGGCTTGTGAGTAGGGGGGACGGTGAGAGGGTGAGGTCAAAAGAGGAGAGGAGTGGAAAGAAGGAGGCAGAGAGAAATGAGTCAAAGTTAGACATAGGGAGGTTAAAGTCACCCAGAACTGTGACGGGTGAGCCATCCTCAGGAAAGGAACTTATCAAGGCGTCAAGCTCATTGATGAACTCTCCAAGGGAACCCGGAGGGCGATAAATGACAAGGATGTTAAGCTTGAATGGGCTAGTGACTGTGACAGCATGGAATTCAAATGAGGAGATAGACAGATGGGTCAGGGGAAAAAGAGAGAATGTCCACTTGGGAGAGATGAGGATTCCTGTGCCACCACCCCGCTGACCAGATGCTCTTGGGGTATGCGAGAACACATGGTCAGACGAGGAGAGAGCAGTAGGAGTAGCAGTGTTTTCAGTGGTAATCCATGTTTCCGTCAGCGCCAAGAAGTCGAGGAACTGGAGGGTAGCATAGGCTGAGATTAACTCTGCCTTGTTGGCCGCAGAACGGCAGTTCCAGAGGCTGCCGGAGACCTGGAACTCCACGTGGGTCGTGCGTGCAGGGACCACCAGGTTAGAGAGGCAGCAGCCACGCGGTGTGAGGCGTTTGTATAGCCTGTGCGGAGAGGAGAGAACAGGAATAGACAGAGGCATAGTTGACAGGCTACAGAAAATGGCTACAATAATGCAAAGGAGATCGGAATGAAATGAACTAAACATCTGGGAAAGCGAGAGAGCGGGGCCTCCCTCACTTACGTTTCACTGAAACACCCAAATATAACTCTCCCAACTTCCACCTCAGAAACTATAATTGTTGTAAACTACAGCGGTTCAATGTTTTCTAGGAATAGACTAACTTAGTTTATTCAGCTAGCTAACTTGGTACAGTATTCTTCTGTGAAAACCGTCCAGGGCACCTAGTCTATGACGCCATAGCCAACTAGCATGCCAGGCTCCAACAACACAGTTTAGCACCAATACTCGGCCACAACAAACCACCAGTGTGTCAACACGCCAAGCAGATCATATGTGTCCATGTCTAACATTGTGGGCTAGTCCCGACAGCTTGAGCGAGTCCGTCGTCAACTTATTCAGCCAGTTAGTTAGCTAGAATAGTTAGCATACTAGCTAGCCATTGCTTTCTGCCAACGAAAAAAACCCTCCACCCATGGCACGAACACACAGAGAGAGCCAAGCTAACGTTAACTAGTCACCCATGTCCCGAATTCCCTTGAACGACTCTGGCTACCAGTATGTAAAAAACAAAACACAAATGGAGGTTTTAACTTACCCCTAGCAGCTACTGTTAGCTAGCCAAGTGCAAAGCTAGCCACTGAAATGACTCAGCCAGTTCGCGTCTGTTCGCTAGGTCGTTCCAGCTATTGTTTAGTTAGCTATCCAGGTAGCAACAGGCTAGCTACATTGGAGCACAGTAGCTATTTACTACTTAACGTTAACGCTTCAGACAATGAGGTTAGAAAAACAGCTGAATGGTAGGCATTATTGTATGTAATTATTGTAGGCAGCTAGCTGGCGTAATTACAGGCACTCTCAAGCGTGAAACAACTATCCACAGTTGCTAATAGTTACCAGTAGCCACCCGCTAGCTAGTCCAGGTAGCGGGTTAGCTAGCCTCGTGCTTCACCGGGCTCAGCCGAATACAATATCTACAATAATTACATACAATAACCCACGATAACTACCTACAATACCTAACTACAATCTAACTACATAGATTAAGCTTTACTCGACACCATATAAGCCATATAAGCCAAGCTTACCTCCCGCCAGAGAGAGACACAACCTCACCCGACGACGACGACTTCTAATTCTGATGTAATTCCATCAATACCTGGGGATTTATTAATGGGGCTTGCGAAGCAGGAGTCCCCACTTTAAATCTTCAAAATACTTCCTCTTATTATCATTATTATTAATGAGGCTTGCGAAGCAAGAGTCCCTGCTTTAAATCTTCAACATACTTGTTCTTATTATTATAATTTGGAATGCTACTCCTCTTACACCATTTAAGCTAGAAATGCCGTTTAAACTTTAAAAAGTGTAGACTGGTCTGGATTGAGTTGTTTACATAAAATATTTTGCTGTCTTTTAGACTTTTTAAACTAATATGCTTTTTTGTCCTTTTTTTGTCCCTCTTCATTCACTTTCATGGGACTTTTTCCAGCATTCTAAAGGCCCCATTGTGACATCATCACTTCCAACAACCCATTCACTGTAAATGCAACAATGCAACTTTTGACACAAATCAGCTACTTTGACCACTTATCCAACAACCTAGACAAAAAGGGTATGACATCTTGGTCTACTTCCCTGCTATTGAAAATGGAAATCAGAACAGAATGATCTGTTACCGATCCAATATTACAGCTGTTTTAATAACTGTATTAACACATGTTCCCCAACTTTTTCCAAACAACTGCCGTTTTGACCACTCCCCCAACAAGTTAAACAAAAACTTAGAGCGTATGAAATCTTCCTCCACTTCTTTGCTTTTCAAATCTGAGCTGCAAATTCCAATAAAACTGCATCACATTTGGAAGTTTCCTTGCTTTGTCTAGCAACACTAACCTGAATCTAGCAAATAGGTTTTGTAGGTCAGAGTGCAGTATTTATTTAGTTTCATAATACAAAATTTCTTAGGAAGTTTCTCACACTGGCTTTAGCCGTGGAGGGAGCAGGCCTGCCAAGGCAACTGCATGGTGGTTGCCTAGCAACACGTGCCTCAGAGGGAGATGTCTTCATAGCGTGACAAATTCCCATGATTTGTAACTCTGTTTCGGACCGAACAGCTAGCACGACAGCTATTCTTTGAAAGAATACGATTTCAGGGAGACGTATATACCAAAATAGCTATATTATGGAATGACATGGAACGATACAGAGAACATTTCTAATGTTTCTCCATTCTGGACGACCTGGAACGATACATAGAATATTTCTAATGATCACTAGCTTCTCCTCCTTCTCAGGATCATGCCCGTGCTCTAAATGACTAAACTGGCTAGGTTGCCTGTCTGTAAAGAGAAGAGCGGGCTGAATGTTGATCCTGCTTCTCTGATTGGATAGAACGAAGCTGTCTCCGTTCACTTGATTCATATTTTACCCGATCACTTTCACACAAAACAACTGTAGTTTAGACACTGACAACAACTACTGACTACAACTACTGACCACAACCACACAACTACTGACCACAACTTCTGAACCACAACTACTGACCACAATCACAAAACGACTAACCACAATTACTGACCACAACCACACAACTACTTACCAAAACGACTGATCAAAACCACACAATTACTGACCACAACTACTGAACCATACAACTACTGACCTAAACTACTGACCACAACTAATGAACCACACAACTACTTACCAAAACTACTCATCAAAACCACAAAACTACTCACCACAACTACTGAACCACACAACTACTTACCAAAACTATTGACCACTACTGGCCACAAATTCTTACCACAACAACTGACCACAACCACACAACTACTGACCACAACTAATGAACCACACAACTACTTACCAAACCTAATGACCAAAACTACTGACCACTACTGACCACAACTACTGACCAAAACTACTGACCACAAGCACACAACTACTGACCAAAACGACTTACAACAAAACTACTGAACCACACAACTTATGACCAACAACTACCACAATTACTGACCAGGTCCATACTGTAGGGCCCAAATAACCTGCAACACAACCACACAAATACACAACTACTGACCACAAAACTGCTGAACACAACTACTGACCACAACCACACAACTACTGACAACACAAATACTGACCACACAACTACTGACCAGGTCCATACTGCATGGCCCAAATAACCTGCAACACAACCACATAACTACACAACTACTGACCACACAACTACTGACCACAACTAATGACCACAACTACACAACTACTGACCACAAATACTGACCACAACTACTGATTTGGTCTGCACTAGCTCTGGTCCTGGGCTTAGCTAGCTAGCTCTGGTCTGCACAAAAAAAATTATAACTACTTAAATGTGCATAAATTAGCATATACTACCCACCAACAATAACTTTTTACTCTTGAACCGTTCATGCTAGAGACACTTTACCAACTTTCACATGTTCAGGCTATCCTATCCTATCAATCAATATTTTAATCTACCTACTTTTTCAACTATAACCGATCACCACCAATACTACTGCAGACACTACCACTACTATAACTTATTTCAAAATCATGCATACTTTAAAACAAGCTAGCAAGCACACCACATTTTCTTCAGGAAATGTACTTTTCAGTGTTCACTGTTAGCCTAAAGAGTTTATTTATTAGATAGAACTAAAGCTAGGTATCAGTAGGTCTACATACAAACCTATTCTACATAGTTCTTCAACTACCACATAAATACTTTTAAACAGTTGTCATCACTAGATGCACCATCATTTTTCTTTCCCCAAATAATAACCCAACACATTCTAATCATCACATCATCATTCAACGAAAATCAAACTTAATTTACACTGAACGTTTTACAAAAGTAAATAGTGCATCTATTTATCTGAAACCCACAGCATGAATTATTCAGAGTTGCTTTGCTTTCCTAAGAGTGTTGTCCACATGATCGTGCCTTTTATTCCCATCTTCTGACAGAAGATCACTTTGTCTTTCTTCTTTCAGTTTTCACACACAACAACTGTAGTTTAGACATTTTTGTGATCTAACTGCCCCACAATCCAAAGTAATAAGGTTGACATAGTAGTCTATCAAAGTAATCAGATCAATTATTTTACTAAATTTAACTTTGACTATATGTCACTGCTTTTCTTTAAACTTTTTTAACTTCTTCCATTACCACAAACATACTTTTAAAGAGCTAAAGCAAGCCCCACAACTTTACTTGACATTGGTCTTCTGTTCCACCTTTTCCACACTCTTTTTAAGGTTAGCACTCTCACTTTCACATCCTTGAATAAAAGTCAAAATGTGTTACTTACACTATATATAAAAAAGTATGTGGACACCCCTTCAAATTAGTGGATTTGGCTATTTCAGCCTCAGCCGTTGCTGCCAGGTATATAAAATCGAGTCACACAGCCATGCAATCTCCATAGACAAACATTGGCAGTAGAATGGCCTTACTGAAAACTTCAGTGACTTTCAACGTGGCACCGTCATAGGATGCCACCTTTCCAACAAGTCAGTTTGTTAAATTTCTGCCCTGCTAGAGCTGCCCCGGTCAACTGTAAGTGCTGTTATTGTGAAGTGGAAACGTCTAGGAGCAACAACGGCTCAGCCGTGAAGTGGTAGGCCACATAAGCTCACAGAACGGGACCGCCGAGTGCTGAAGCGCGTAGCACGTAAACATCTGTCCTCGGTTACAACACTCACTACCAAGTTCCAAACTGCCTCTGGAAGTAACGTCAGCACAATAACTGTTCGTTGGGAGCTTCATGAAATGGGTTTGATGGATGCCAGGAGAACGCTACCTACCCGAATACAGTGCCAACTGTAAAGTTTGGTGGAGGAGGAATAATGGTCTGGGGCTGTTTTTCATTGTTCGGGCTAGGCCCCTTAGTTCCAGTAAAGGGAAATCTTAACGCTACAGCATACAATGGCATTCTAGATGATTCTGTGCTTCCAACTTTGTGGCAACAGTTTGGGGAAGGCCCTTTCCTGTTTCAGCATAACAATGCCCCCGTGGACAAAGCGAGGTCCATACAGAAATGTTTTGTCGATATCGGACTGGCCTGCACAGAGCCCTGATCTCAACCCCATCGAACACCTTCGGGATGAATTGGAACGCTGACTGTGAGCCAGGCCTAATCGCCCAACATCAGTGCTCGACCTCACTAATGCTCTTGTGGCTGAATGGAAGCAAGTCCCCGCAGCAATGTTCCAACATCTGTGGAAAGTGGAAAGCCTTCCCAGAAGAGTGGAGGCTGTTATAGCAGCAAAGGGGGGACCAACTCCATATTAATGCCCATGATTTTGGAATGAGATGTTCGACAAGCAGGTGTCCACATACCTTTGGTCATGTAGTGTATTTACAATATAGAAGACAGCAATTAATATGTTTCAGAACACAATTAGAGTAATCTGACACTACAGAAAATAATGGTTATTAACATAGCCTACTAATTATATATTTTGTTGTCCAAAATATTAGGCTACCGTGCAGATTAGATGGAACTCAAGTGCTGTTACATCTGTGACAATGTAGGCTAACAATTTCTTTGTTGTTTACACATAAAAACGGGATGCTTGTTTGCACAGTGAATGTAATGTGATTGCAAACAGTCATGTGATTGCAAACAGAGTGGAAATGATTACAAGTGAAAACATTGTTCTAATCTACTTCATACGGGAGACAAGCCTGGTGCCCAAATGACGTATGTCGCGCAGCTGAGAGTTTAGTGTGGAGTGGAATGGATTCGGTTCAGTCAGTTGTCCTGATGAGCTCTTCCAAGCGACCTAGTTTTTGCTGGGCTGGCTAGCTGGCAACAACAGCAGCATGGCACTAGTTAAAACATGTAAAATAAAGTGATGTTTCTTTTAATGGGCAAGGGAGAAATAACTTGTAGTATTGGTAACCATCTGGATGTCAGCAATTAGCTAATGTAACAAGCCGGTGTGAATGACCAGTACAACAGTGTTGCATCAAGGTGCTTTGCCAATGTGAGTTGCACTCCAATGGGCAGCAGTTGCTTCCCACTGGGCATCTGTAGGCTATCACATGTTGCAGGCAGTAGCTAACGTGGCCAATTTGTTCCATCCCACTTGATTCTTTTTAGAGTACGATAACAGCCTACACAAGAAATAACTTGTAATATTGGTAGTAACCATCTGGATGTCATCGTGATACAGTCTACTGCTCAAAGGGGAGAGTTTAAACTGCGAACTGGCAACACAACAACACCGGGCACAGTGTCCTTCGCTCCTGCTTGCCTCAGTAAGGACAGGGAAGTAGCTGAATAGTGTAACCACTACCAGGCCAGGGTGACAGCTAAAGCACATTTATTGTAGGCTAGTGATTTTCACTGAAATATACAACTACGGCATTAAAGTCCTCCCCCAAAAATGAACAATTAGTCAGATAAAAACTAAATGATTCTGAAGTCTGAACTTTAGCAGACAAGTTGAGACTTCTGAGTTTCTAGCCACAAGCACAAACTAGCTAGCTGGAAAGGGATCATCAGGACCACTGACTGAACTCAACACTCGCTCCGCGACATACGTCATTAATTTGGGCACCAGGTGTGTCCGTATAGCCTCTCCCACTTCATTCCTTTCAAACCACCGGTACGGTTCTCTAGCAAATCAAATCAAATCAATTTTTATTGGCCACATGCGCCGAATACAACAGGTGCAGACATTACGGTTAAAAGCTTAATTACAGCCCTTAACCAACAGTGCATTTATTTTTAATAAAAAAGAATAAAACAACAAAAAATGTGTTGAGAAAAAAAGAGCAGAAGTAAAATAAAATAACAGTAGGGAGGCTATATATACAGGGGGTACCGGTGCAGAGTCAATGTGCGGGGGCACCGGCTAGTTGAGGTAGTTGAAGTAATATGTGGGTAGAGTTAAAGTGACTATGCATAAATAATTAACAGAGTAGCAGCAGCGTAAAAATATGGGGTGGGGGGCAGTGCAAATAGTCCGGGAAGCCATGATTAGCTATTCAGGAGTCTTATGGCTTGGGGGTAGAAGCTGTTGAGAAGTCTTTTGGACCTAGACTTGGCACTCCGGTACCGCTTGCCGTGCGGTAGCAGAGAGAACAGTCTATGACTAGGGTGGCTGGAGTCTTTAACAATTTTGAGGGCCTTCCTCTGACACCGCCTGGTATAGAGGTCCTGGATGGCAGGAAGCTTGGCCCCAGTGATGTACTGGGCCGTACGCACTACCCTCTGTAGTGCCTTGCGGTCAGAGGCCAAGCAGTTGCCATACCAGGCGGTGATGCAACCAGTCAGGATGCTCTCGATGGTGCAGCTGTAGAATTTTTTGAGGATCTGAGGACCCATGCCGAATCTTTTCAGTCTCCTGGGGGGGAATAGGCTTTGTCGTGCCCTCATCACGACTGTCTTGGTGTGTTTGGACAATGATAGTTCGTTGGTGATGTGGACACCAAGGAACTTGAAGCTCTCAACCTGTTCCACTACAGCCCCGTCGATGAGAATGGGGGCGTGCTCAGTCCTCTTTTTTTTCCTGTAGTCCACAATCATCTCCTTTGTCTTGGTCACGTTGAGGGAGAGGTTGTTATCCTGGCACCACATAGCCAGGTCTCTGACCTCCTCCCTATAGGCTGTCTCATCGTTGTCGGTGATCAGGCCTACCACTGTTGTGTCGTCGGCAAACTTAATGATGGTGTTGGAGTCGTGCCTGGCCATGCAGTCATGGGTGAACAGGGAGTACAGGAGGGGACTGAGCACGCACCCCTGAGGGGCCCCCGTGTGGAGGATCAGTGTGTCAGATGTGTTGTTACCTACCCTTACCATATGGGGGCGGCCTGTCAGGAAGTCCAGGATCCAGTTGCAGAGGGAGGTGTTTAGTCCCAGGATCCTTAGCTTAGTGATGAGCTTTGAGGGCACTATGGTGTTGAATGCTGAGCTGTATTCAATGAATAGCATTCTCGCGTAGGTGTTCCTCTTGTCCAGGTGGGATAGGGCAGTGTGGAGTGCAATAGAGATTGCATGATCTGTGGATCTGTTGGAGCGGTATGCAAATTGGAGTGGGTCTAGGGTTTCTGGGATAATGGTGTTGATGTGAGCCATGACCAGCCTTTCAAAGCACTTCATGGCTACAGACGTCAGTGCTACGGGTCGGTAGTCATTTAGGCAGGTTATCTTAGAGTCCTTGGGCACGGGGACTATGGTGGTCTGCTTGAAACATGTTGGTATTACAGACTCAGTCAGGGACATGTTGAAAATGTCAGTGAAGACACTTGCCAGTTGGTCAGCACATGCTCGGAGTACACGTCCTGGTAATCCGTCTGGCCCTGCGGCCTTGTGAATGTTGACCTGCTTAAAAGTCTTACTCACATCGGCTACGGAGAGCGTGATCATATAGTCATCCGGAAAAGCTGGTGCTCTCGTGCATGCTTCAGTGTTGCTTGCCTCGAAGCGAGCATAGAAGTGGTTTAGCTCGTCTGGAAGTCTTGTGTCACTGGGAAGCTTGCGGCTGTGCTTCCCTTTGTAGTCTGTAATCGTTTTCAAGCCCTGCCACATCCGACGAGCGTCAGAGCCGGTGTAGTACGATTCAATCTTAGTCCTGTATTGACTCTTTGCCTGTTTGATGGTTCGTCGGAGGGCATAGCGGGATTTCTTATAAGCGTCCAGGTTAGAGTCCCGCTCCTTGAAAGCGGCAGCTCTACCCTTTAGCTCAGTGCGGATGTTTCCTGTAATCCATGGCTTCTGGTTGGGGTATGTACGTACGGTCACTGTGGAGACGACATCATCGATGCACTTATTGATGAAGCCAGTGACTGATGTGGTGTACTCATCAATGCTATCTGAAGAATCCCGGAACATGTTCCAGTCTGTGCTAGCAAAACAGTCCTGTAGCTTAGCATCTGCGTCATCTGACCACTTTTTTATTAACCGAGTCACTGGTGCTTCCTGCTTTAGTTTTTGCTTGTAAGCAGGAATCAGGAGGATAGAGTTATGATTAGATTTGCCAAATGGAGGGCGAGGAAGAGCTTTGTATGCGTCTCTGTGTGTGGAGTAAAGGTGGTCTAGAGTTTTTTTTCCTCTGGTTGCACATCTAACATGCTGGTAGAAATGAGGTAGAATGGTTTTAAATTTCCCTGCATTAAAGTCCCCGGCCACTAGGAGCGCTGCCTCTGGATGAGCGTTTTCCTGTTGACTTATGGCCTTATACAGCTCATTCAGTGCAATCTTAATGCCAGCATTGGTTTGTGGTGGTAAATAGACAGCTATGAAAAATATAGATGAAAACTCTCTTGGTAAATAGTGTGGTCTACAGCTTATCATAAGATAATCTACCTCAGGCGAGCAAAACCTCGAGACTTCCTTAGTATTTAATTTTGTGCACCAGCTGTTGTTTACAAATATACACAGACCGCCACCCCTTGTCTTACCGGAGTCAGCCGTTCTATCCTGCCGATGTAGCGTATAGCCCGCTAGCTGTATGTTATCCATGTCGTCGTTCAGCCACGACTCAGTGAAACATAAGATATTACTGTTTTTAATGTCCCGTTGGTAGGATAACCGTAATCTTAGGTCATCCAATTTATTCTCCAATGATTGAAGATTGGCTAATAGGATTGATGGGAGCGGCAGTTTACTTGCTCGCCGTCGGATCCTTACAAGGCACCCCGACCTACGTCCACGATATCTCAGTCTCTTCCTCATGCGAATGACGGGGATTTGGGCCTTGTCGGGTGTCTGTAGGATATCCTTCGCGGCCACCTCGTTGAAGAAAACATCTTCGTCCAATACGAGGTGAGTAATCACTGTCCTGATATCCAGAAGCTCTTTTTGGTTATAAGAGACGTTGGCAGAAAAATTATGTACAAAATAAATTACAAATAACGCGGAAAAACACACATAATAGTACAATTGGTTAGAGGGCTGTAAAATGGCATCCATCTTCTCCGGCGCCATTCTTGATATCTCATCTCTCCAGCATGGGGGACGCGATGGAAGACTGCTCTCAACTCGGGCATCCAACTGGCACTTTAATGACCAGTATGATGACACGCCCAACATGGCGAGGGAATTGCCAACCAGTGTTGTGGACCCATTCATCTTCAACGCTAAGGATGGGTCAGAGGAGTCATTCCAAGGATCTGACTCACTACGTGCTGTCCTGCGTGCGGTCTTAGCTAGGCTAGAGCTAGAGGCCTCAAGCCACAGCCCCTGCCACTAACCCGTTATTTAAGAATGCCGGCACCTACACCGTTCGGTGTGCCACCTTCACCGGTTTTTCTTACAGAGCTTCAAAGATGCTGGGCCGACCCACGTGTTCTTGCCCACCAAGGCAAGGATAGTAGGATGCTATCTGCCATTCGCAACACAAAACAACATGGGCTGGACCATATGCCTAAGGGGGATGAATGCATAGCAGAGCTGATGCTTTCCGCAGATGAAGACCTGAAGGATGACGCCTGCTGCCCGAGACCTCAGTGCAGCGCCACTGATGAACTACTGTCACGGGCCTACGACACAGTGGCCCGCATTGGGAAAGTTCTCCCCTTTCACGTACGGTCAACATTTTCCAGACCGTAGCCGCAGGGGAATGGTTCACGTTCTCTGGACTTAAAGGACGCTTATTTTCACGTTCCTGTGTTACCAGAACACAGACGTTTCCTGCGGTTTGTCTTCCAAAGCCAGGCAGTTTGCGGTATTACCCTTTGGCCTCTCACTGGCTCCTCGTGTCTTCACAAGATGCATGAGTGCAGCCCTGAGCTTATAATTAATTAATAATCATTAATATAATAATAATTACCTCGACGACTGGCTCATCTGTATCCCTGCTCACGAGCGTGCGGACGAGCACACAGCACTGACCTATGTCACCGCACTGGGTCTTACCGTGAACAACTAAAAGAGCAACTTCACTCCAAGCCAAAAGGTCACTTTTACTGGCATGACTCTGAACTCCCACACCATGAGGGTGTGGACAGCATTCTTCTGCAACAATTCCAGTTGAAAACATTGGTGAAAGTACGAACGTTCCAACAACTGATGGGTATGCTCGTGGTGGCCTCCGCAGTGACACAGTTAGGCCTGCTTGCATTTGTTACATTTTAGCAGACGCTCTTATCCAAAGCCACTTACAGTAGTGAGTGCCTACATCTTCATACTTTTATTTCTCGTACTGGTCCCCCGTAGGAATCAAACCCACAACCCTGGCATTGCAAGCGCCATGCTCTAGCAACTGAGCCACACAGGACTGCTGTCTTTAAGACCACTACAAGTGGGGTTCAACGACTTCCGCTTGGACCCCAAGAGGGACAGAAACACCAAAATCCGAGTGACAAGGGTGTGCTACTCTACTGTGCAGCCGTGGAGAAAGAGAATCTACCTGACTACAAGTATCCCTTTCGGATCAATTCCGTCAAGGCGGGAAGTAGTGATGACCGATGCTTCACTAACAGGCTGGGGAGCAGCGTAGCAACACAGGACTGTACGTGGAGAGTGGTGGACCTGCTGCGCAGTTTACCTATCCCTGAAACACTTTCTGCCTGTTCTCAAACATAAACATGTCCTGATACGATCAGACAATACATCGACAGTGTTCCACATCAACCATCAAGGGGGAATGAGGTCTGTACGGTCCCTACAGGTGGCCCAACAACTCCTGACATGGCCTCATTCCCCCATTCCCCCATCTCCCACGCAAGGTAACCGAGGTGGCAGATTTCTTGTCATAAAAGAAACTGCCCCAGGGGAATGGAGACGTCACCCACAAGTAGTGAAGATGATATGGCAGCGGTTTGGAACAGCACTTGGAATTGTTCGTTTCAGAGCAAACATCCCACTGCTCCATCTGGTTCTCTCTGGCAGAGACAAACAGCTCCCTGGGCATGGATGCCTTAGCTCACACATGGCCTGAAGGCCTGCTGTATGCATTGATTGTGAAGATGCGCTGCAGTGGATAGCTGGCGTCTTATGGGCTCCTGAACAATTCTGCTATTTTGTGTGTTTTTGTTTACGCTGATTGTAACTTTTTTGTACATAATATTTCCACCATCATTTCCTATGACCGAAAACATCTTCTGATCATCAGAACAGTGATCACTAACCTCGATTTGGATGAAGATTTCTACTTCAACTAGTCGGAAGCTGTGGATGTACTTCCTATTCCGGACCAGGCCCTAATTCCCAGGACTCGAAAGAGGAAGAAACAGCGCAAGGGAGGCAAACAAGTGGGCTCCCTGACGAGACTACGACGGTGAGTAAATAAATCGTCTCTACCCTCCGTTCTATTGGCGAACGTACAATTACTAGAGAACAAACTGGAAGAGCTCCGTTTAAGACTACCCTATCAGCGGGACCTGAAGAACTGTAATATCCTATGTTTCTCTGAGTCGTGGCTGAACAAGGACATGGATAATATACATCTAGCTGGTTTTTCTATGCATCGCCAAGACCGAATGGCAACTTAAGGTTAAGGGGGGAGGTGTGTGTCTCTTTGTTAACAACAGCTGATGCGCGATCTGTAAAGTTAACGAAGTCTTGAGGTTTTGCTCGCCTGAGTTAGAATACCTCATGATAAACTACAGACGATACTATTTTTCGTAGCTGTCTCTTTATCACCACAAACCGATACTGGCACTAAGACCGCACTCAACGAGCTGTACAAGAAAATGCACATCAAGATGGGGCGCTCCTAGTGGCCGGTGATTTTAATGCAGAGAAACTGAAATCTGTCTTACCTCATTTCTACCAGCATGTCACCTGTGCAACTAGAGGGGAAAAAACTGTAGGTCATCTTTATTCCACACTCAGAAACACATACAAAGCTCTCCCTCTCCCTTGCCCTTGCAAACAATCACGGATTACAAAGGGAAACCCAGATGCGAGCTGCCCAGTGACGCGAGACTACTAGGCGAGCTAAATGAGCTAAATGCCTATGCTCGCTTCGAGGCAAGCAACACTGAACCATGCATGAAAGCACCAGCTGTTCTGGATGACTGCGTGATCTCGCTCTCCGTAGCCGATGTGAGTAAGACCTTTAACAGGTTAACAGACATATTACCAGGACGCGTGCGCAGAGCATTCACTGACCAGCTGGCAAGTGTCTTCACTGACATTTTCACTGACATTCTATCCATGACCCAGTCAGTAATACATGTTTCAAGCAGACCACCATAGTCTCTGTGCCTAAGAATGCCTAGGTAATCTAAATGACTATCGCCCGGTAGCACTCACATCTGTAGCAATAAAATGCTTTGAAAGGCTTGTCATGGCTCACATCAACATAATCCGCCCCAACTGATCCACAGATGACACAATCATTATTGCACTCCACACTACCCTCTCCCACCTGGACAAGGGGAACACTTACGTGATAATGCTATTCATTGACTACAGCTCAGCGTTCAACACCATAGTTCCCTCCAAGCTCAGGACCCTGGGACTGAACACCTCCCTCTGCAACTGGATTCTGGACTTCCTGACGGGTCTCCCCCAGGTGGTGAGGATAGGCAACAATAAATCTGCCATGCTGAATCTCAACACGGGGGCCCCTCAGGGGTGCGTGCTTGGTCCCCTCCCGTACTCCCTGTTCACCCACGAATGCGTGGCCGAGCACGACTCCAACACCATCCTTAAGTTTGCTGACGACACGACAGTGGTTGGCCTGATCACCGACAATGATGAGAGAGCCTATAGGGAGGAGGTCAGGGACCTGGCAGTGTGGTGCCAGGATAACAACCTCTCCCTCAAAGTCAGCAAGAAAAATGAGTTGATCGTGGACTACAGGAAACGGACGGCTGACCATGTCCCCAGTGGGTCGAGAGCTTCAAATTCCTCGTTGTCCACCTCAGTAAAGAGTTATCATGATCCACACACACCAACACAGTCGTGAAGAAGGCACAACAACGCTTCTTCCCCCTCAGGAGGCTGAAAAGATTTGGCATTGTCCCTCAGGTACTCAAAAAGTTATACAGCTGCACCATTGAGAGCATCTTGACTGGCTGAATCACCACTTGGTATGCAATTGCTTGGAATTCGACTGCAAGGCGCTACGGGGGTAATGCGTACGGTCAAGTACATCACTGGGGCCGAACTCCCTGATCTCTATACCAGGCAGTGTCAGAGGAAGGCCCTAAAAATTGTAAAAGACTCCAGCCACCCAAGTCATAGATTGTTCTCTCTGCTACTGCATGGCAAGCTGTACCGATGCACCAAATCTGGAATCAACAGGATCCTGAACGGCTTCTACCCCCAAGCCGTAAGACTGCTAAGTAGTTAGATAAATAGTTAACCAATAGCTACCCGGACTATCTGCATTTACCCTTTTTGCACAAACATCACATACGCTTCTGCTACTTTTCATCTATCCTGTTGCCCATTCACTTTATCCCTACCTATATGTTCTACCTCAATTACCTCGTACCCCTGCACATCGACTCAGTACTGGTACCCTGTGTATATAGCCAAGTTATTGTTACTCAATGTGTATTTATTCCTTGTGTTATTATTTTTCTATTATTTCTCTTTTTTTCTCTCGGCATTGTTGGGAAGGGCCCGTAAGTAAGCAGTTCACTGTTAGTCTACACCTGTAGTTTACGAAGCATGTGACAAATAACATTTTATTTTATTTGGTGGCCCCTGACTTAATTACAAGAGTATGGGTTAAAGTAACAAAATCGTTCAGCGAAGGATTCCGATGACTGAAATTGATGAACTTTTATTGAAAAAGTATTAATAAAATAAAATAAAAAGAAAGGCACACAACTACAGAGGACAAACATAGGTACAAGGTGGGTGTTTCATAATATATATTTTTAAGTATTGACCTTGGGTTAATCGATGTAGTCGGAGCTAGATTCCACAAAGGCTGGTCTCGGCTCCACTACGTTGGTGAAGTTCTTCCGAAACTTCCTTCACCATGGAGTGGAGTTTAGTCCGCTAGACAGACAACTGACCAGGGGCGGTGTGTTCATTAGGGCGATATGGGCGACGCACTGCCAAACGGGAAAAGGAAGGGATTTTTTTTCTAATCAATTATATCACAGCAACAGTAGTTATCAGTGTTCTAATCTAGACGTCTGATCTGCCACTAAATGTCCAATCAGGCTAAAGTCGTGCTTCAAATGGCCCCGCCCCCTTTGGGGCGATTTCAGTCAGGTTGAAAATCGCCCAGAAGTCTCTCATAGCCTGTCATGTAAAATCTTTTTTTTTCAAATATCAGAGCTTTCAATACAATCTCTATGGGTTTCTGAGGGCTTGCACTTACGCGCTTTCGTCATACGTAACATAACCATGAACGTAACTAAGAAAAGAGCGGGTAGCAGCGTCAATCAATTCACGTACTACTATCAAGATGGCTAGCCTTCAGTGCAACTCGATTGTCTCTTTGAAAGAAGTTCACATCAAAGACCATTCAAAACGAGCTACTGTAACTGGAGTGTATGCTAGTGGTCATGAGGGAACATATTGTGGAGGAGGTGAAGTCGGCGAACTTCGTAGCTATCCAAGCTGACGAGACCACGGACGTTTCTACACAGATACAGCTGGTGCTTGTGCTGAGGTACATAGATAGCAACCACAAAGTGCAGGAGCGCTTTTTTGAGTTCCTTCCCATCTCGGAATCAACCTCAGTCTCAATCGCCAGTGTGCTTTTGGAGAGACTGAACGGTCTTTTTGCCGACGACGAGAAAGTCAAACTGTGGTGCACTGGCACTGTACCAGGTTATCATGAGCTACAACCTCCAGGAGACGTTCTCTGAGACTGTGACTCTGTTGAACATCCTCATAACTACTCCCATGACAACAGCTGAAGCTGAGAGATGTTTCTCAACTTTGACACGAGTTAAGACATTCCTGCGAAATTCAATGGGCCAGGAACGTCTGAATGCACTGGCCATGCTTTCCATGGAGAGTGAACTAGTCCTCAGCATGCCTGATTTCAATGAGAAAGTCATTGACCGCTTTGCTGCATTGAAAGAGAGAAGAGAACAGTTTCAGTACAAGTAATGTAGCCTCTCTCTCTCTTTGTCCCTCCCTGTCTGTCTCTTTAACACACACACGCCCAAATCAGTTCACAGTTGATGTTGTTTAAAATAGTTATTTTTCATTTAAAAAAAAGTAAAAAAAATAATAATAATCTGTTCATGTTCATTTTTACAAATCTATACAATTGGCCAGAATATGGTTGTTCATATTTACAAATATATACAATTGGCCAGAATATGGTTGTTCATTTTTACAAAGCCATACAGATAGCTGTGTTTACCTTTTCTAGAAATTATTTTCAAATTCTGTTTTCAGGCAAAATGTCTATCACTGTTCATTTTCACAAATCTATACAAGAGGGCAGAATATGGAAGTCTATAAAAATTTCTTATTACCAATAACTTGCATCAATGTTTTCAGTAGCCTCTATCAAAAGCTCCTGCTTGCTTGTTGTGAATTATGCTCAGGTGCACATATTTCCAATTCAACCATGAGGCAAAAAATGTGGTAAAAGCTCTTGTTGATCCTGCAATCTGAACAAATACCAAGATGCTGTATTTTCAGCTGATATTTCATTTGTTTATGGAAATGCATATTGTTTATGCAGTGTTGAGGAATGTGAAAGAACACCCTTGATTATTTTTACTGTGATAACTTATTTTGCTTTTGTAAGCCAACACTTTTGAGATCAGTCAATAAATGCTTCTGGCATTGACTTATATGCTGCCCCTGTCTTCATGTTGTTGCTGGACATATCTTTTTTTAAATGTGTGTAGGTCACCTAAATCATCAGAAAAATTGCCCCCCCTGAGAATTTTTTCAGGAGCCGCCACTGCAACTGACTACTTGTATTCCACATTTGATCAATATCAGAGCTTGCAATATTGGGTTACATTAGCTTTTTGAGTTTAGGGGGTGTGTCACAAAATCTATGAATTAAACCACTTTTGCAGTAAAACATTTTTACACAACCATTGCACACCCATTGCATAAATGGGAGACATTAGGGATGTGAAAAAACATGGTTGTGTTTTTGCTCTACCTCGAGTAGGAGTATCTAAAAAATATAGGGGCCTTGCCCTTCTGTCATCAACTCAGCAATGTCACTCACAGTCATTACATACTGGTGACTGACAGTACATGCCATGTTCCTTTTTATACAGGAAAGCTATGATGTTTTAATTACTATACATTGTGTATATCATCCCTTGTAGTGAGTGACAGTGTTGTAATGGAGTATCCAGCATCTATTGGAGCAACACGTCAAGTACGAGGATGCCATCCTTGTGCTTGGTATGTGTTTTGTCCTTACTTGCTCAGCTATAGCTATTTGACATAATTTCTGAAGAAATTTTGGGCCTTGTGCAAATTAAACATATTGCACATATTTAATATTTGTGTCATCATTTGGTAATGTTGATGAAAAGAGTGGAACGGGGACTGTTTTAGTTTTGGCTCTATAGTTAACATGACAGAGCACAAGATGTCGCTGTAAGACAACTTTTGAAAATGTCCATGTTCAGGTTGCTCATAATATAATTATCCCAACCCTTGCAAGTTCTTCAGCGCCTGATTAGAGAATTCTACAGAAGTGGTTGAAAGTCATTTGTAGAGATGCATGAGCAGGTTTTGTAGCTATTCAGTGCATGATATGCATCAATTTGAGCAACAAACATTTGCTGTTCAGCACACATCTTTCACTGATACAGGGTGCAGACTGATAGCTGTGTTAGCCTATGCTGCCTATTATTTGAATGCAAGTGTTAACAGCATGGATTGATTTTTAAAAATAAAAGAATATTATTGTTTGCTATCCTACAGACCAGTGGAGTAAAGTACTTAAGTAAAAATACTTTAAAGTACTACTTATTTATATTTTTGACAACTTCTACTTTTACTTCACTACATTCCTAAAGAAAATATTATACTTTTTACTTCATACATTTTCTCTGACAACCCAAAGTACTCGTTACATTTTAAATGCTTAGCAGGACAGGAAAATTGTGAAATTCACGCACTTATCAAGATAACACGTGGTCATCCCTACTGCCTATGGTCTGGCGGACTCACTAAACACAAATGCATATTTTGTAAATAATGTCTGAGTGTTGGAGTGTGCCCCTGGCTATCCATCAATTTTAAAAACAAGAAAATGGTGCCATCTGCTTTGCTTAATATAAGACATTTGAAATGATTTATACTTTTACTTCTACTTTTGATACTTAATTATATTTTAGCAATTACATTCACTTTTGATACTTAACTATATTTAAAACCAAAAACTTTTAGACTTTTACTCAAGTAGTATTTTACTGGGTGACTTTCACTTTTACTTGAGTAACTTTCTATTAAGGCATCTATACTTTTACTCAAGTATGACAGTTGGGTACTTTTTCCACCACTGCTACAGACACCCTACCCAAGCCCATGTGGCTATCTATCCCAGTAGTGAAAGCTATTCCTTGTGGAATATTACAGAATGCAACAGTTAGTTTATGTTGACAAAGGTGTTTAACATGGTTGCATTATTTTGATGGAATATCCCTCATAAAATGGGTTGATAATAAAAATAGTAATATTATCCCAGTGCAGAGGATTCCAAAGCCAACCTTGCTAATATTCGTTTTTTGCTCGTTTAAATTGTTGTACTGTAGTTGCAGTGATCATGCAGGGGCCTAGGGGGCACTGTTGCTACAGTGGTCTGTTGTCACTGTGCTACTGTAGGTACCTTGTATGCACAGCAGCACTCTTGGTTGGGAGGGTGTGTGTGCGCGTAGTTCTGGAGGGTTCGATGCTGAAAATGAGCGTCAGGAAACCACAGGGGCTTTCTGGACTATGATGGGGTAAGACCAGTGTCGTCAAGAGCTAGGCACTAGGCACGCACTCCTCCATGGAAAACTCCTGTAATTTCTCTTGTCTTTCACACGACGCTGGGAGAGAAATTTCCCTCAGATCAAACAGGTTAATTTAGATCTGATATCAAATCGCCTCTCTGCTCATACAGTGGTATGGTGTTGACTACAGTGATAACGTTTGTAAACCCTTTAGGATTTTCGGTATTTCTGCATAAATTTGACCTAAAATTAGATCAGCTTTTCATCTGTCCTAATAATAGATAAAGTGAACCTGATTAAACAAATAAGCCAAAAAAATGTCTCCATTAAGCAAATTGATCCAACATTCAATTTCTTTGTCGGAAAACGTATGCAAACCTCTAGATTAATCAGCTCAATTAAGTGTATTAAAGTAGTAAAACATTTAGTATTTGGTTCCATATTCCTTGCATGCAATGACTACATCAAGCTTGTGACTCTACAAACTCATTGGATGCATTTGTAGATTGTTTTGGGTTATGTTTTGCCCAACAAGAACTGAATGGTGAATAATGACTTGTGCCCATTTTAGAGTCACTTTTATTGTTAGTAAGAATAGAAGATGTTTCTGAACACTTCTACATTCATGTGGATGCTACCATGATTAAGGATAATCATGAATACATCATGAATAATGATGAGTGTGAAGGTTACAGAGGCAAAACGATCACCCCCCCCCCCCCCCAAAAAAAAAAAAAAAAATGCTAACCTCCCCTGTGTTTGGTAATGGTGAGAGGTAAGCAAGTTTTGTTGTAGCCACTTTCTCACTTATCATTATTCATGATTCATTAATATTTTTTCTTAATCATGCCATTATCAGGATTAATTTAGATGTGTTCAGAAACATCTTATCTACTCACTTAAAAAATAAAATTACTCCAGTTATCATTCACCATTCAGTTACTATTGGGCAAAACATAACACAACGAAAACAAACTGCAACTGCATCCAATGAGTTTGTAGAGTCATAAACTTGATGTAGTCATTGAGCTGATTAATCTAGATGTTCACATACCTTTTCCGACAAAGAAATGTAATGTTGGATACTTTTCTCAACAAAGAAATGAAAAAGTACAATTGTGTTTGTGTTATTTGTTTAATCAGGTTCACTTTACCTATTGTTAGGACTTACACAAAAAAACGATATGAACGCATCATGTAAAGTGCTGGTCCCATGTTTCATGAGCAGAAATAAAAGATCCCAGAAATTTTCCATACGCACAAAAAGCTTATTTCTCTCAAATGTTTTGCAAAATTTGTTTACATCCCTGTTAGTGAGCATTTCTCCTTTGCCAAGATAATCAATCCACCTGGCAAGTGTGGCATATCAAGAAGCTGATTAAACAGCATGATCATTACACAGGTGCACCTTGTGCTGGGGACAATAAAAGGCCACTCTAAAATGTGCAGTTTTGTCACACAATGCCACACAATGTCCACCAGAGCTGTTGCCAGATAATTTAATATTTATTTCTCTACCCTAAGCCACCTCCAACGTCGTTTAAGAGAATTTGGCAGTACTTCCAACTGGCCTCACAACCGCAGACCACGTGTAACAACACCAGCCCAGGACCTCCACATCCGGCTTCTTCACCTGCAGCATGGTCTGAGACCAGCCACCCAGACAGCTGATGAAACTTGCACAATTGGTGGCTGACTAAATACTTTTTTTCCCCACTGTATATATATATATATATATACTGCGCTACCAAGCAAAAAGGCAGTAACTGCTCATACTGTGGAACTGAGAAAATGGCTTTTATTTACCTTGGTTTCACAGTAACCTTATGCAGTTACTGATAACATGACCCCCATTTTCTCCAAATCACAATACAATAGAGGCAGGATACTTGTCCACATGATTAAGCATGTATTTAATGTAGCAAAAATGACATTAACTAATTCTCGACCAAATGAGCAGCTAATGCCTTTTTGCTTGGTAGGGCAGTACAGATATATACATATATTTATATATATACAGTGGGGAGAACAAGTATTTGATACACTGCCGATTTTGCAGGTTTTCCTACTTACAAAGCATGTAGAAGTCTGTAATTTTTATCATAGGTACACTTCAACTGTGAGAGACGGAATCTAAAACAAAAATGAGATCTTGCATGGAGCCCCAGACCGAGGGTGATTGACCGTCATCTTGAACTTCTTCCATTTTCTTCCAGTTGTTGCCTTCTGACCAAGCTGATTGCCTATTGTCCTGTAGCCCATCCCAGCCTTGTGCAGGTCTACAATTTTATCCCTGATATCCTTACACAGCTCTCTGGTCTTGGCCATTGTGGAGAGGTTGGAGTCTGTTTGATTGAATGTGTGGACAGGTGTCTTTTATACAGGTAACGAGTTCAAACAGGTGCAGTTAATACAGGTAATGAGTGGTGAACAGAAGGGCTTCTTAAAGAAAAACTAACAGGTCTGTGAGAGCCGGAATTCTTACTGGTTGGTAGGTGATCAAATACTTATGTCATGCAATAAAATGCAAATTAATTACTTAAAAATCATACAATGTGATTTTCTGGATTTTTGTTTTAGATTCCGTCTCTCACAGTTGAAGTGTACCTATGATAAAAATTACAGACCTCTACATGCTTTGTAAGTAGGAAAACCTGCAAAATCGGCAGTGTATCAAATACTTGTTCTCCCCACTGTATGTATGTGTATATATATATATATATAACATTTACATACACACGTATTTTGGGGATGAAAAAACGCTTTCAGTGTAAACTTAAACAACTAAAAACAGATACAAAGTATGTAGAAAAGATAATGGCCCTACAGGTGAAGTCAGAAGTTTACATACACCTAAGCCAAATACATTTAAACTCAGTTTTTCACAATTCCTGACATTTAATCCTAGTAAAAATTCCCTGTCTTAGGTCAGTTAGGATCACCACTTTATTTTAAGTGTGTCAGACTAATAGTAGAGAGAATGATTTATTTCAGCTTTTATTTCTTTCATCACATTCCTAGTGGGTCAGAAGTTTACATACACTCAATTAGTATTTGGTAGCATTGACTTTAAATTGCTTAACTTGGGTCAAACATTTCGGGTAGCCTTCCACAAGATTCCCACAATAAGTTGGGTGAATTTTGCCCATTCCTCCTGACAGAGCTGGTGTAACTGAGTCAGGTTTGTAGGCCTCCTTGCTCGCACACGGTTTTTCAGTTCTGCCCACAAATTTTCTATAGGCTTGAGGTCAATACCTTCACTTTGTTGTCCTTAAGCAATTTTGCCACAACTTTGGAAGTATGCTTGGCGTCATTGTACATTTGGAAGACCCATTTGCGACCAAGCTTTAACTTCCTGACTGATGTCTTGAGATGTTGCTTCAATATATCCACATAATTTTCATTCCTCATGATGCCATCTATTTTGTGAAGTGCACCAGTCCCTCCTGCAGTAAAGCACCCCCAAAGCATGATGCTGCCACCCCCGTGCTTCACGGTTGGGATGGTGTTCTTCGGCTTGCAAGCATTCCCCTTATTCCTCCAAACATAACGATGGTCATTATGGCCAAACAGTTCTATTTTTGTTTCATCAGACCAGAGGACTTTTCTCCAAAAAGTACGATCTTTGTCCCCATGTGCAAACTGTAGTCTGTCTTTTTTATGGCGGTTTTGGAGCAGTGGCTTCTTCCTTGCTGAGCGGCCTTTCAGGTTATGTCGATATAGGACTTGTTTTACTGTGGATATAGATACTTTTGTACCCGTGTCCTCCAGCATCTTCACAAGGTCCTTTGCTGTTATTCTGGGATTGATTTGTACTTTTCGCACCAAAGTACATTGATCTCTAGGAGACAGAACGCGTCTCCTTCCTGAGCGGTATGACGGTTGCGTGGTCCCATGGTGTTTATACTTGCGTACTATTGTTTGACAGATGAACGTGGTACCTTCAGGCGTTTGGGAATTGCTCCCAAGGATGAACCATACTTGTGGAGGTCTACAAAAAAATGTCTGAGGTCTTGGCTGATTTCTTTGGATTTTCCAATGATGTCAAGCAAAGAGGCACTGAGTTTGAAGGCCGGCCTTGAAATACACCCACAGGCACACCTCCAATTGACTAAAATGATGTCAATTAGCCTATCATAAGCTTCTAAAGCCATGACATCATTTTCTGGAATTTTCCAAGCTGTTTAAAGGCACAGTCAGCTTAGTGTATGTAAACTTCTGACCCACTGGAATTGTGATACAGTGAATTATAAGTGAAATAATCTGTCTGTAAACAATTGTTGGAAAAATTACTTGTGTCATGCACAAAGTAGATGTCCTAACCGACTTGCCAAAACTATAGTTTGTTAACAAGAAATTTGTGGAGTGGTTGAAAAACGAGTTTTAATGACTCCAACCTAAGTGTATGTAAACTTCCAACTTCAAGTGTATATACAGTATTTTTCTATAATATAATCTTTGAGAACCAACAATCACAAAATAAAAGCTAGACATTCAGGGAGAATTGAAAATTCCCAAAACATTGAATTTACCAGTATAGATTTTGTTATTGTGTTTGAGCAAAAGAACACAGCAGGCCATTTGCTTTAAGACTGCAACATATTCTCTCAGCTGCATGGCAAAATGTGTAGAATTGCAGGAAATTTGCTTTAAAATACAACAATTTCTCTACACCGCCAAGATGGGGGACTTTAAAATGTTCTCTAAAAATCAGCCACTGCCGACCGCACCCCCTGCCATGCCCACCACCAAAGCCCCCCCAGGTTTTCCCAATTGTTGTATGCTTTAAAATACAACCATTTCTCTACACCGCCAAGATGGGGGACTTTAAAATGTTCTCTAAAGATCAGCCACTGCCGACCGCACCCCCTGCCATGCCCATCACCAAAGCCCCCCCAGGTTTTCCTAATTGTTGTATGCTTTAAAATACAACAATTTCTCTACACCGCCAAGATGGGGGACTTTAAAATGTTCTATAAAAATCAGCCACTGCCGACCGCACCCCCTGCCATGCCCACCACCAACCCCCCCCCCCCCCCCCACACACACACCACACACCACACACATGCACACAGACACACACACACACACACACACACACACACCATTACCTGGAATACCGGGACAACCTTTTAAGAGCTCTGACATGACTGGTTAATGATGTGAAACACAGAATACAATGAGTAGGCTACATGAATTGTAGATCGCAGAGTACAAACACACAGACACAGACTATCTCTATCTTTCTTTCAATACCCTAGGCATATCTTATCAAGTACAGCTTAGAAGTAAACATATTGGATGCACTTATAGGGCCATGATATTTCAAATATTAAGAAGCTATAGAAATACTAACACCGTAAATAGGTCAGCATATAGAAAATTGCTGACATGTCAAAATAGAGTGCGACAGAGAGCAAGAGAGGAGTGGGAGAATGAAGAGGTGGGGAAGGAAAAGCTGGGAGACAGGGATATGGATGTTAGAGACACTGGACAAGTTTGAGTGTGGGAGGAGGAGGATGAAAAGAAGAACTGAAGTGTGTGGGACTGTATATGGGACAAGGAGGAGGAGAGAGGGTGATTTGGTAGAAGAGGACACAATGAGGAGGAGGAAGAGGAAGAGGAGGAGGAGGAGTTAGAAAAAAAGACAACAAAAGGGAAAGAGGGATGAGAGGGAGGGAAAGAGAGAGAGAGAAAGGAAAAAAGGGCAGATTAGACAGAGGAGACCATAAATCTATCCTCCTGATTCCTACAAGTAAAACCTCAAACAGGAAGTACTAGTGACACGCTCAATACAGAAGTGGTCCAATGAAGCGGATGCTAAGGTTACAGGACTGTTTTGCTAGCACAGACTAGAATATGTTCCGGGATTCATCCGATAACATTGAGGAGTTTACCACATCAGTCACCAACTTCATTAATAAGTGCATTGACAACATTGTCCCCACAGTGACCGTATGTACGTATCCCAACCAGAAACCATGGATAACAGGCAACATCCACACTGAGCTAAAGATTAGAGCTGCCGCTTTCAAGGAGCGGGACACTAACCCGAAAGCTTATAAGAAATCCCACTATGACCTTCGACGAGCCATCAAACAGGCAAAGTGTCAATACAGGACTAAGACCGAATCCTACTACGCCGGCTCTAATGCTCGTTGGATGTGGCAGGGCTTGCAAACAATCACAGATTACAAAGGGAAACCCAGACGTGAGCTGCCCAGTGACGCGAGACTACCAGATGAGGTAAATGAGCTAAAATGCCTTCTATGGTCGAAGCAAGCAACACTGAACCATGCATGAGAGCACAAGCTGTTCCGGATGATTGTGGGATCTCGCTCTCTGTCTGTAATGCCTACATGTTTCAAGCAGACCACCATAGTCTCTGTGTCCAAGAACATCAAGGTAACCTGTCTAAATGGCTATCGCTCCGTAGCACTCACATCTGTAGCCATAAAATACTTTGAAAAGCTGGTCATGGCTCACACCATCATCCCAGACACACTGGACCCACTCCAATTCGCATACCACCCAACAGATTCACAGATGACACAATCTCTATTGCACTCCACACTGCCCTCTCCCACCTGGATAATAGGAACACCATTGTGAGAATCACGGTTGCCGTTAGCCGGTAATAGCCGGCTTTTGGCCGATAAAACAAATGAAAAGCTGATCAATAAAATTGGGGCCGGCCAGTTGTCCGGGAGAAGAAGCAAAAATCTTATTGCGAAATAATATTTTTTTGCCTATAAATATGTGGAAATACCAGTAAATGGAAATACATTTGACTTGTCTATAGGTTAATTTGCATAATTTTGTGGAATTAAATTGGCGCTTGTTTACAGTATATTCATTATGTATCTTATTTATCACATGCATACAGCATACAGACACAAAGCCTTTGAGCGGAAAATCTGTCAGACTGCTGCTACAGCGTCTCAAACAGCAAAGGCAATGTCAGCGCGTCATACACCACTTTGCAATGAGCTGGAGGCAGTATGCATTTTGAAAACGTATACTTAATTGTTTGAAACCTGAACGTTTTACTACATATTATGAGTCATGTCTTACCTTGCTTCAAAGTAGCCTAACCAAAATAAGACCATATCCATGGAGCCAAATATTTTATATCAACTTTCTTTGTCCAATAGCAGAAGGCACAATCCTAGTTATTCTAACATTTTCAAAGTGCGCATCAGAATTCGATAAGAAGGACAGCACATCGTTGCATTCTTGACTTGCATGTTCTGTTAATATGAATTACCATGAACAAAATGTGATTTCTGTCCTTCTGAGCACCGTGGGTGGACACACTTTTCAGGTTACGCACCCAATGGACATGGGTCCGTATAATTTCTCAAATGTCCGGTAAATTAATCTGCTACCGGTCAAATGTCCTGCGCCACATTTTCCTAATGGAAACCCTGGTGAGAATGACTACAGCTCAGCGTTCAACACCATAGTGCCCTCCAAGCTCATTACTAAGCTCAGGACCCTGGGACTGAACACCTCCCTCTGCAACTGGATCCTGGACTTTCTGACGGGCCGCCTCCCAGGTGGTGAGGGTAGGCCTCAGGGGTGCATGCTTAGTCCCCTCCTGTACTCCCTGTTCACCAACGACTGCATGGCTGCGCACAACTCCAACATAACCATTAAGTTTGCTGACGACACGACGGTGGTAGGCCTGATCACAGACAATGATGAGACAGCCTATAGGGAGGAGGTCAGTGACCTGGCAGTGTGGTGCCAGAACAACAACCTCTCCCTCAACTTCAGCAAGACAAAGGAGCTGATCGTGGACTACAGGAAATGGAGGGCCGAGCACGCCCCCATCCACATTGACGGGGCTGTAGTCGAGCGGGTCGAGAGCTTCAAGTTCCTCGGTGTCCACATCACTAAGGAATGAACATGGTCCACACACACCAACACAGTCGTGAAGAAGGCACGACAATGCCTCTTCCCCTTCAGAAGGCTGAAATGATTTGGCATGGGCCCTCAGATCCTCAAAAAGTTATACAGCTACACCATTGAGACCATCTTGACTGGGTGCATCACATCTTGGTATGGCAACTGCTCGGCATCTGACCTCAAGGTGCTCTTAACGGGTGGTCGTACGACTTAGTACATCACTGGGGCCAAGCTCCCTGCCATCCAAGACCTCTATACCAGGCGGTGTCAGAGGAAGGCCTTAAAAATTGTCAAAGACTCCAGCCACCCAAAGACTGTTCTCTCTGCTCCCTGCAAGCGGTACCGATGCACCAAGTCTGGGACCAACATGACCCTGAACAGCTTCTACCCCCAAGCCATAAGACTGCCAAATAGTTAACCAAATAGCTACCCAGACTATCTGCATTTACCCCCCTTTGCAGTAACCCTTTTGAATCAAATACGCTGCTGTTACTGCTTATTATAAACTCAGTAAAAAAAGAAACGTCCTCTCACTGTCAACTGCGTTTATTTTCAGCAAACTTAACATGTGTAAATATTTGTATGAACATAACAAGATTCAACAACTGAGACATAAACTGAACAAGTTCCACAGACATGTGACTAACAGAAATGGAATAATGTGTCCCTGAACAAAGGGGGGGTCAAAATCAAAAGTAACAGTCAGTATCTTGTGTAGCCTCCAGCTGCATGAAGTACTGCAGTGCATCTCCTCCTCATGGACTGCACCAGATTTGCCAGTTCTTGCTGTGAGATGTTACCCCACTCTTCCACCAAGGCACCTGCAAGTTCCCGGACATTTCTGGGGGGAATGGCCCTAGCCCTCACCCTCTGATCCAACAGGTCCCAGGCGTGCTCAATGGGATTGAGATCTGGGCTCTTCGCTGGCCATGGCAGCTGACATTCAGAACACTGACATTCCTGTCTTGCAGGAAATCACACACAGAACGAGCAGTATGGCTGGTGGCATTGTCATGAGCCTGCAGGAAGGGTACCACATGAGGGAGGAGGATGTCTTCCCTGTAATGCACAGCGTTGAGATTGCCTGCAATGACAACAAGCTCAGTCCGTTGATGCTGTGACACACCGCCCCAGACCATGACGGACCCTCCACCTCCAAATCGATCCCGCTCCAGAGTACAGGCCTCTGTGTAAAGCTCATTCCTTCGAGGATAAACACGAATCCGACCATCACCCCTGGTGAGACAAAACCGCGACTCGTTAGTGAAGAGCACTTTTTGCCAGTCCTGTCTGGTCCAGCAACGGTGGGTTTGTGCCCATAGGCGACGTTGTTGCCGGTGATGAATGGTGAGGACCTGCTTTACAACAGGCCTACAAGCCCTCAGTCCAGCCTCTCTCAGCCTATTGCGGACAGTCTGAGCACTGATGGAGGGATTGTGCGTTCCTGGTGTAACTCGGGCAGTTGTTGTTGCCATCCTGAACCTGTCCTGCAGGTGTGATGTTCGGATGTACCGATCCTGTGCAGGTGTTGTTACACGTGGTCTGCCACTGTGAGGACGATCAGCTGTCCGTCCTGTCACCCTGTAGCGCTGTCTTAGGCGTCTCACAGTACGGGCATTGCAATTTATTGCCCTTGCCACATCTGCAGTCCTAATGCCTCCTTGCAGCATGCCTAAGGCACGTTCACGCAGATGAGCAGGGACCCTGGGCATCTTTCTTTTGGTGTTTTTCAGAGTCAGTAGAAAGGCCTCTTTAGTGTCCAGAGTTTTCATAACTGTGACCTTAATTGCCTACTGTCTGTAAGCTGTCAGTGTCTTAACGACCGTTCCACAGGTGTATGTTCATTAATTGTTTATGGTTCATTGAACAAGCATGGGAAACAGTGTTTAAACCCTTATTTGGAATTTACGAATTATCTTTGAAAGACAGGGTGCTGATAAAGGGACGTTTCTTTTTTTGCTGAGTTTATATCCTGTTGCCTAGTTACCCCTGCACATCGACTCGATACTTGTACCCCATGTATTTATCCAAGTTATCGTTACTCATTGTGTATTTATTCCTTGTGTTATTATCTTTCTATTACCATATTGTGTAGATTAGTCTCTAATGGAAATGACCTGATTACTCCTTTACCTCCCCTCCATCCCTTGCTCCACTCCTCTATTATGCCCCCTCTGACACACAATAATCTCTCCTTTCCTCCTCTACCCTCTCTTCTTCTCTCCATGATTCAGAGAGCTAGCCCACACCATTAATACACTCCACAGTGAGGGAGATTCTCTGTGACAGTATATATGAGCCAGTGGCCTCACTAAAACAACCACCAGAAACACCATGTTGAGAGGGCGGGTGGTGCAGGGTGTGTGTTGTATGTGGGGTGTGTGTGTGTGGTAAATTAACCATCTATTGTTGTTTGAGCTAGTGCATGTGTGTATATTGGAGTCTGTTTGTGTGTGTGTGTCTGTCTGTGCACGCATGTCTTTGTGTGTGTGGGTGTGTGCGTGCGCATCTATGTGTGTGTATGTGGGGAGAAGGAGCAAAAGGTTGAGAGGCACTCTGGATCGCTACAGAACACTTGAGGGTTCATACAGAATATATAACCTATATATAGCCGAGCTCTAGATGTGTGTGTATGTGAGAGTGTATGTGTGGAGTTACAGTACATGTGCCAGTGACAGAAACGTGCGATTCGGTGATTCCATGTGCATGCGTGTCTGTGTGTGAGTGCACCCAGGCGATGTAATGGCTCAAAGCAACATGCAAAGGGAGTGGTGTGTCTTTGCAGCAGCACCACAGTATAATGCAGGCGGGTGGAGGTGAGAGAGGTTTCACCATACATCAATGAGAGGAGATGAGATACATTCACACCTTCTGCCAAGGTGTCTCTCTGACGCAGGTTGGCAACCTGGTTTATTTGGGGGATTTTACTATGGTATGTTGGTGCACAAAAGCCAATGTTGGTCCACAAAACATTGAAAAACAACTGTAGATGATCAGGACAGTCTAGGGTACAATTTGCCCGAAGAGGTGAAGTCTATACGACTGTACTTCTGATTCTAAATCTCAAGAGGAAAGTTAAAACCCTCTGAGCCGTGAGGTCACTGAGGAGGACCAACAAATGGTTGGGGGATCGTCTGAAAGGCACTGACATGCAAGGATGGAATTTAGGGATTTTGGGAACTTGCCAGCAGGGCCAGTAGACCACGATTTCTACTAGCCCAGTCTGAAAAGTACTAGCCTCGGGCTAGCTTAATTTACATTCCTCTAACTGACTTCACAAATGTTTACTTCACAGGTTATTTGATTAGTCATGTACAACAGATGCACTCGTGGAACAAAACCGTTTCTGTGGTTTGTATGGGAAAAACATTGAGCCCACAAGTCCTTTGTGAGCTAGCTAGCCAGCTAGTTAACATTATCTCACCGTTCGTGTAGTCATACTTTTCCAAGTGGTGACATGCTAGCTAACGTTAGCTCACCAGGGCAGTGATATTTAGCTGGCTAGCTAGTTAACGTTAGCTCACAGTTCATGTAGTCAGACTTTTCCCCAAACCCCACACGTGGTGACATGCTAGCTAGTCCACCAGGGCAGTGATATTTTACATTAGCTAGCTAGCACTAATCGCTAACGTTAGGCACATTTGCATGTCACCGCCTGTCGGGAAGGTCCCACTACACAATGGTGAGATACGGTGTAACGTTAGGTGTAATGGTGCCTTACTAGCTACACCACCAGGCGATATTTAGCTAGCTAGCTAGTTAATGTTAGCTCACCATTCGCGTAGTCAGACACTTCTAGGTATTGACATGCTAGTTAACTATCCTGGCCCTGGTGCCAGGCTAACGTTAGCTAGCATGTCACCACGTGGAAAAGTATGAGTACACGAACCGTGACCTAACGTTATCTAGCCGGCTAGCTCACAAAGGACTTAATAAAAGGTCACAACAGTCATTATCCTAGCCTATGCTGGCTTTCTTCACTTGTAATATGGTTGTACACATAACTACAGTCAGTGGTTATCTAGCACATTTTCATAAGCACCTAGCTAACCACAGATCTTTGACTTATTACCCCAAATAGTTTGTTAGCAGCTAGCAAGCAGGGCGTACCTTATCACACGGCACCAGCGAAGCCTCTCGCTTACAGAGGTTGGAAAATGATAAATGCACGTCTGCTTATCGGAATAGTGGTTACAATCCGGTACATAGCACAGAACCATCCTCGCTTCTGATCGACAGAGATACCTAAGGTTAGCTACATAGTAGCTACAAAGGCCAGGGTAACAAATACAAAATTATGCTAAGGTAGGTAATTTGAAAAATGCTGAACAGCAATACACACGGAAAATACACAATATCAATTATTTAAACGAGAAACTACAAAAAGGTTTTACTATCTACCAGGGGTTGGAACAAATTTTTTTCCCCAACCATTTCGTTCTGAACAGAACCATAAAACGAAAATTCTGTTCCATTGTTCTGACCAGCAAAATAAAGTTCTGAACCAGTTCAACCCCCCAAAAAACACAGTTTTATATTGTTTCTTTCTGAACCTTTTTAAAGCTCTGAAATATACTTTTTTTTTTACATTTAGCGTCGACATTAAATCACTTCACCAATCAGCTAATAAGCGTGTGTGCCTAGCAGCACTATAATTAAAACCACATCTTACCTTTTTGTAGTTAATAAATCCAATGTGAAACGTGATAACTATAGTATCCTTAACTAGCATTGAAAAAGTCAATCCATTCGTCTCTCCCTAATTTCTGAATTACGCTTGTTGTCAAGGCGTCAGTGTAATGCGGTAGGACGAAGTCAGGCGCAGGACACAGAGCTAATCAAAAAACTTACTTTACTCGTAGGTAACTTAATGAACATACCTCCACGCAGGGAGGAACAAACCCGCTCACAAACGACAACCAAAACCCCTCGATGTCCAGTGGGGGCGGAGAAACCTCCCATATCTCAGACTCCTGGAGGGGACCAGCTACCACCGGCCTGAGGAGAGACACATGGAACGAGGGGTTAATACGATACTCAGGAGGAAGCTGTAACCTATAACATACCTCGTTCAATCTCCTCAGGACTTTAAATGGCCCCACAAACCGCCGACCCAGCTTCCGGCAGGGCAGACGAAGGGGCAGGTTTCGGGTCGAGAGCCAGACCCGGTTCCCCGGTGCATACACTGGGGCCTCACTGCAGTGGCGGTCGGCGCTCGCCTTTTTTCGCCTGATGGCCCGCTGCAGGCGTACATGGGCAGCGTTCCAGGTCTCTTCCGAGCGCCGAAACCACTCAATCTGGCTCTGATGCCAAGGTGCAAGGACCGGCTGATAACCTAACACACACTGAAATGGAGAAAGGTTAGTGGAGGAGTGGCGGAGTGAGTTTTGGGCCATTTCTGCCCAGGGGATAAAAACCCGACCACTCCCCCGGCCGGTCCTGGCAAAAGGACTGCAGAAACCTACCCACATCCTGGTTAACTCTCTCCACCTGCCCATTACTCTTGGGGTGAAAACCTGAGGTCAGGCTGATCGAGACCCCCAGACGTTCCATGAATGCCCTCCAGACCCTTGAGGTGAACTGGGGACCCCGATCCGATACAATATCCTCAGGTACCCCGTAGTGCCGGAAGACGTGTGTAAATAGGGCCTCAGCAGTCTGTAGAGCCGTAGGGAGACCGGGCATAGGAATGAGACGGCAGGACTTCGAAAACCGATCCACAACGACCAGGATCGTGGTGTTCCCTTGTGAGGGGGGAAGGTCCGTAACAAAATCCACCGACAGGTGGGACCACGGCCGTTGTGGAACGGGTAGGGGTTGTAATTTCCCTCTGGGCAGGTGTCTAGGTGCCTTAGACTGAGCGCACACCGAGCAGGAGGAAACATAAACCCTCACGTCCTTGGCTAAAGTGGGCCACCAGTACTTCCCACTAAGACAGTGCACTGTCCGACCGATGCCAGGATGACCAGAGGAGGGTGACGTGTGAGCCCAATAGATCAATCGATCGCGAACCTCGAGTGGCACGTACATACGACCCTCTTGACACTGGGGAGGAGTGGGCTCATTACGTAATGCTTGCGTCAACCTCCCATACCACCGGTGCCACCAGACACGACGCCGGAAGTATGGGAGTAGGCTCCATGGACCTCTCCTCTGTGTCATACAGTTGGGACAGGGCGTCTGCCTTAGCATTCTGGGAACCTGGTCTGTAAGAGAGAGTGAACACAAAACAAGTGAAGAACATGGCCCACCTTGCCTGGCGAGGGTTCAATCTCCTCGCCGCCCGGATGTACTCCAGATTGCGGTGGTCAGTCAAAATGAGAAAATGATGTTTAGCCCCCTCAAGCCAATGCCTCCACACTTTCAGAGCTTTAACCACAGCTAACAGCTTCCGGTCCCCCACGTCATAGTTGCGCTCCGCCGGGCTAAGCTTCTTCGAAAAGAAAGCACAATAGCGGAGCTTTGGTGTCGTACCCGAGCGCTGAGACAGTACAGCTCCTATCCCAGCCTCGAACGCGTCCACCTCTACCTGGAATGCTAAGTAGGGATCCGGATGAGCCAGCACTGGAGCCGAGGTAAACTGGTCCTTCAGGTGACCAAAAGCCCTGTCCGCCTCAGCTGACCACTGCAGTCGCACTGGTCCCCCCTTCAGCAAGGAGGTAATGGGAGCCGCTACCTGACCAAAGCCCCGGATAAACCTCCGGTAGAAGTTGCCAAAACCCAAGAATCGCTGCACCTCCTTCACCGTGGTTGGAGTCGGCCAATTACGCATGGCCGAAATGCGGTCAATCTCCATCTCCACACCTGACGCGGACAGGCGGTGCCCTAGGAAGGAGATGAACTCTTGGAAGAACAGACATTTCTCCGCCTTGACATACAAGTCATGCTCCAACAGTCGACCAAGCACCTTACGCACCAGGGACACAATGTCATCAATATACACCACTACACCCTATCCGTGCAGGTCCCTGAAAATCTCATCAACAAAGGATTGGAAGATTGATGGAGCATTCATCAACCCGTATGGCATGACGAGGTAGTCATAGTGCCCAGAGGTGGTACTGAATGCTGTCTTCCACTCATCTCCTTCCCGGATATGCACCAGGTTGTACGCCTCCTGAGATCCAATTTAGTGAAGAAGCGCGCCCCGTGCAATGACTCCGTCATACTAGCAATCAGAGGTAGAGGATAGCTGTACTTAACTGTGATCTGATTAAGACCACGGTAGTCAATGCACGGGCGTAAGCAACCATCCTTCTTCTTCACAAAAAAGAAACTCAAGGAGACAGGTGAAGTGGAAGGCCGAATGTATCCCTGCCCCAGAGATTCGGAGACATATGTTTCCATAGCCGCCGTCTCCTCCTGTGACAGAGGATGCACGTGACTCCGGGGAAGTGCAGCGCCTACCTGGAGGTTTATCGCACAATCCCCCTGTCGATGGGGTGGAAATCGGCATATTCAGGCAGAATGTGCATGGTGGAAACCTGGTTTGGACTTTCCACCGTAGTCGCCCCTACGGAAACACCTACACACCTCCCCGAGCACTGACTTGACCATCCCTTGAGAGCCCTCTGTTGCCATGAAATAGTGGGGTCATGAGAGGTTAACCAGGGAAGCCCCAACACCACTGGAAACGCAGGAGAATCAATCAGATAGAGACTAATTTTCTCCTCATGACCCTCCTGCGTCTTCATCCAGAGTGGAGCTGTGACCTCCCTAATCAGACCTGACCCTAAAGGGCGACTATCTAGGGCATGTACAGGGAAGGGCACATCAACAGGCACAATAGGAATCCCTAAACTACGGGAAAACTGACGATCAATAAAGTTCCCAGCTGCGCCTGAATCTACTAGCGCCTTATGCTGGGAATGAGGGGAAAACTCTGGAAATACAACATCAATAAACATATGCGCAACAGGGAGCTCTGGGTGAGTCGGGTGCCTACTCACCTGAAACGGTCCACCAGTGCTCTGCCTACTGCCTCGACTCCTTAAAGACCCTCCCCAGCACCGACCAGCAGTGTGTCCTCTGCGGCCACAGTTGGTGCAGGGGACGGCCCCTCTACCGGTCTCCCTAAGAGCAGTACTTCCGAGCTCCATAGGGGTAGGATCGGAGGTGCTGGGGGATGGAATGGACGGCCCCTGATCCGGACGTCCGCGGGTGGCCAACAGGTTATCCAGCCTGATAGACATATCCACCAGTTGGTCCAGGTTAAGGTTGATGTCCCTGCAGGCCAGTTCCCGACGAACGTCCTCCCTTAGGCTGCATCGGTAGTGGTCGATAAGGGCCCTCATTCCATCCTGCGCTGGCAGCCAGAGTCCTAAAGTCCAGTGAAAAATCCTGTGCGCTCCTCTTCCCCTGTCTGAGGTGGAATAGACGTTCGCCCACCGCTCTCCCCTCCGGTGGATGATCGAATACTGCCCGAAAGCGGCGGGTAAACTCCTCATGACGTACAGATGCTGCGTCTATTCCTCCCCACTCAGCGTTGGCCCACTCGAGCGCTCTCCCCAACAGACAGGAGATGAGAGCGGACACGCTCTCATATCCCTCGGGAGCCGGGTGGATGGTTGCCAGGTATAGCTCTACCTGGAGCAGAAAACCCTGACACCCGGCAGCTGTACCGTCGTATGCCCTCGGGAGCGAGAGCCGAATCCCACTGGACCCAGGTGGTGAAAAGGTGGTATTCACCACACGTTCCATTGCGGTGCCGAGAGCCTGGATCATGGTCGCCTGTTGTTGGACGCGTTCCTCCATCAATCCGGCCAGAATGGCTGTACCTGCTGACTCCATATTTGGGTGCGTGTTTCTGTCAAGGCGTCAGTGTAATGCGTTAGGATGAAGTCAGGCATAGGACACAGAGCTAATCAAAAAACGTACTTTACTCGTAGGTAACTTAATGAACATACCTCCACGCAGGGAGGAACAAATCCGCTCACAAACGACAACCAAAACATGAACAAATACGCACAACACACAGTGTGAGCCAGAGGGTTAAATAGGGAAGACATAATTACATAATGGGAAACAGGTGAGACCAATACAGACAAAACCAGTAGAACATAGAAACATGGATCGGTAGCAACTAGTACTCCGGTGACGACGAACGCCGAAGCCTGCCCGAGCAAGGAGGAGGAACAGCTTCGGCTGAATCCGTGACACTTGTAATGTTGTCAGTAGGCTATAGTAACCTATGCCTCAAAGGGGAGGGGCAGGTTGCCTACACACACGCACACCCACTAGCAAAGATTTCCAGCTGGCAGGCAGACGCTGGAATATGTTTCTGAGTGACAGAGTGAGGGCTTTGCATAGGCGCTTTGTTGTGATTTTTGTGGGACTGGAAAAAAATGCCTGGAACGTAAAATAACGTTATTAACCAGTTCCCATGCTTTAAAATAATGGTTCTGTTCCGGAACAGTATAGAAATCACTTTCGTTTTCGGTTCCGTTCCTCAAATAATTTCATAATTTTGCGGTTTTCTGTTCTGTTCCCTGAACTGGTTGCAACCCTTGATATCGACTAGTTATTCTATTTGACTTTGTGGAGGTTTTTCCCACCCTGCAACACTGCCTTGAGTGTTTTCTCTAGCAGGAGGTAAGCTTGGCTTCTTATATGATGTTGAGTAAAGCTTAAACTATGTATTTAGATTGTAGGTAGGTATTGTAGTCAGGTATTATAGGTAGTTTACTTAGGTAGTTATTGTAGGTTATTGTAGGTTATTGTAGGTAATTATTGTAGGTAAGTATTGTATTCGGCGGACCCCGGCGAAGCACGAGTGCTAGCTAACCCACTACTTGGACCAACAAAGCTAGCTAGCTAGCGGGTAGCTACTGGTAACTTTTAGCAACTGTGGTTAGTTGTTTCCAATGTTATTTCACGCTTAAGAGTACCTGTAATTGAGCCAGCTAGCTACCTACCATTCAGCTGTTTTTCTAACCTCATTATCCGAGGCATTAACGTTAGGTGGTTGGTGGCTGCTGTACTTAATTACAGCTACTGATTGCAGTCTGCCACCCAGTTAGCTGGCGTTGGGTAAGTTTGGCTTTATACATAGCTTGGGCTTTGTCGAGTAAGGCTTAAACTATGTATTTAGATTGTAGTTAGGTATTATAGGTAGGCATCGTGGGCTGTATATTTTTAGGTATTATAGGTAGGCATCGTGGGCTGTTGTGGGTAGTTGTTGTATGTAGTTATTGTAGGTTACTTTTGTATTCGGCGGTGCCGGGTGTAGCACGAAGCTAGCTAACTAACTCACCTCCTGGACTAGCTGGCTAGTAGCTATTAGCAACGGTAGCAACTAAATACAATATCCTTTTAGCCAGCTACATTCGTTCGCAGCGACGCCGTTTTTCAAACAAAGTCAACACAGCAGCCATTGCTAGCTAGCCAACACTACCAGCTGGCTGTACTGTGGTAGCTAAATACAATATCTTTGTGCTAGCTAGCCAACGTTTAATCATTGCTGCGTTATGAAAGAACTAGACACGGACACGAATTATCTGTTTAGTGTGTTAACACACTATTGGTAGTTTGTTGTAACCAAGTATTGGTGCTAAACTGTGTGTTATTGGATGCTAGCATGCTAGTTAGCTATGGCGTCATAGTTAGCTAGCTGAATAAAGTAAGTTGAGTCTAGTCCTTGAAACATTGAACCGCTGTAGTTTACAACAATTCTAACTTCTAAAGTGGAAGTTGGGAGAGTTTTATTCGGGTGGTTCAGTGAAACAATTACAGTTTCTGAGGTGGAAGTTGGGAGAGTTATATTTTTTTTGGTGAGGGAGGCCTTGCTCTCTCCTTTCCCAGATGTTTAGTTCATTTCATTCCGATCTCCTCTGCATTATTGTAGCCATCTGCTACAGCCTGTCAACTATGCCTCTGCCTATCCCTGTTCTCTCCTCTCCGCACAGGCTACACAAACGCCTCACACCGCGTGGCTGCTGCCTCTCTAACCTGGTGGTCCCTGCACGCACCACACACCTGGAGTTCCAGGTCTCAGGCAGCCTCTGGAACTGCCGTTCTGCTGCCAACAAGGCTGACTTCATCCCAGCCTATGCTACCCTCCAGTCCCTCGACTTCCTGGCGCTGACGGAAACATGGATTACCACTGAAAACACTGCTACTCCTACTGCTCTCTCCTCGTCTGACCATGTGTTCTCGCATACCCCGAGAGCATCTGGTCAGAGGGGTGGTGGCACAGGAATCCTCATCTCTCCCAAGTGGTCATTCTCAATTTTTCCCCTAACCCATCTGTCTATCTCCTCATTTGAATTCCACGCTGTCACAGTCACTAGCCCATTTAAGCTTAATATCCTTGTCATCTATCGCCCTCCAGGTTCCCTTGGAGAGTTCATCAATGAGCTTGACGCCTTGATAAGTTCCTTTCCTGAGGATGGCTCACCCTTCACAGTTTTGGGGGATTTCAACCTCCCTACGTCTACATTTGACTCATTTCTCTCTGCCTCCTTCTTTCCACTCCTCTCCTCTTTTGACCTCACCCTCTCACCGTCCCCCCCTACTCACAAGGCAGGCAATACGCTTGACTTCATCTTTACTAGATGTTGCTCTTCTACTAATCTCACTGCAACTCCCCTCCATGTCTCCGACCACTACTTTGTATCCTTTTCTCTCTCACTCTCCTCCAACACTACTCACTCTGCCCCTACACAGATGGTAACGCGCCGCCGCAACCTTCGCTCTCTCTCTCCCACTACTCTCTCCTCTTCCATCCTATCATCTCTTCCCTCTGCTCAATCCTTCTCCCTCCAATCTCCTGATTCTGCCTCCTCAACCCTCCTCTCCTCCCTTTCTGCATCCTTTGACTCCCTGTGTCCCCTATCCTCCCGGCCGGCTCGGTCCTCCCCTCCAGCTCTGTGGCTTGACGACTCATTGCGAGCTCACAGAACAGAGCTCCGGGCAGCTGAGCGGAAATGGAAGAAAACTAAACTCCCTGCCGACCTGGCATCTTTTCACTCCCTCCTCTCTACATTTTCTTCATCTGTTTCTGCTGCTAAGGCCACTTTCTACCACTCTAAATTCCAAGCATCTGCCTCTAACCCTAGGAAGCTCTTTGCCACATTCTCCTCACTGCTGAATCCTCCCCCCCACCCCCCCCCCCTCCTCCCTCTCTGTGGATGACTTCGTCAACCACTTTGAAAAGAAGGTTGACGACATCCGATCCTCGTTTGTTAAGTCTAATGACACTGCTGGTCCTGCTCACACTGCCCTACCCTATGCTTTGACTTCTTTCTCCCCTCTCTCTCCAGATAAAATCTTGCGACTAGTGACTGCAGGCCGCACAACAACCTGCCCGCTTGACCCCATCCCCTCCTCTCTTCTCCAGACCATCTCCGGTGACCTTCTCCCCTACCTCACCTCGCTGATCAACTCATCCTTGACCGCTGGCTATGTCCCTTCCGTCTTCAAGAGAGCGAGTGTTGCACCCCTTCTCAAAAAACCAACACTCGATCCCACTGATGTCAACAACTACAGACCAGTATCCCTTCTTTATTTTCTTTCCAAAACTATTGAGCGTGCCGTCTTTAGCCAACTCTCTTGCTATCTCTCTCAGAATGACCTTCTTGATCCAAACCAGTCAGGTTTCAGGACTGGTCATTCAACTGAGACTGCTCTTCTCTGTGTCACGGAGGCTCTCCGCACTGCTAAAGCTAACTCTCTCTCCTCTGCTCTTGTCCTTCTAGACCTGTCTGCTGCCTTTGATACTGTGAACAATCAGATCCTCCTCTCCACCCTCTCCGAGCTGGGCATCTCCGGCGCGGCTCACTCCTGGATTGCGTCCTACCTGACCGGTCGCTCCTACCAAGTGGCGTGGCGAGAAGCTGTCTCCGCACCACGTGCTCTCACCACTGGTGTCCCCCAGGGCTCAGTTCTAGGCCCTCTCCTTTTCTCCCTATACACCAAGTCACTTGGCTCTGTCATATCCTCACATGGCCTCTCCTATCATTGCTACGCTGACGATACACAACTAATCTTCTCCTTTCCCCCTTCTGATAACCAGGTGGCGAATCGCATCTCTGCATGTCTGGCAGACATATCAGTATGGATGACGGATCACCACCTCAAGCTGAACCCTGGCAAGACGGAGCTGCTCTTCCTCCCGGGGAAGGACTGCCCGTTCCATGATCTCGCCATCACGGTTGACAACTCCGTTGTGTCCTCCTCCCAGAGTGCGAAGAGCCTTGGCGTGACCCTGGACAACACCCTGTCGTTCTCCGCTAACATCAAGGCGGTGACCCGATCCTGCAGGTTCATGCTCTACAACATTCGGAGAGTACGACCCTGCCTTACACAGGAAGCGGCACAGGTCCTAATCCAGGCACTTGTCATCTCCCGTCTGGATTACTGCAACTCGCTGTTGGCTGGGCTCCCTGCCCGTGCCATTAAACCCCTACAACTCATCCAGAATGCCGCAGCCCGTCTGGTGTTCAACCTTCCCAAGTTCTCTCACGTCACCCCCCTCCTCCGCACACTCCACTGGCTTCCAGTTGAAGCTCGCATCCGTTACAAGACCATGGTGCTTGCCTATGGAGCAGTGAGGGGAACGGCACCTCCGTACCTTCAGGCTCTGATCAGTCCCTACACCCAAACGAGGGCATTGCGTTCATCCACCTCTGGCCTGCTGGCTCCCCTTCCTCTGCGGAAGCATAGTTCCCGCTCAGCCCAGTCAAAACTGTTCGCTGCTCTGGCACCCCAATGGTGGAACAAGCTCCCTCACGACGCCAGGACAGCGGAGTCACTCACCACCTTCCGGAGACATTTGAAACCCCACCTCTTTAAGGAATACCTGGGATAGGATAAAGTAATCCTTCTACCCCCCCCCCCCAAAAAAAAATAAAAATAATAACAATAAAAAAATTGGAAAGTGGTTATCCCACTGGCTATGTGGTGAATGCACCAATTTGTAAGTCGCTCTGGATAAGAGCGTCTGCTAAATGACGTAAATGTGCCCTTGAGCAAGGCACTTAACCCTAATTGCTCCTGTAAGTCGCTCTGGATAAGAGCGTCTGCTAAATGACTAAAATGTAAATGTAAATGACGTCAAAGCTTGTGTCAGGATGTGTAGTTCTGTATGATAGCCACATTAGCGGCTAATTAGGATTACATTTTTGGGGGGTAAATACAGGCAAATATATTGATAAAAGTTATCTTGTCCGAGAGCGATTTACATTGTTATCAAAACGTCACGTCAGGGTAAGCCTACACGAAACACAGACCTTATTTGAAGTGGTTCTAAAATCCCCTATGGGAAAAATGTATGGTGGAAAAACCCAATTTCTGTGTTTGACCGCTAGGTCTTATGGGTATTATGACTCATACTGTGATGGACTATTGGCTGCTAACATGAATGACCTTTGTCTCAAAATGCTGGTGTAAAACGCAGTTTATCTCTGTATTTTGTGTTTTGAAAATGCATAATTGTTTATGTGATGACAGGCTACATTTGCACAGCGATTGTGAGAATGTGCATGTGCGTGCAGCGGGGGTCGCACGCTTTGAACCACTCCCTTTGGGGGATCGCGGATCAAAACGTTTGAGGACCACTGAGCTAGTGAAGACATTGCTGATTTGCTGAACAGCTATAGGATCGGGTGCAGCGCAATTGCAAATTGTAGGGAGAGAGGATTACCATAAATAAATATGCAGCTCCAAAAAAATTTTGGTGATCAAGAATATTAAATGTTTACTTTGCAAGCTCACCAGCAATGGGGCATCAAGCAACAATTACTAGCATAGGCCTACTGGTCTTTTGGTATGAAATTGCTTGAAATTGATCATTTACTTATGAACAGTGGCGGCTCCTGAAAAAATTCTCAGGGGGGGCAATTTTTCTGATGATTTAGGTGACCTACACACATTTAAAAAAAGATATGTCCAGCAACAACATGAAGACAGGGGCAGCATATAAGTCAATACCAGAAGCATTTATTGACTGATCTCAAAAGTGTTGGCTTACCAGGGTTGGTGGAGCCCTCAGTTTCATCTTTGCCTCACAAAGCTAACTCAAACACTCCGCAAAACTTCACACACTGGATTAGCCGGCTGAGGATGTGGCGGTTCTTGCTAATGTCGTAGTAAATATATTTGTTATAGTGAATATGGAATATGATATGTTGAGTAAAATGTTGTGCTAAGATCTATTTAGGTCAGGAGCTGGTTATAAGTTCTGTTCCTATCCAATAACAATGGACAAAAGGGTCCTATCTTGTCAGCCTTGTCAGTTTCAGTTCTCCAGTAAACTTGTGATTATCAACACTAACCTCATCGTTGTGGCGGCGGACAGCTAGCCTGTATCCCTCATCCAGTTGAGTGGGAATGTTCACTCTCCCCAAAGCAGACAGTCTTTGACAGCTCATGTTTCTTAATCTTTCCTGAAAGATGGTGCATGTCCGTTACACACCAGTCGCTGTCCAAGCGGTGCTGTCTGCCGTGCCGCCTTCAGGGTGAAAGAGTAAGCAGGGGGTAGCAGAAGACTGCATTAGCTACATCGCAGCCTGCTAGCCAGGTTTTTCGTTCGTACCAATTTTTGGAAAATCCTCGGGTGTAGGACTTCCCCCCTTTAGTAGAAACCTGTTGAATTATTAAATTTGGTCTGGGAGGTCCTAATTGTTTCGTTGCCAATTTATCTTCATTTGTTCGCCGACAAAAAGGAACTTCTTTCAAAGACACAATCGAGTTGCACTGAAGCCTAGCCATTTTGATAGAAGTAGTGAATTGATTGACGAGGCTACCCGCTCTTTTCTTAGTTACGTTCATGGTTATATGTTACGTATGACGAAAGCGCGTAAGTGCAAGCCCTCAGAAACCCATAGAGATTGTATTGAAAGCTCTGATATTTGAAAAAAATAGATTTTACATGGGAGTCTATGACAGACTTCTGGGCGATTTTCAACCTGACTGAAATCGCCCCAAAAGGGGGGTGGGGCCATTTGAAGCACGACTTTAGCCTGATTGGACATTTAGTGGCACTGTGGCAGATCAGACGTCTAGATTACAACACTGATAACTACTGTTGCCGTGATATAATTGATTAGAAAAAAAATCCCTTCCTTTTCCCGTTTGGCAGTGCGTCGCCCATATCGCCCTATTGAACACACCGCCCCTGCTTATGAAGTATGTATTTGGAATTTGTTGTTAAAATGTATTATTACATAATCAAAATATGTTGTAGACAAAATAATGAAAGGGCTGTCTGGCAGCCTCAATAAATATACAAATATTTGTAGTTGAACAAGTCATTGAATGTATAATTTTTTTTCTTGAGTCTACTTTAAAGTACTTGTGACTCGACTTGACTTGCTCTTAGAATGCACGACATGGACTTGACTCGAGACTCGACCCGTTCTACTTGGGACTCGACTTGAGACTTGGACCTTGTGACTTAAGACTTGCTTGTGACTCAAATAATAGTGACTTGTTCCCACTTCTGACATGAGAGAATGTGGATGTCTTTATGTAAGACACTGTGTTTTATACAATACATGGCCAAAAGTATGGGGACACCTGCTAGTCAAACATCTCATTCCAAAATCATGGACATTAATATGGAGTTGCTCCCCCCTTTGCTTCTATAAAAGCCTCCACTCTTCTGGGAAGGCTTTCCACTAGATGTTGGAACATTGATGCAGGGACTTGCTTCCATTCAGCCACAAGAGCATTAGTGAGGTCGTGCACTGATGTTGGGCGATTAGGCCTGGCTAACAGTCGGCGTTCCAATTCATTCCAAAGGTGTTCGATGGGGTTGAGGTCAGGGCTCTGTGCAGGCCAGTCAGGTTCTTTCACATCGATCTCGACAAACCATTTCTGTATGGACCTCGCTTTGTGCATGGGGGCATTGTCATGCTGAAACAGGAAAGGTCCTTCCCCAAACTGTTGCCACAAAGCTGGAAGCACAGAATTGTCTAGAATGTCATTGTATGCTGTAGCGTTAAGATTTCCCTTCACTGGAACTAAGGAGCCTGAACCATGAAGAACAGCCCCAGACCATTATTTCTCCTCCACCAAACTTTACAGTTGGCACTATGCATTGGGGCAGGTAGCGTTCTCCTGGCATCCGCCAAACCCAGATTCGTCCGTCGGACTGCCAGATGGTGATTCATCACTCCAGAGAACGCGTTTCCACTGCTCCAGAGTCCAATGGCGGCGAGCTTTACACCACTACATCCGACGCTTGGCATTGCACATGGTGAGCTTAGGCTTGTGTGCGGCTGCTCGGCCATGGAAACCCATTTCATGAAGCTCCCGACGAACAGTTCTTGTACTGACATTGCTTCCAGAGGCAGTTTGGAACTCGGTAGTGAGTGTTGCAACTGAGGACAGAGGATTTTTATGCACTACGCGCTTCAGCACTCGGCGGTCCCGTTCTGTGAGCTTGTGTTGCTCCTAGAAGTTTCCACTTCACAATAACAGTGGACCAGGGCAGCTCTAGCAGGGCAGCAATTTGATGAACTGACTTGTTGGAAAGGTGGCGTTCTATGACGGTGCCACATTGAAAGTCACTGAGCTCTTCAGTAAGGCCATTCTACTGCCAATGTGTGTCTATGGAGATTGCATGGCTGTGTGCTCGATTTTATACAACTGTCAGCAACAGGTGTGGCTGAAATAGCCGAATCCACTAATTTGAAGGGGTGTCCACATACTTTTGTATATATAGTGTATATACGGTATATGTGTCTAACTTAATTAACTATTAACTAATTAATGGATTAATAGTCCCAGCTTGTTCATTATGATCCATTAAGGGAGCATTTCACTGTCAGTCCACACTTGTTGTCTATGAAGCATGTGATTAATACAATCTGATTGATTGATCCAAAAGTTAAAACGGATCCTAGATGAACACAAACAGGAACTGTCCTCCTCATCTGTGGATCACTGCTTTAGTTTCATGACCACACCTCAGGAAGCAGGCATGACAATGACAATAAATGAATGACCATATAAAAAAATGACATTACATTTACATACCATTGCCGTTACTGTACTAAGGATTGATATAGTCTATAATGAGTCCGATAGATGGACTAGGCCTGTCTGTAGTTTGTAGGTTATGGATGAGCTAAGACGAGAGCTATTCGGATATGTTGTATATACTGTATATCAAGGGTCTCCAATTACATTCAGCCGTGGGCCCATTTTTCCTTGAGCGGATGTACACGGCAAATTGACCGCAAGAATCCCAAACAGAGATAGTATTTGACAAAAACAGAATAATTTCAACCCTCGATTACATTGGAATACGATCACATATGCCTCTCTATTTTTGCGTGGGAAGACTTGGGAAAAGATTTCCTAAATTAAAATCACTTTGAGCTATTTCTTTGGGTGATTTTACAGTATTTTATGTACAAGAACAAAAATTATATACAGTGCATTCTGAAAGTATTTTGAAGTACAGCTCAAAGTAATTTGAAAACTTGGTTAGAAAACTTTGGGGGCCAAATAAAATCACCCGCTGGCCGAATTTGGCACGCGGGCCACCTATTGAGGAACCCTGCAGTATATGCTATATTTGTATTTTGTATTTGTATTTATTAGGGATCCCGATTAGCTGCTGCCAAGGCAGCAGCTAATCCTCCACAAGGATGAACCAGACCTCCACAAGTCTGGTTCATCCTTGGGAGCAATTTCCAAACACCTGAAGCTACCACATTCATCTATACAAACAATAGTACGCAAGTATAACCACCATGGGACCACGCAGCCGTCATACCACTCAGGAAGGAGACGTGTTCTGTCTCCTAGAGATTAACGTACTTTGGTGCGAAAAGTGCAAATCATTCCCAGAACAACAGTAAAGGACCTTGTGAAGATGCTGGAGGAAACAGGTACAAAAGTATCTATTTCCACAGTAAAACTAGTCCTATATCGACATAACCTGAAAGGCCACTCAGCAGGGAAGAAGCCACTGCTCCAAAACCACCATAAAAAAGCCAGGCTACGGTTTGCAACTGCACATGGGGACAAAGATCGTACTTTTTGGAGAAATGTCCTCTGATCTGATGAAACAAAAATAGAACTGTTTGGCCATAATGACCACCGTTATGTTTGGAGGAAAAAGGGGGTTGCTTGCAAACCGAAGAACACCATCCCAACCGTGAAGCACTGGGGTCGCAGCATCATGCTGTGGGGGTGCTTTGCTGCAGGAGGGACTGGTGCACTTCACAAAATAGATGGCATCATGAGGAAGGAAAATTATGTGGATATATTGAAGCAACATCTCAAGACATCAGTCAGGAAGTTAAAGCTTGGTCGCAAATGGGTCTTCCAAATGGACAATGACGCCAAGCATACTTCCAAAGTTGTGGCAAAATAGCTTAAGGACAACAAAGTCAAGGTATTGGAGTGGCCATCACAAAGCCCTGACCTCAATCCTATAGAAAATGTGTGGGCAGAACTGAAAAAGCGTGTGTGAGCAAGGAGGCCTACAAACCTGACTCAGTTACACCAGCTCTCTCAGGAGGAATGCTCCAAAATTCACCCAATTTATTGTAGGAAGCTTGTGGAAGGCTACCCAAAACATTTGACCCAAGTTAAATAATTTAAAGGCAATGCTACCAAATACTAATTGAGTGTATGTAAACATCTGACCCAATGGGAATGTGATGAAAGAAATAAAAGCTGAAATAAATCATTCTCTCTACTATTATTCTGACATTTCACATTTTTTATATAAAGTGGTGATCATAACTGACCTAAGACAGGACATTTTTACTGGGATTAAATGTCAGGAATTGTGAAAAACTGAGTTTAAATGTATTTGGCTAAGGTGTATGTAAACTTCCGACTTCAACTGTATCTACAAAACAAAATGTATAATACCCCCATATAACAATATTACAATGTACGTGTGTGTAGAGTGTGTGTGCTAGCATTTGTGTGCGTATGCATGTGTGTTTACCTGTATGTGTGTCTCTTCACAGTACCCAGTGTTCCATAAGGTGTATTTTAAATCTGACTCTACTGCTTGCATCAGTTACCTGATGTGGAAGTTCCATGTAGTCATGGCTCTATGTAGTACTGTGCGCCTTGGGGATTGTGAAGAGACCTCTGGTGGCATGTCTTGTGTGGTATGCATGGGTGTCCGAGCTGTGTGCTAGTACTTTAAACAGACAGCTAGGTGCATTCAGCTTGTCAACACTTCTTACAAAACAAGTAGTGATGAAGGCAATCTCTCCTCCAGTTTGAGCCATGAGAGATTAACATGCATATTATTGTTAGCTCTCCGTGTACCTTTAAGGGCCAGCTGTGTTGCCCTGTTCTAAGCCAATCGTAATTTTCCTAAATCCCTCTTTGTGGTACCTGACCACACGACTGAACAGTAGTCCAGTAGTCCAGCTGTAGACATTGTCTTTAGTGTACACATGCAGTAATAGAGGATGCTGGAAGTTGTTTTATCTGCAGCGTCCTTTGCTCTGAACAGGAGACACACACACCAGCGTCTAGTTATGTATTGTGTGTAGGGTACGTTATGTAATGCTGCTGCTGTAGCACCAGAAACACCAGCAAAGGAGGGAATAAGAACAATCGATTAGGTGCATCATCTGAAGGAAGGAAATAATGAATAAATGAATGGATGGATAAATGAAAGAATGAATGAAAAGGAATGAGGTTGCGGAGGGGTGGTGTGGATGGACGTCCAAACACCACCGCTTTCCTGGAAACTCGCCCCCCTCAAGGCTGACTTTTGATTGGTTTGTTACAGAAAGCCCTACGGATGCAGCAGTCAGTCGGGTTACCCTCCCTGCCTGCCTCCCTCCCTCCCTCGTTCCTTTGCCGCTGTAAGGAATGGTGCTGCTTATGAATGAGCTCAGGGCCGCAGAATGTGAATGAACATCAGAAAAAGCGAGGGAGGGGAGGAATGGAGGAGGGGAGTGGAGGTGAATGGAAATCAGAGAGAGAGGGAGCGAGTGAAGGGTGGAGGGGAGGAATGATAATTACAGAGGAGGCGAAGGGGGAAGAGGAGGAGGAGAGGAAGAGGAGAGCGGGATTATGGAGGTATATTTAAGGTTTATTTTGAATTGTCCACATTTGCAGATAAAAGCTGAATTGCAGCATACATAGGTCTACGTAAGTAAGTAAGTAAAAAAATAATGTATTGTGTATGTGTGCCATTCAGAGGGTGAATGGTAAAGACAAAAGAGTTAAGTGCCTTTGAACGGGGTATGGTAGTAGGTGCCAGGCGCACCAGTTTGTGTCAAGAACTGCAATGCTGCGTTTTCACGCTCAACAGTTTCCCGTGTGTATCAAGAATGGTCCACCAACCAAAGGACATCCAGCCAACTTTACACAACTCTGGGAAGCATTGGAGTCAACATGGGCCAGCATCCCTGTGGAATGCCTTCAACACCTTGTAGAGTCCATGCCCCGATTATTTGAGGCTGTTCTTAGGGCAGAATCAATATTAGGAAGGTGTCCTTAATGTTTTGTGCACTCATTGTACATGATATATAGGATACAATATTACAGTTAAGCGGCATTAAGCAGTCTCACAAAGTAAGGCATAGGGCTGTTGTAGTATGTGTCAGTCCGAGTAGGGGGAAGGTTCAGTTTGTTACTGGATCGGGTAGATCTGCCACTGACATGGCTTTTTGTCTGAGACACCCATTTGTTGTAATCCTGGGATTTTGCAAGCTTCTGGGCAAAGGATCTGCAGAGGTGGGTGCGACGGGACTCAAAGGACTACAAGTGCAGGTCATTGCATGCAGAGTCATAGGAGGTGTACATGACTTTGCACTTTGTTGGGTTGAGCTTCATCCTGTTTTGTTCTGACCAGTTGGCTAGTTTGTTGAGGTCCTGCTGTATGGTGGAAGTGTCACATATGGGTCTTGATTCGATGAAGTTCAGGTCATCCACAAAGGCCCAGGAGTTGGATAGGGTACCCTCTGATGCACCATTGACGTGAGCTAGGGCTGCATGATTAATATAATGCGCAATATCCATATCTCAAGAGGCTGCGATATTTTGAAATGCCACTTAGCCGTCTGTAACGCCTGTTTCTTTTTCTTTTGATTTGTTGTTTGAGTTGATGGAGTTCTCTCTCCGTCTCTCCTCTTCTGGCCGCTTCCCAATCCCACACACACCAAGCCCCGCCCCTTGTCACTCAAGCAGGCAGTTCCTCCTGCTCTAGATTCACTCAAAGACGGTGGATAAATGAAGATAGTTCACTCAGGCTGTTTACCATTGAAAATAATTGTAAGTTCCTGTCTACTTAAGGGGATGGCTCTCCCATAGACACCAATGCGATAGCAGCTGGGTCTGGTCTACTTAGTTCATTGACTTCCATTGAAACAGAAAAAATGAGGGAGTGGGATGTCTCACTTCCTCTTTCATCTCTGATTCACTCTGCATGCAATGAGCGATTGACCAAACAACTGTATACAGTCAACAGAGTTTTCCAAACAAGAATGACACAGCTTTCTAATTTGCTTCTTAACATAAATCCATGTTTTCTATATTATACTATTAGTTTCTGTATCTTACTCTCTGCAAAATGCTAGTTAGTTGGTCTTAGCATGCTGCAAATGTGCCTTAAAAAATGTGTGTTAAACCCTAATGTTAATCGCTATCTACAGTGGGGAAAAAAAGTATTTAGTCAGCCACCAATTGTGCAAGTTCTCCAACTTAAAAAATTGAGAGAGGCCTGTAATATTCATCATAGGTACACGTCAACTATGACAGACAAAATGAGAAAAATAAATCCAGAAAATCACATTGTAGGATTTTTTATGAATTTATTTGCAAATTATGGTGGAAAATAAGTATTTGGTCAATAACAAAAGTTTCTCAATATTTGTTATATACCCTTTGTTGGCAATGACACAGGTCAAACGTTTTCTGTAAGTCTTCACAAGGTTTTCACACACTGTTGCTGGTATTTTGGCCCATTCCTCCATGCAGATCTCCTCTAGAGCAGTGATGTTTTGGGGCTGTCGCTGGGCAACACAGACTTTCAACTCCCTCCAAAGATTTTCTATGGGGTTGAGATCTGGAGACTGGCTAGGCCACTCCAGGACCTTGAAATGCTTCTTACGAAGCCACTCCTTCGTTGCCCGGGCGGTGTGTTTGGGATCATTGTCATGCTGAAAGACCCAGCCACGTTTCATCTTCAATGCCCTTGCTGATGGAAGGAGGTTTTCACTCAAAATCTCACAATACATGGCTCCATTCATTCTTTCCTTTACACGGATCAGTCGTCCTGGTCCCTTTGCAGAAAAACAGCCCCAAAGCATGATGTTTCCACCCCCATGTTTCACAGTAGGTATGGTGTTCTTTGGATGCAACTCAGCATTCTTTGTCCTCCAAACACAACGAGTTGAGTTTTTACCAAAAAGTTATATTTTGGTTTCATCTGACCATATGACATTCTCCCAATCCTCTTCTGGATCATCCAAATGCACTCTAGCAAACTTCAGACGGGCCTGGACATGTACTTGCTTAAGCAGGGGGACACGTCTGGCACTGCAGGATTTGAGTCCCTGGCGGCGTAGTGTGTTACTGATGGTAGGCTTTGTTACTTTGGTCCCAGCTCTCTGCAGGTCATTCACTAGGTCCCCCCGTGTGGTTCTGGGATTTTTGCCCCATGTGGGTGAGATCTTGCATGGAGCCCCAGATCGAGGGAGATTATCAGTGGTCTTGTATGTCTTCCATTTCCTAATAATTGCTCCCACAGCTGATTTCTACAAACTAAGCTGCTTACCTATTGCAGATTCAGTCTTCCCAGCCTGGTGCAGATCTACAATTTTGTTTCTGGTGTCCTTTGACAGCTCTTTGGTCTTGGCCATAGTGGAGTTTGGAGTGTGACTGTTTGAGGTTGTGGACAGGTGTCTTTTATACTGATAACAAGTTCAAACAGGTGCCATTAATACAGGTAACGAGTGGAGGACAGAGGAGCCTCTTAAAGAAGAAGTTACAGGTCTGTGAGAGCCAGAAATCTTGCTTGTTTGTAGGTGACCAAATACTTATTTTCCACCATAATTTGCAAATAAAATTCATTAAAAATCCTACAATGTGATTTTCTGGATTTCTTTTTCTCAATTTGTCTGTCATAGTTGACGTGTACCTATGATGAAAATTACAGGCCTCACTCATCTTTTTAAGTGGGAGAACTTGCACAATTGGTGGCTGACTAAATACTTTTTTCCCCCACTGTAGCTAGCTGGCTAGCTAAATCCACTGAGAGAAAGCAAATCTTGCTAGCAAACTTTTGCTCTAATACAGGCATTATATCAGCATTGTTTATGCAACAGCTTGTTCTTAATCAGAGAGGAAAAGGCGAGGAGTATTCTAAAATCGTTGTCTCAATGTACCTATCTACTTACATCTAATTATGGTCCAATGGGAAACACTGACCAACACTTTTGTTCCTACTCTGTCACAACCTTCTTCTCCCTTACTTTTACATTAATTGTCATGCCAAACCAAACTGCATTCCAAGTGCCCACTGTATTCCAACCATAAAATTAGAATGATGATTCTATTTCTATGATTCCAACAGTTTACCCAAGTATTTTGATCTATAATCGCAAGTAAATACATAATGGCAATATTTGGTAATTTTTGTAAATCTTTTTTTTGCCTATATCGTGAAGCCCTAACGTGAGCCATGAATACAATTAGACCAAGCCGTGTGCCCTGGGGAGGCCGCAGGAGAGTTCTTGGGCCTGGGATAGAGTCTCATGGTATCTTGTCACCTGCCCAGAATGCATGATCTCTGGTTGGACAGATAATTGCAAAAGGTGTTTCATTGCAATGGTGTGATCCACAATATCAAAGGCCTTGCTGTAGTCTGTCAGAACCCATGTGCTGGAGGTGACTCAGGTGTCTGCTGTTCTGTACAAGGCAGCGGGTGGTTGAGCGTCCCTTGCGGCAACCAAACTGTTGGTTGGAGATGTTATTTTGGATATCTTGTGTTACCCATTCAGCAACAAAACCTTTACACACCTTTGCCAAAAGGGGCGTGAGCGAGACGGGCTGTAGCTGGTCAGTGCTCGGTGGATTACTCTTTGGCAGGGGGAGCACTATTGCCTCCTTCCATTGATGTAGAAATGGGGGGAATATGAGAGGAGGAGATAGCGATGTTCCCTCCCGCCCCTCCTCATGTAAATGCAGGTCAGAGAGGATGCTGGGTAACAGAATGGACAGGGCCATCCGAGCTGCTGGAAGGGGGGCCAATGAGAGCACACATACACAGACGCATACACACACAGATACACATTCACACAGATGCATACTTGCACCCACAGGCACGCGCACAGACATGGACACACACACACACACAGAGAGAGAGAGAGAGAGAGAGACACATAAACACCATTAACTAACACACAGGCACGCACTCTACTCTCCCTGTGCAAGCACCGGCACAGTGCTCGGACTGTGCTTGGAATAATAATGGGGTTACCCGGGCAACCGGGTTCGGATGATCGATGGGGTTGGCTCTGATAAACAGAGCGCAGAGAGGGGGAGTGTCTATGTTTCTGTATGTGTGTGTGGACATGTTTAACTATACTTGTGGGGATCAGAAGTCCCCACAAGAATAGTAAACTAACACACATTTGACCAACTGGGGATATTTTGTTGGTCCCCACAAGTGTTCCAAATGCTATTTCTAGGGGGTTTAGGGTTAAGGTTAGAATTAGTGTTAGGGTTAGAATTAGGTTTAGTGTTAGGGTTAGGAGCTAGGGTTAGTTTTAGGGTTAGGAGCTAGGGTTAGGTTTAGGGTTAGGGTTAAGTTTAGGTTTTTGGGGTACGGTTAAGGTTAAGGTTAGGGTTAGGGTAAGAGTACAGGTTAGGTTTAGGGTTAGGGGTTAGGGAATGTCTAATTTTGAATGGGACTGAATTGTGTGTCCCCACAAGGTTAGCTGTACAAGACTGTGTGTGTGTGTGTGTGCACATGGTGTTCCAGTGAAGGACTCTCCACAGTGTAAGTGGCAGTGACTCTGAACTCCCTTGGCTCTGAGAGGACTGGAGCAAAGCAGGCAGATATCACAAGCCACCCACACTAAAACTATGTTGATAACACTATGGTAATTGAAGGGTAAGAGGTAGCCGATTACTCAATCTAAACAGTCACTGCTGCCAGGTAGTATATTGTCCATTCACTGAATAGATAGATCCGAGCAGATTAACTTCACACTATTACATGCTATTTGTCATAGTCTTTCTAAACACCTGTATGGGCTACAAATATAATGATGAGCATCTGTACTACTGCAATGGAGAACGGTACAGGGAGTAATTCTGTGCAACCTCTGGTCGTCATTTCCCACTTTACTGCTGGTATGATGGTCATCTTTTCCCATAGGAAATCATGCTTTATATTGGCGACTACTAAGTATTTTTCAAACCTCCAACTTTGGGCTGGATGTGTCAATGTGTAGTTCATACATGGATAATCTATGAGCAGAATTATTGTCTGACCTCAATTAGCCACAAAGTCCCTAGTTTGAAAGCACCACTTTCTCTGGAAGCTGTGCTATGCCATTTTACCTACATTTTCCCCCACTTGGGCCTGCCACTTAGCAATTCGAGTTCAACCAATGAGCTTCAGACCCTCGCCATTTGGGTGACAGCTAGCAAGAGGCACATCATGCACACAGCAGAGCGAGAGACAGAGCAATGACGTGGTGCACATGTCTGCATATAGTACACCATTTTCGGGGGCCAGTTTTGACTCGTGAGCACTACTTTCAGAATTACTGGCTAAAAGGTATACAAAAGTACCGGAGAATCCCTTTAAGTCACTTGTAGTCACCTCTTTACTTTGAGCCTGCGGGCTCATTACCTGTAGTAGAGTTTACTCCATGGCCAGCCCAATGCCCCCAGACACCCACCCACGATTTACCGCAGAGAGAGAGAGCGAAGCAGGGTGAGAGAGGGCGAAGAAGGGTAAGGTAGACCGATAGAGAGGTGCAGGAAAGGAGGGGTGAGAGCAGGAGAGCCAATGAGTGTGGAAAAAAGGGAGTGAGGGAGCGAGAGAGAGACAGAGAGAAAGATGGAAGCAGAGGAGGAGGGGGGGAGAGAGTTAGTGAGCTGGTTAGTGAATGAATGAGATGGATGGAGCTTGTCTTTGTTTTGTGTTTAGCTGCGGAGAAGATTACAGATGAAGCCTTTGGTTGAATGATGTAATTGTTGTCTCACACACACACACACTCACACACACACACACTCAAACGCCTCCTCTTCAGGGCCAGTGCATGGAGACGATGCGGGGTGCCCTAGTGCCCCTGTGGGTGGAGTGGTTGGATCGTGACATGAGTGGGTTGATTCATAAATCTGCATCAGTGTGCATGTAGTGTATGCGTGCCTGTGTGGGTGTGTTGTTGTTGTATGTAGGTGTAGCCTATTAGTGGAAGTTACCTGGAGCTCTGTGCTGACTCATATACTGTATTAAGTGGTAGGCTTCTAGCCTGCTCATCTTTCTGATGCCATTAGTGCTTACTAATAATGTTTATATGTAAGAGAGAGAAAGAGACAGAGACGTGTGTATTGTGTGAGTGACGTAATGTGTGTGCTGTGTGTGTGGAGTCTTGACAGCTGCCTAGTAGTGCAGCCGTTTGCGGTCATTTTATGTCAGAAAACATTGAAGATATGACTTGCAGTAGTGACATGCAGGTGTGTGAAGGCAGCTACTGTACTACTCCAATGTGCTTCTGCGGACTCATTTATGACATCATAGATATGACATCATAGATAAAGTATAGGTTGTTATCAATAGAGGGGTTGCAGTTGCGTCATATATCACTTAGCAACAACACCAGGTGCCATGTTGGAAGACTGGTGGAACTTTGCTGCCCTGTGTCCTCCAATCATCCACATGGCTGGCTGGATGTGTCAAAATGTGTTTATTACTATGAAGTGAATTATTTTAAAGTTCTCTTCAAATCAAGATATTTAATTAAATAGTGATCCATTCTGACTACTACATTTGTCATCACACAGGACCACGTGCTGACAGACCAATCATGGACAGGCAGGCTACGAGGAAGCTCCGGTTGACTGTCTCAGGCAAGATGAAAACGACTACATCGACCATGATCCTTTGCTAGTTACAGCCACTTTCACCATGATCCTAAGCGATTTGGTGCCATTCAGCCCCATTGGGCGCTTCAAATTCAAATACTTCTGGCTTCAAGCGCCATCAGGAGTTTTCCATAGGAATACGTGGATGACGTCAGCGCTATTTTATTCAAATTACATTTTCACTACAGTTTACAGCCTAGAGTAGAATTTTGTACTCATTTGAAAACAATAATGCAATTATTCATTGCATTGTGGTGTTGTAGGCTAGTCTAGGTAGGATAATTGTATTGTCCCTAAACAAGATGAATAGGGGAGCCTTTTGAGGTGAGTGTCTCATGTCTTCACTGTCTTTTCATGTGCAATGACGCATCTGGCCTCTCTGTTTATACTGAAAATTTGTGCAGCTCTGAATTAGTTTACAGTATCTGTGGTATGACGCTAGTTATCCTATTGCAGATCTGGACAAACAATCCACCTACCACTATTTTCACTATGAATGGTGGATAGAGGGCAGGATATACAGTTAAACTGGTAGACTATACACTGAGTGTACAAAACATTAAGGACACCTTCCTAATATTAAGTTTCACCACCCCCCTTTTTGCCCAAAGAACAGCCTAAATTCATTGGGACATGGACTCTACAAGGTGTCGAAAGCGTTCCATAGGGATGCTGGTCCATGTTGACTCCAATGCTTCCCACAGTTGTGTCAAGTTGGCTGAATGTCCTTTGGGTGGTGGACCATTCTTGATACACACGGGAAATTGTTGAGCGTGAAAAACCCAGCAGCGTTGCAGTTCTTGACACAAACCGGTGCACCTGGCACCTACTACCATACCCTGTTCAAAGGCACTTAACTCTTTTGTCTTGCCCATTCACCCTCGGAATGGCACACATACACAATCCATGTCTCAATTGTCTCAAGGCTTAAAAATCCTTCTTTAACCTTTCTCCTCCCCTTCATCTACACTGACTGAAGTGGATTTAACAAGTGACATCAATAAGGGATCATAGCTTTCATTTGGATTCACCTGGTCATCTATGTCATGGAAAGAGCAAGTGACCTTAATGTTTTGTACACTTAGTGTATTGACCTGTGGTATAGTTAGCGTGCGGAAAAGCGGAGTGCATAAGGGAAGTATGGCCCCGTGTAGCTCAGTTGGTAGAGCATGGTGCTTGCAACGCCAGGGTTGTGGGTTCGATTCCCACGGGGGGCCAGTATGAAAAAAAAAAATTATGCACTCACTAACTGTAAGTTGCTCTGGATATGAGCGTCTGCTAAATGACAATTAAAAAAATATTAATAATAAGTACTGAAACACCTTGATATAGCGGCGGCGCGTGCAAGCAGATTTAGGAAATGTAGCTAAGATGGAAAAAATTATATAGTAATGCCTGCAAAAGGGTGAATGTAAACCAGGGAGAAAATGCAGTACCCTCCCCTCCCACTGGGCACAGACATCAGTTCAATGTCTAGTTTTGATATACATTTGGTTGAGTCGTCAACTAACGTGAATTCAACGTGAAATTAACATAACAAATCACCATGTCATTGGTTTTGGTAAAAAATTGGGTGAAAAAAATATGAAATTCCCTTACCTTGATGACTTTTTAAAATCAAATCAGTTTTCCACGTTGATGCAATGTCATCACATTGAATTTTGGGGTTGAAATGACGTGGAAACAGCGTTTATTCAACCAGGGTTTGCCCAGTGGGCTGTGCCCAATAAAAAAAACACACAACCCTCCCCACACCAAAAAAAAAAGTTTGAAAACCCTTCCATTTGACATTTTTGTCATTTAGCAGACACTCTTATCCAGAGTGACTTACATTTTTCATGCTGTTTTTTTATATGGTCTCCCGTGGGAATCGAAACCACAACCCTGGCGTTGCAAACGCCATGCTCTGCCAACTGAGCCTATTTTGGACCATTTCCCCCTCTCCAGTAAATTCTGAACTGTCCCTTGCTGATCATGAAAAGCATGGTTGCTGTACAGTGCATCCGGAAAGTTTTCAGACCCCTTGACTTTTTCCACATTTTGTTACGTTACAGCCTTATTCTAAATTGGATTCAATTCAATTGATTGGACATGATTTGGACCCACACTTGACAGTGCATGTCAGAGCAGAAACCAAGCCATGAGGTCAAAGGAATTGTCTGTAGAGCTCCGAGACAGGATTGTGTCGAGTCACAGATCTGGGGAAGGTTACCAAAACTTTTCTGCAGCATTGAAGGTCCCCAAGACCATTCTTCAATGGAAGAAGTTTGGAACCACCAAGTCTCTTCCTAGAGCTGGCCGCCTGGCCAAACTGAGCAATCGGTGGAGAAACCTTGGTCAGTGAGGTAACCAAGAATCCGATGGTCACTCTGACAGAGCTCTAGAGTTCCTCTGTGGAGATGGGAGAACCTTCCAGAAGGACAACCATCTCTGCAGCACTCCACCAATCAGGCCTTTATGGTAGAGTGGGCAGATGGAAGCCACTCCTTAGTAAAATGCACATGACAGCCCGCTTGCAGTTTGCCAAAAGGCACTTAAAGGACTCTGACCATGAGAAACAAGATTCTCTGGTCTGATGAAACCAAGATTTAACTCTTGGGCCTGAATGCCAAGCGTCACGTCTGGAGGAAACCTGGCACCATCCCTACGGTGAAGCATGGTGGTGGCAGCATCATGCTGTGGTGATGTTTTTCAGCGGCAGGGACTGCGAGACTAGTCAGGATTGAGGGAAAGATGAACAGAGCAATGTACGGAGAGATCCTTGATGGAAACCTCCTCCAGAGCGCGCAGGACCTCAGACTGGGGTGAAGGTTCACCTTCCAACAAGACAATGACCCTAAGCTCACAGCCAAGACAACGCAGGAGTGGCTTCGGGACAAGTCTCTGAATGTCCTTGAGTGGCCCAGCCAGAGCCCGGACTTGAACCTGATCGAACATCTCAGGGGAGACCTGAAAATAGCTGTGCAGCAACCTGACAGAGGTTGAGTGGATCTGCAGAGTAGAATGGAAGAAACTCCCAAAATACAGGTGTGCCAAGCTTCTAGCATCATACCCAATAAGACTCTAGGCTGTAATCGCTGCCAAAGGTGCTTCAACAAAGTACTGAGTAAAGGGTCTGAATACGTATGTAAATGTCATTTTTCAGCTAAAGCACACACACACTTTGTGACTCAATGACAAAAACACATGTAAGCCTACTTAGTGTGAGCTAGGACAATGAGTAAAGCATGGCCAGTGTGTACCCATGATGAGGATGATACTAGAGTACTTAAACATGAACATCTGGGCATGCTGCGTATGGAATAGCATTAATATATCCTGTGTCAGTGCTTTCTCTCCTGTCAAGTTACAGTGCCACATCTAAAACAACCACAAAACAACTTACACACACAAACGTTTGCTGCTAAGAAATGCATTTTTATTTATATGCATGCATAAAGACATTTTTAAAGAAAGGTGAGAAAATAAAGAAATGAAATGCAAAGGTTGAAAATAAATGTAAAAAATATAATTGTCGCCGGTCGGTCACCACTGGCCAGGAAAACAGAAGAATCTGAAAAAGACAAGCATAAAGGTTGTTGGTGATGTATGATGGAAAGGATGTGTCAGATATATGCTTTTATCCAAAGTGACTTACAGTCATGCGTGCATACATTTTAAGTACAGGTGGTCCGGAAATCGAACCCACTATCCTGGCATTGCAACCCCCATGCACTTCCAACTGAGCTACAGAGGACCATTAGTCAAACTATTAGTCAAGCATCACACAAAGACCGTCAGTTCTCAGCAGGTTCCACTGTGTGTCTGAGTAATCCACTCTTACCTCTGCATTCTCCTGTTGGCATTTGGACTGTTCTCCCACTAGGCCCTAGGGGTTTCAACAAGCTAGTAGGGACCCGTGGTCCGTATTGACCCCATTCTGGGTCTGGATTCAGACCGTGGTCCGTCTATTGAGCACTAAGGGTTTCGCCAAGCTGTTGCATGAGGAATCTGGTTTTTGTCCTCAGTGGCAAGAATGGGCAGACCTGGAAGGAGAGGAGAAAGAGATCAGCGTCTTAAACGGGAGTGTGAAGTCAGCTAGTATGACATTTTATACCAAATCGGTAAATCTATTTGAATTCAATTCACTTTTTGACAGCACCTTTGATATACACTGCTCAAAAAAATTAAGGGAACACTAAAATAACACATCCTAGATCTGAATGAATGAAATAATCTTATTAAATACTTTTTTCTTTACATAGTTGAATGTGCTGACAACAAAACACAAAAATTATCAATTTCCACACCATGACTGACCCACCGCCAAACCGGTCATGCTGGAGGATGTTGCAGGCAGCAGAACATTCTCCACGGCGTCTCCAGACTCTGTCACATTTTTACATTTACATTTTAGTCATTTAGCAGACGCTCTTATCCAGAGCGACTTACAGTTAGTGAATACATATATATATATGTTTTTTTATTTTTATACTGGCCCCCCGTGGGAATCAAACCCACAACCCTGGCGTTGCAAATGCCATGCTCCATCAACTGAGCTACATCCCTGCCGGCCATTCCCTCCCCTACCCTGGACGACGCTGGGCCAATTGTGCGCTGCCCATTAGTCTCCCGGTCGCGGCCGGCTGCGACAGAGCCTGGATTCGAACCAGGATCTCTAGTGGCACAGTTAGCACTGCGATGCAGTGCCTTAGACCACTGCGCCACTCAGGAGACATGTCACGTCTGTCACATGTGCTCAGTGTGAACCTGCTTTCATCTGTGAAGAGCACAGGGCGCCAGTGGCGAATTTGCCAATCTTGGTGTTCTCTGGCAAATGCCAAATGTCCTGCACGGTGTTGGGCTGTAAGCACAACCCCCACCTGTTGACGTCGGGCCCTCATACCACCCTCATGGAGTCTGTTTCTCACCGTTTGAGCAGACACATGCACATTTGTGGCCTGCTGGAGGTCATTTTGCAGGGTTCTGGCAGTGCTCCTCCTGCTCCTCCTTGCACAAAGGCGGAGGTAGCAGTCCTGCTGCTGGGTTGTTGCATTCCTACGGCCTCCTTCACGTCTCCTGATGTACTGGCCTGTCTCCTGGTAGCGCCTCCATGCTCTGGACACTACGCTGACAGACACAGCAAACCTTCTTGCCACAGCTCGAATTGATGTGCCATCCTGGATGAGCTGCACAACCTGAGCCACTTGTGTGGGTTGTAGACTCCGTCTCATGCTACCACTAGAGTGAAAGCACCGCCAGCATTCAAAAGTGACCAAAACATCAGCCAGGAAGCATAGGAACTGAGAAGTCCTTTATTGGGGGTGTCTTGCTAATTGCCTATAATTTCCACCTGTTGTCTATTCCATTTGCACAACAGCATGTGACATTTATTGTCAATTTATTGTCAATCAGTGTTGCTTCCTAAGTGAACAGTTTGATTTCACAGAAGTGTGATTGACTTGGAGTTACATTGTGTTGTTTAAGTGTTCCCTTTATTTTGAGCAGTGTATATTTTCCCATTGTAGAAATGCTCAGAAAGTGACTTTTTGGACCTGAATGCCAAAACATTCAAGAGATAAAGGTGCTCAAAGTTGACCTATTTTGCATGCCCCACCATATCATGAGATCATCATGTCTTCATCACTGGAAAATATAAAAGGTTGAGATTGATATCATTTAAAAGCTTACAAACAGGGTTGTCAAACTATTTTTAATAAAACATATGTGGTAGCTTAGATCCTTTTTTACATCATTTGAGGTTTTTGTGTTGTGGCCACCATCTGTTGAGACACAACATGCTCTTGAATACAGGGTAGGTGTCATGTTTTCGCTGACAAATGGTATCACAAAGATGGTGGGAGGTCCACACATCAGAAAATGTTGACTTGAATCTGTTGTTTTAAATTATACTGTCAATCCTCCATAGGAAACCTATTGAAATCATAGAAATATAGATAATAGAATAGACATTTAAAGTTGAAATTCGATGGTGGGTGGACGGGCGGCCATCTTTGTGGTAGTAATTAGATGATAACATTTCAATTTCAATGGTGTACCAGCTAAATTGCAGTGGTCTGAAGGGATAGGTCCATTCTATGAATTATATTTCTATGAAAAGGGCTGCTGTCAAAAAGTGATTGAATTCAAATGGATTTACCCATATGTTATATCATTGCTATGACAGGGCATTATAGGTCTATGGCAGAGGGGTCAGGTTAAGTGTTACCTTCTCTTGTTCTTACCTTTGTTGATTTGCAATGTCACTTTGACATGCTGGTCTGGATGGGCCTTGGCCACCTTCTTACTTTACCCATGGAAAAGATGGAGAAATCTGACAGAAAGAAGGATAAAGAGAATAAATAAACAGAATCATCACACTTGGTACTCAATACAGCCTAGACTTTTAGCACAAACGTCTCACTATCCATTTGCAGGTAATCAAACAACTCCAAATAGTGATTCAAAGGGAATTCAGATATTCTGCAATTCTGTTATTTTGTATGTTTTCTTGCACTGATCTTAACTTTTTTTGTACATAATCTTTCCGCCATCGTTTCCTATGAATGAAAATAGCTTCTTTCTGCACATCAGAACAGCGATCACTAACCACAATTTGGATGAAGATTTCTACTTAAACGAGTCGTCGGCGCAGGACAGACTGCTCACCCCGGACCAGGCCCTAATCCCTGAGACTCGGAGGGGAAAGAGAAGGCGCAAGAGAGGCCGACATGTGGGCACCCTGACAAAACAACATTGACAAGTAGAGAAACCTCCTCTACCCTCCGTTCTATTGGTGAATGTACAACCCCTGTAGAACAAACTGTACAAGCTCCGTTCGAGACTATCCTATCAACGGGACCTGAAGAACTGTAATATTCTATGTTTCTCTGAGTCGTGGTTGAACAAGGACATGGATAATATACATCTAGCTGTTTTTTTTCCCATGCATCATCTAGATTGAACGGCAGCCTGGGGTAAGACAAAGGGGGAGGGGTGTGTCCCTTTGTTAACAACAGCTGGTGTGAGATCTCTAATGTTAAGAAAGTCTCACGTTTTTGCTCGCCTGAGTTAGAATACCTCATGATAAGCTGCAGACCATACTATTTACCAAGATAGTTTTCATCTATATTTTTTGTAGTGTAGCTGTCTATTTACCACCACAAACCAATGCTGGCACTAAGACTGCACTCAAGGAGCTGTGTAGGGCCATAAGCAAACAAGAAAATGCACATCCAGACAGCTGTGTCTGTCTCCTCATTTGAATTCCATGCTGTCACAGTCACTAGCCCATTCAAGCTTAACATCCTTGTCATTTATCGCCCTCCAGGTTCCCTTGGAGAGTTCATCAATGAGCTTGACGCCTTGATAAGTTCCTTTCCTGAGGATGGCTCACCCCTCACAGTTCTGGGTGACTTTAACCTCCCTACGTCTGCCTTTGACTCATTTCTCTCTGCCTCCTCTCTGCCTCCTCTCTGCTATTCGCTGCTTTTGCACCCCAATGGTGGAACAAGCTCCCCCACGACGCCAGGACAACGGAGTCACTGACCACCTTCCGGAGACACTTGAAACCCTACCTCTTTAAGGAATACCTGTAATAGTATAAAGTAAAAAAAAGAAAAGTGGTTGTCCCACTGGCTATCATAAGTTGAATGCACCAATGTGTAAGTCGCTCTGAATAAGAGTGTCTGCTAAATGATGTAAATGTAAATGTAATGATGCAGCCAACACTATGATTGAAAATATGGAGAGTGGTACTCAATAATGTGTTGTATTGGATTTGCAGCAAACATAACACTTTGTATTCAGGACAAAAAATGTAATTGCTTTGCCACATTTTTTGCAGTATTACTTTAGTGCCTTGTTGCAAACAGGATACATGTTTTGGAATATTTGTATTCTCTACAGGCTTCCTTCTTTTCCCTCTGTGAAATAGGTTAGTGTTGGTAGTACAGTGGCTTGAGAAAGTATTCACACCCCTTTGCATTTTTCCTATTTTGTTGCCTTACAACCTGGAATAAAAATTGATTTTTGGGGGGTTTGTATCATTTGATTTACACAACATGCCTACCACTTTGAAGATGCAAAATATTTTTTATTGTGAAACAAACAAGAAATAAGACAAAAAAACAGAACTTGAGCGTGCATAACTATTCACCCCCCTGCCGCCCCCCCCCCCCCCCCCCCAAGTCAATACTTTGTAGAGCCACCTTTTGCAGCAATTACAGCTGCAAGTCTCTTGGGGTATGTCTCTATAAGCTTGGCACATCTAGCCACTGGGATTTTTGTCCATTCTTCAAGGCAAAACTGCTCCAGCTCCTTCAATTTGGATGGGTTTCGCTGGTGTACAGCAATCTTTAAGTCATACAACAGATTCTCAATTGGATTGAGGTCTGGGCTTTGACTAGGCCATTCCAAGACATTTAAATGTTTCCCCTTAAACCACTTGAGTGTTGCTTTAGCAGTATGCTTAGGGTCATTGTCATGCTGGATGGTCTCAAATCTATGGAAGACTGAAACACGTTTCCCTCAAGAATTTCCCTGTATTTAGCGCCATCCATCATTCCTTCAATATCGCAGTCCATGCCGATGAAAAACATCCCCACAGCATGATGCTGCCACCACCATGCTTCACTGTGGGGATGGTGTTCTCAGGTGATGAGAGGTGTTGGGTTTGCGCCAGACATAACGTTTTCCTTGATGGCCATAAAGCAAAATTTTAGTCTCATCTGACCAGAGTACCTTCTTCCATATGTTTGGGGAGTCTCCCACATGCTTTTTGGCGAACACCAAACATGTTTGCTTATTTTTTCTTTAAGCGATGGCTCTTTTTCTGGCCACTCTTCCGTAAAGCCCAGCTTTGTGGAGTGTACGGCTTAAAGTGGTCCTATGGACAGATACTCCAATCTCCGCTGTGGAGCTTTGCAGCTCCTTCAGGGTTATCTTTGGTTTCTTTGTTGCCTCTCTGATTAATGGCCTCCTTGCCTAGTCCGTGAGTTTTGGTGGGCGGCCCTCTCTTGGCAGGTTTGTTGTGGTGCCATATTCTTTCCATTTTTTAATAATGGATTTAATGGTGCTCCGTGGGATGTTCAAAGTTTCAGATATTTTTTTATAACCCAACCCTGATCTGTACTTCTCCACAACTTTGCCCCTGACCTGTTTGGAGAGCTCCTTGGTCTTCATGGTGCCGCTTGCTTGGTCGTGCCCCTTGCTTAGTGGTGTTGCAGACTCTGGGGCCTTTCAGAACAGGTGTATATACTGAGATCATGTGACAGATCAACTAATTGGTGGCATTTAACTAATTATGTTACTTCTGAAGGTAATTGGTTGCACCACATCTTATTTAGGGGCTTGATAGCAAAGGGGGTGAATACATATGCACGCACCACCTTAATGTTATTTATTTTGTAGAATTCTTTGAAACAAGTTATTTTTTTCATTTCACTTCACCAATTTTGACTATTTTGTGTATGTCCATTACACGAAATCCAAATAAAAATCCATTTAAATTACAGGTTGTAATGCTACAAAATAGGAAAAACGCCAAGGGGGATGAATACCTTTCCAAGGCACTGTAGCTAGCATATAGAAATTGGTGGTGGTAATTGAAGCCGCTTTTAAGTGTAATGCAGTTGATTGGTGAGGATGACATGAACATGTATTGGGGTTGACATCATACAAGCATTTTACTCTGATTTTTACCCCAAAATAGTGTGAAATACACATATAAACAATAGCCTAAATGTGGGCTAATTTTGATTTGGGCAATGAGGAGATTCTGAATCTTTCCCCCATGGGGGTATGCGTGAGTGGCGTTGCCATGGAATTGAATTGTTTTGGTCAAATTCGATTGATCTCTTTACCACACGCATCTATGCAGCTGAATTTCAGTTCATTGTAATGTTTAGGCCTACCTTTTCTTTAGCTGTATTGGGACCTATTGTGTCTTCTCTCGCACTTGTAATGCATATTGTGTGTCTGTGTGTGTATGTCTTTGTCTGTGTGTCTGTGTCTGGGTCAGGTGTGTGTGTAATTTCCTTGTGCCCTACCTTGAGTGCACTTTAAGAATGCTCTTTGTCCAGACATTTAAACCCTCATACCGTCATCTGTAATCCGGGCAGGAGAGGACAGTATCATTTGCACACCACTATTCCCACCTGTCAGCTACTGTATTTTGTGGGGTTGTGTTGCGTCAATGATGCGTCATCACAATGCTTCTACTACAAAAGATCTAGTTCACCTCTCACCTCTAACAACCTCTTATCCAATAATAATGTAGGCTAATGTAGCTAGGCAGGACAGTACGCTAATGTTACTGTACTGTTATGCAATGTTTTGTGTGTGTGAGAGAGAGATAGTGAGTGTGTGTTTGTGTTTGTACTGTGCGCTCTACTGTTCATGTACTCATTGTATTCTGTTTATCACATCATTATCCAGTCATGTCAGAGCTCTTGAAAGGTTGTCCCTGTATTCCAGGTTCATGATGGTTTGTGTGTTCATATAATAATTTGTACATTGCTAGACATGACCGCCTTGTTGACCTGATAGCCAGCGAGGTGAGACAAGTGTTCTCACCAACAGCACACAATCATAAACATTTTTGTGTAAGGGGAAGCTGGTTTGATGTTGATGTGTTTTCCTGTGTGCCAAATACACCAAGTATTGTTGTTGTGGGGGGAGGCCAGGGGGAGGTGCTCATTTTGGAAGTGGGCTGCGCATTTGACGGCTACATGGAGCAGGCCTATTCCAAGAAGCTGCTTAAGTACCAGCCCCTTGTGGCACGCTTGGACAGCCTCGGGTGTAGGTGCAAGCTGGGGGCGCTGATATTCGACAGTCTCGGCCACATACACAGGCTTGCAGTGCGTGGCCTCCAGATTGCAGGCCTGACAAAAACTAGGGCTAAGCAATTGGCTAGATACTGCTCTGTTTCAGCTGTCGTGGGCAGCCTCGCTGTTTGGAGAAGGAGGTGCTTTCTGTACCCTTGAGTGCCATGCAAATAGGGACCTTCGTAATGTTTGGATCCTTTTTTTGTGATGGATTCAAATAAAGTATTTACAATATGTGTTTGTGCGCGCATGTATCTTCCCTTCAGTGACGTATTCTAACTACTGCATCACTGCCACTGCCAACCATTGCCAACTTGTGTGTGTGTGTGTGTGTGTGTGTGTGTGTGTGTGTGTGTGTGTGTGTGTGTGTGTGTGTGTGTGTGTGTGCATGTGTGCATATGTACAGTTGAAGTCGGAAGATTATATACACCTTAGCCAAATACATTTAAACTCAGTTTTTCACAATTCCTGACATTTAATCCTAGTAGAAATTCCTGTCTTAGGTCAGTTAGGATCACCACTTTATTTTAAGAATGTGAAATGTCAGAATAATAGTAGAGAGAATTATTTATTTCAACTTGTATTTATTTCATCATATTCCCAGTGGGTCAGACGTTTACATACAGTGGGGGAAAAATGTATTTAGTCAGCCACCAATTGTGCAAGTTCTCCCACTTCAAAAGATGAGAGAGGCCTGTAATTTTCATCATAGGTACACGTCAACTATGACAGAGAAATTGAGAATTTTTTTCTCCAGAAAATCATATTGTAGGATTTTCAATGAATTTATTTGCAAATTATGGTGGAAAATACGTATTTGGTCACCTACAAACAAGCTAGATTTCTGGCTCTCACAGACCTGTAACTTCTTCTTTAAGAGGCTCCTCTGTCCTCCACTCGTTACCTGTATTAATGGCACCTGTTTGAACTTGTTATCAGTATAAAAGACACCTGTCCACAACCTCAAACAGTCACACTCCAAACTCCACTATGGCCAAGACCAAAGAGCTCTCAAAGGACACCAGAAACAAAATTGTAGACCTGCACCAGGCTGGGAAGACTGAATCTGCAATAGGTAAGCAGCTTGGTTTGAAGAAATCAACTGTGGGAGCAATTATTAGGAAATGGAAGACATACAAGCCCACTGATAATCTCCCTCGATCTGGGGCTCCACGCAAGATCTCACCCTGTGGGGTCAAAATGATCACAAGAACGGTGAGCAAAAATCCCAGAACCACACGGGGGGACCTAGTGAATGACCTGCAGAGAGCTGGGACCAAAGTAACAAAGCCTACCATCAGTAACACACTACGCCGCCAGGGACTCAAATCCTGCAGTGCCAGACGTGTCCCCCTGCTTAAGCCAGTACATGTCCAGGCCCGTCTGAAGTTTGCTAGAGTGCATTTGGATGATCCAGAAGAGGATTGGGAGAATGTCATATGGTCAGATGAAACCAAAATAGAACTTTTTGGTAAAAACTCTACTCGTCGTGTTTGGAGGACAAAGAATGCTGAGTTGCATCCAAAGAACACCATACCTACTGTGAAGCATGGGGGTAGAAACATCATGCTTTGGGGCTGTTTTTCTGCAAAGGGACCAGGACGACTGATCCGTGTAAAGGAAAGAATGAATGGGGCCATGTATCGTGAGATTTTGAGTGAAAACCTCCTTCCATCAGCAAGGGCATTGAAGATGAAACGTGGCTGGGTCTTTCAGCATGACAATGATCCCAAACACACCGCCCTGGCAACGAAGGAGTGGCTTCGTAAGAAGCATTTCAAGGTCCTGGAGTGGCCTAGCCAGTCTCCAGATCTCAACCCCATAGAAAATCTTTGGAGGGAGTTGAAAGTCAGTGTTGCCCAGCGACAGCCCCAAAACATCACTGCTCTAGAGGAGATCTGCATGGAGGAATGGGCCAAAATACCAGCAACAGTGTGTGAAAACCTTGTGAAGACTTACAGAAAACATTTGACCTGTGTCATTGCCAACAAAGGGTATATAACAAAGTATTGAGAAACTTTTGTTATTGACCAAATACTTATTTTTCACCATAATTTGCAACTAAATTCATTAAAAATCATACAATGTGATTTTCTGGAATTTTTTTTCTCATTTTGTCTGTCATAGTTGACGTGTACCTATGATGAAAATTACAGTCCTCTCTCATCGTTTTAAGTGGGAGAACTTGCACAATTGGTGGCTGACTAAATACTTTTTTCCCCCACTGTACACTCAATTAATATTTGGTAGCATTGCCTTTAAATTGTTTAACTTGGGTCAAAAGTTTTGGGTAGCCTTCCACAAGCTTTTCACAATAAGTTGGGTGAATTTTGGCCCATTCCTCCTAGCAGAGCTGGTGTAACTGAGTCAGGTTTGTAGGCCTCCTTGCTCGCACACGCCTTTTTAGTTTTGCCCACACATTTTCTATAGGATTGAGGTCAGAGCTTTGTGATGGCCACTCCATTACCTTGACTTTGTTGTCCTTAAGCCATTTTGCCACCACTTTGGAAGTATGCTTGGGGTCCTTGTCCATTTGGAAGACCCATTTGTGACCAAGCTTTAACTTCCTGACTGATGTCTTGAGATGTTGCTTCAATATATCCACATAATTTTCCTTCCTCATGATGCCATCTATTTTGTGAAGTGCACCAGTCCCTCCTGCAGCAAAGCACCCCCACAGCATGATGCTGCCACCCCCGTGCTTCACGGTTGGGATGGTGTTCTTCGGCTTTCAAGCCTTCCCCTTTTTCCTCCAAACATAACAATGGTCATTATGGCCAAGCAGTTCTATTTTTGTTTCATCAGACCAGAGGACATTTCTCCAAAAAGTAAGATCTTTGTCCCAATGTGCAGTTGCAAACCGTAGTCTGGCTTTTTTATGGCGGTTTTGGAGCAGTGGCTTCTTCCTTGCTGAGCGGCCTTTCAGGTTATGTCGATATAGGACTCGTTTTACTGTGGATATAGATACTTTTGTACCTGTTTCCTCCAGCATCTTCACAAGGTCCTTTGCTGTTATTCTGGGATTGATTTGCACTTTTCGCACCAAAGTACGTTAATCTCTAGGAGAACGCGTCTCCTTCCTAAACGGTATGATGGCTGCGTGGTCCCATGGTGTTTATACTTGCGTACTATTGTTTGTACAGATGAACGTGGTTCCTTCAGGCATTTGGAAATTGCTCCCAAGGATGAACCAGATTTGTGGAGGTCTACAATTGTATTTCTGAGGACTTGGCTGATTTCTTTTGATTTTTCCATGATGTCAAGCAAAGAGGCACTGAGTTTGAAGGTAGGCCTTGAAATACATCCACAGGTACACCTCCGATTGACTCAAATGATGTCAATTAGCCTATCAGAAGCTTCTAAAGCCATGACATCATTTTCTGGAATTTTCGAAGCTGTTTAAAGTCACAGTCAACTTAGTGTAATTTAGTGTAACTTCTGACCCACTGGAATTGTGATACAGTGAATTATAAGTGAAATAATCTGTCTGTAAACAATTGTTGGAAAAATTACTTGTGTCATGCACAAAGTAGATTTCCTAACCGACTTGCCAAAACTATAGTTTGTTAACAAGAAATTTGTGGAGTGGTTGAAAAACTAGTTTTAATGACTCCAACCTAAGTGTATGTAAACTTCCGACTTCAACTGTATGTGTGTGTATCCCAGTAAGGCTACTGTCTCATCTCCAGATGATCCAGAACGCAGCTGCCAGGATGGTGTCACAATCTACACAAATAACTCACATCACCCCAGTTTTATTCAACCTCCATTGGCTTGCTGTTCAATACAGGATCACATTTAAGATTCTGCTGCTCACCTTTAAGGCCCTCAAGGGTGATGCACCTAAATACATATGCCAACTTCTAGAGAAGTATTCCCCAGCACGCACACTACGATCATCAGACTCAAACAGCCTGGTCACACCAGCCACAAACCTGTGCAGCATGGGTGACAGGGCCTTCTCACATGTGGCCCCTCAGCTCTGGAATGCTCTACCTACACATGTCAAGGAGGCAGCTTCAATTTCCTTGTTTGAAACACAACTATAGACCTACCTATTTAAGCTAGCTTTTAATGTTTGATCGCTTAATCTGCTTTAAGTCTATATTTTGTATTAGTAGGTAATGGTTTGATGTATTGTGATAGTTTTTTCTTCTTTTTATATATTTTTGCTGAATTTTGTTTGTGTTTTGTTTTCTACCTCATGAGCATTGGAAATGTGCTTTATACATTTGTTATTATTATTATTATTATTATTATTATTATTATTATTATTATTATTATAAAAAAATCAGATTTGGATATATTTGGCTATTTACGCTGTATAATATTTAGAAATAGTTATTTACGGGGTTAGAAAAAATGTCAGCTACATGCTAATTCCTGTTCGTATAAGCTGGTAGCACAGCTAGCCAGTAGAAATTGGTGGTGGTACTTGAAGCCGCTTTTAAGTGTAATGCAGTTGATTGGTGAGGATGACATGAATATGTATTGGGGTTGACATCATACAAGCATTTTTCTCAGATTCTTACCCCAAAATAGTGTGAAATACACATATAAACAATAGCCTAAATGTGGGCTAATTTTGATTTGGGCAATGAGGAGATTCTGAATCTTTCTGCCACGGGGGTACGCGTGAGTGGCGTTGCCATGGCATTTCATTGTTTTGGTCGAGTTTGATTGATCTCTTTACCGCATGCGTCTATGCAGCTGAATTTCAGTTCATTGTAACATTTAGGCCTACCTTTTCTTTAGCTGTATTGGGGCCTATGGTGTCTTCTCTCGCACTTGTAATGCATATTGTGCGTGAGTGTGTGTGTGTGTGTGTGTATGTCTTTGCCTGCGTGTCTGGGTCTGGTGTGTGTGTGCTTTCCCTGTTTCCTACCTTGAGTGCACTTTAAGAATGCTCTTTGTCCAGACATTTAAACCCTCATACCGTCATCTGTAATCCGGGCAGGAGAGGACAGTATCATTTGCACACCACTATTCCCACCTGTCAGCTACTGTATTTTGTGGGGTTGTGTTGCGTCAGTGATGCGTCATCACAATGCTTTTACTACAGATGATCTAGTTCACCTCTTACCTCTAACAACCTCTTATCCAATAATAATGTAGGCTAATGTAGCTAGGCAGGACAGTACGCTAACGTTACTGTACTGTTATGCAAAAAAATGTTTTGTGTTTGAGAGAGATAGTGAGTGTGTGTGTGTTTGCACTGTGCGCTCTACTGTTCATATACTCATGTATTCCGTGTATCACATCATTAACCAGTCATGTCAGAGCTCTTAAAAGGTTGTCTCTGTATTCCAGGTTCATGTATTACAGGTTTGTGTGTGTGTGTGTGCGTGTGTGTTTCGTAAAAAAAAAAAATCTTCCAAAAATAATAACAGTATTAATGATATTATGATCAATGTTACATTACTCTTCAAAATGCAAATTGTTTATAATCCTTTAACGTGTTACATTCACTGCTAAAATGTACTAAATTTGACCGCCAAGATATTTTAAGTTAACTCTACAATTCTGCGAATGGTGGTCCTCAAGAGCTTTTGACTGTGATTTGGTGGTCCCCGGAATTGAAAAAGTTGGGAACCGCTGGTGTATGGTTCAGTTATAAACAAGAACAACTCACATCTGAGTAGAGCCAGGTTAAATGGTCCTTCTTTTACATTTACTCTCACACACACAGACACATGCACAAACACACAACACACACACACAGTCAGACTGCTTTTAAACCCAAGGCCGTCTGAGGACATACATACTACATGCCTTTAAAAGCACTATTAGAAAGATTTAAAGTTACTTTGTTTCATCCTCCTTCATCACTGGCCTGACATGAGATGATTGGATGAAATGAATAGGATGATTGTGAACCTTTTTTATTAATCTCTAATCATGTTAGATCAGTGATTATCTCATGGAAGGAAGGATTGAAGGAAGGAAGGAACGACGGAGGCAACCCAGTAAAGCTGTATAACTGTAAATCAGGGATCACAGGGGTCATCTGAGTTCTTGCTTGTTTTGGGATTAACAACAGAGGATCCCAGTCTCTAATGCACAGTTCACGCTGAACTCTCTGATGGCCCTACAGAGCATTGAAGGAAACAGTCTTTCCACATCTCTTCTATTCTATTCCCTCATAATGATAGCACACACACGTGTAGAAATCATTGACCTCTTCCCTCTCTCTTTAGTTTTGACCTTCATCTGCCCTCCACTCTCTCTCTCTCTCTCTCTCTCTCTCTCTCTCTCTCTCTCTCTCTCTCTCTCTCTCTCTCTCTCTTCACTCTCAGCACTTTCTTATCTTCCACCAGATGGAATCTACTATAGCAGCTCCCCATCTTTCACCCTCATTCTCTTCCCCTTTTTATCTTGTCCCAATGCAGTGGTTGTTTGGGTGTGACCAATTGGATAGGGAGGAGGGAGCGAGAGAGAGACAGAGAGATCAGGCTATGTTAGAGGCTATCCCCTGTGTTCTTTAACACTGACTGAAATGCTGCATCTATTCTATACATCTCTCTCTCTCTCTCTCTCTCTCTCTCTCTCTCTCTCTCTCTCTCTCTCTCTCTCTCTCTCTCTCTCTCTCTCTCTCTCTCTCTCTCTCTCTCTCTCTCTCTCTCTCTCTCTCTCTCTCTCTCTCTCTCTCTCTCTCTCTCTCTCCCTCTCTCTCTCTCTCTCTCTCTCTCCCCCCTGTATTTGTTTCTCTACCTATTTCTGTTTTGTTATTCCTGCCTCTACCTTCCTATACACTCTATTTTCCTCTCCTCAATCTTCTCTCTCCCTCTCTCTCTCTCTCTCTCTCTCTCTCTCTCTCTGTTCTGTTATAAGTCATGCATGATTGAGTTTGTTTGGTCATGATGCTGTTACATAAGTGTACATTTCGCCTACACACACATTCGTACATACACACACACACACACACCTTGTATACTCGTTCTGCGGTCACCATAGCAACACAGACAGATCCAGTACCGGTGGTGTCGACACTGTGGACCCCGGGCCAGCCGCCCGTCAACCGCGTTTCCATAACGACAGGGCTGTGAGAAGCAAGAGTCCAACTGACAGTGTGTGTATGTGTGTGTGTTCCCTTCAGTCTAACAGATTCTCTGCATTGACATTGAGATGATAGCTGAGCTAACCAGCATTCTTTCTTCCGGAGTTTGTCTTTATGGAAACAAAAATGATGTTAACAATTGATTGTCTCTTTAGCGCTAAACAACTGTGATCAGAGCAGGTCTGCAGTACAGTCTAACCAGGGCTGTGTGCGCGTACGGGTGTGTGTGTGTGCTGCTGCTGTGCTCCCCAGTGTGTCCTGTGTGTATGTGCATGCGTGGGCCTGTGTGTGTATGTGCATGCGTGGGCCTGTGTGTGTTTGTGCATGCGTGCGTCATGTGTGTGTTGGGATCAGATGTGATGTGATGTGAGTGAGGCAGTGATTTGGAGCAGAGATAGCGGTGATTAACAGTGAAAACCACTCGGTGTCCCTGGCCTGCCTAAGGCCCCAGCCTTCTCACTGATAGCATCACTACAGATCACTGAGTTATAGCCTATAGCAGGAACTCCAGTTGTACCCCACTGCTGCCCCTACCTCTGTCTCTGCCTTCTCTTTGGGGCTTTAATGGCCAGGTTGTGTGTAACACTTTGTGAGAAATGTATCCCAAAAAAAGGTGTCCCAAAAGGTGACAATGAGAGAAGTATGCTTTTGTTTTTGACGTAATCTTGCATTTCTGGCTGCTAGAGTTTTATGGCTGTGGTGTCATTCAGACATGCTCAGACAGACATACAGATGGAAGGGGGAGAGAGATGAGGGCAAGAGAGAGAGAGGGATACAGCGGATGGATGTGAGGGGATAAATGAAGGGCTAGAGGTGTCGGTCAGAGGGATAGAGTTAAGGATGGAAGGGAAAGGGTAGAGGTGGGGTGGGTAGGAAGGGAGGGAGGGAGGGAGTTAAAATGGTAGGTAGAAGGGGAGGGAAGGATGGAAGCTGGGGAAAGGTAGAGGTGGGGAGGGTACGAGAGGATGGTGGGAGGGAGTGAAGAGAGGAAAGGAGGGTGGAAGAGAGGGAGGGGGGGAAGGGGTTACTTTGATTAGAAGAGACTCACGTTTGGGGATTATCTCTTCATGCTACTGTAGCTTTTGTTCTGCCCTCTCAGGATTAAATAGTGCTGCTGGAGCATGGTTTAGTACAGGACAACACCTCGGAAAAGCTTCAAATTCTTATAAAAAGCAATCAGTGTGTGTGTGTGTTTGTGTGTGTGTGTGCACACGCCTGTCTGTGAGCCTGTGTTTGCACTTGTTTGCACGCGAATGTGTGTGTGTGGGTGAGAGATTCACAGAGCCTATATTAGCCAGGTCAGGAGATGAGAGAGCAGATGGTTAGTGCTGTCCTGTCTATAGCTTGAGGGACATCCATCTATCTCTCTGGATATCCAATGCACAGCACGCCACACACAGCATGTTAAATGTGCAACCAGAGTGAAAAAAACTCTAGACCACCTTTACTCCACACACAGAGACGCGTACAAAGCTCTCCCTCGCCCTCCATTTGGCAAATCTGACCATATTTCTATCCTCCTGATTCCTGCTTACAAGCAAAAACTAAAGCAGGAAGCACCAGTGACTCGGTCAATAAAAAAGTGGTCAGATGAAGCAGATGCTAAGCTACAGGACTGTTTTGCTAGCACAGACTGGAATATGTTCCGGGATTCTTCCGATGGCATTGAGGAGTACACCACATCAGTCACTGGCTTCACCAATAAGTGCATCGATGACATCGTCCCCACAGTGACTGTACGTACATACCCCAACCAGAAGCCATGGATTACAGGCAACATCCGCACTGAGCTAAAATGTAGAGCTGCCGCTTTCAAGGAGCGGGACTCTAACCCGGAAGCTTATAAGAAATCCCGCTATGCCCTCCGACGAACCATCAAACAGGCAAAGCATCACTACAGGACTAAGATCGAATCATACTACACCGGTTCCTATGCTCCTCAGATGTGGCAGGGCTTGCAAACTATTACATACTACAAAGCGAAGCACAGCCGCAAGCTGCCCAGTGACATGAGCCTATCAGACGAGTTAAATTACTTCCATGCTTGCTTCGAGGCAAGTAACACTGAAACATGCATGAGAGCATCAGATGTTCCGGATGACTGTGTGATCACGCTCTCCATAGCCGATTTGAGTAAGACCTTTAAACAGCTCAACATTCACAAGGCTGCAGGGCCAGACGGATTACCAGGACGTGTACTCCGAGCATGCGCTGACCAAATGGCAAGTGTCTTCACTCAACCTCTCCCTGTCTGAGTCTGTAATACCAACATGTTTCAAGCAGACCACCATAGTCCCTGTGTCCAAGAACACTAAGGTAACCTGCCTAAATGACTACCGACCCGTAGCACTCACGCCTGTAGCCATGAAGTGCTTTGAAAGGCTGGTCATGGCTCACATCAACACCATTATCCCAGAAACCCTAGACCCGCTCCAATTTGCATACCGCTCCAACAGATCCACAGATGATGCAATCTCAATTGCAGTCCACACTGCCCTTTCACACCTGGACAAAAGGAACACCTACGTGAGAATGCTGTTCATTGACTACAGCTCAGCATTCAACACCATAGTGCCCTCAAAGCTCATCACTAAGCTAAGGACCCTGGGACTAAACACCTCCCTCTGCAACTGGATACTGGACTTCCTGACGGGCCGCCCCAAGGTGGTAAGGGTAGGTAACAACACATCCGCCACGCTGATCCTCAACATGGGGCCCTCAGGGGTGTGTGCTCAGACCCCTGCTGTACTCCCTGTTCACTCATGACTGCATGGCTAGGCACGACTCCAACACCCTCATTAAGTTTGCCGATGACACAACAGTGGTAGGCCTGATCACCGACAACGACGAGACAGCCTATAGGGAGGAGGTCAGAGACCTGGCTGTGTGATGCCAGGACAACAATCTCTCCCTCAACGTGATCAAGACAAAGGAGATGATCGTGGACTACAGGAAAAAGAAGAGGACCGAGCACGCCCCCATTCTCATCGACAGGGCTGTAGTGGAGCAGGTTGAGAGCTTCAAGTTCCTGAAGCGGCGCCAACCGGGTCGTCGTCGGACAGGCGAGAGGCACCCCCAATAATTTTTTTGGGGGGGCACATGGCATGGACGACGGGGCTGCTGGAGGCAGATAAAGGGAGAGTTTGTGGACATGGAGAGAAGGCCACCAGGTTACGGGGGCCATTGGTCATTAGAGGGAAGGAAAGTGTAGAGGCACGGCGAGAGGTACTGAAGTGTGTCACCAGTTCGGTCCGGCCCGTTCCTGATCCCCGTATAAGGCCAGTGGTGTGTGTTCCCAGTGCGGTCCGGCCTGTTCCTGTCCCTCGCACCAAGCCTGTGATGCACGTCGCCAGCCCGGCCCGGCCTGTTCCTGCCCCTCGCACCAAGCCAATGGTGCGCGTCGCCAGCCCGGCCCGGCCTGTTCCTGCTCCCCGCACCAAGCCTGTGGTGCGCATCGTCAGCCCGGCCCGGCCTGTTCCTGCTCCCCGCACCAAGCCAATGGTGCGCGTCGCCAGCCCGGCCGGCCCGTTCCTGCTCCCCGCACCAAGCCAGTGGTGCGCTTCGTCAGCCCGGTCCGGTCCATTCCTGCTCCCCGCACCAAGCCAGGGGTGCGCGTCGTCAGCCCGGTCCGGCCCATTCCTGCTCCCCGCACCAAGCCTGTGGTGCGCGTCGTCAGTCCGGCACAGCCCGTGCCCGTTTCACCGGTGCTGGTCAGGTACCGGTCAGCTGCTCCACACCGGAGCCTAAGCAATCCGCTCCACCGATGTCCAGTCCAGCTCCGGCCAGCGGGACCAGACCAGGGGCGCTACGGGGGGGGTAGCGAGAGAGTGGTAGTCACGCCCGGAGCCGGATCCGCCTCCGAGGCGGAATGCCCACCCGGTCCCTCCCCTGTTGGTTTTGGTTGGCGCGGTCGCAGTCCGCGCCTTTGGGGGGGGGGGGTACTGTCACTCCCTGGCTCTGGGGACTCTTATATGTTGAGCCAGGGTGTGGATTTTCTATGTTGTATTTTCTATGTTATGTTCTAGATCATGTAGATCTATGTTGGCCAGGGTGGTTCCCAATCAGAGGCAGCTGATTCTCGTTGTCTCTGATTGGGAACCATTCTTAGGCAGCCTGTTTGGCATAGCTATTTGTGGGATCTTGTTCTGTGTAGGTTTGTGTTGGTGAACCTTAGACTTCACGTATCGTTTTGTTGTTTTGTTGTAGTGTATAAAGTACTCAATTAAAAGATGTACGCCTATCACGCTGCGCCTTGGTCCACTGTTTATGACGATCGTGACAATCCTGACTGGTTGCATCACTACAGAGGGTAGTGCATATGGCACAGTACATCACTGGGGTCAAACTTCCTGCCATCCAGGACCTCTATACCAGGCGGTGTCAGAGGAAGGCCCTAAAATGGTCAAAGACTCCAGCCACCCTAGTCATAGACTGTTCTCTCTGTTCCCGCACGGCAAGTGGTACCGGAGCGCCAAGTCTAGGTCCAAGAGGCTTCTAAACAGCTTCTGCCCCCAAGCCATAAGACTCCTGAACATCTAATCAAATGGCTACCCTGACTATTTGCATAATCAGGTCAAGCACTGTTGTGTTGTCAGCAAACTTGATGAATGATTTGGAGACGTGCGTCGCCATGCAGTCATGGGTGAACAGGGAGTACAGGAGGGGGCTGTGCACGCACCCCTGATGGCCCCTCGTGTTGAGGATCAGCGTGGTGGAGGTGTTGTTGCCTACCTTCACCACAGCTGGTCTGCACATGCTGTGAGGACGCGGCTTGGGATTCCGTCTGGTTCGGCAGGCTTGCGAGGGTTAACACATTTAAATGACTTACGTCGGCCACGTTGAACGAGAGCACACAGTCCTTGTGCGCAGCGAGGGCCCACGTTGGCGGATCGATATTTTTTTCCTTGAAGCGGGCGAATAAGGTGTTTAGCTTGTCCGGGAGCGAGGAGTTGGTGTCCGCGAAGTGGCTGGCTTTCCATTTATAATAAGTAATTGTCAGGAGTCGCTGCCACATACAGTACCAGTCAAAAGTTTGGACACACCTACTCATTCAAGGGTTCTCTTTATTTGTACTATTTTCTACATTGTAGAATAATAGTGAAGACATCAAAACTATTAAATAACACATATGGAATCATGTAGTAACCAAAAAAGTGTTAAACAAATCAAAATATATTTGAGATTCTTCAAAGTAGCCACCCTTTGCCTTGATGACAGCTTTGCACACTCTTGGCATTCTCTCAACCAGCTTCACCTGTAATGCTTTTCGAACAGTCTTGTTGGCTGCTTTTCCTTCACTCTGCGGTCGGGTGATTGTGGAGGCCGGGGGGGGGGGGGGGGAATATACACGGCAGTGATGATGACTGATTAAAATTCTCTCGGGTGGTAATACGGTCGGCATTTGATGGTGAGGTATTCCAGAAACAAAAGGACTTGAGTTCCTGTACATTACCACAATCACACCATGAGTTGTTAATCATGACACAAACCCATCCGCCTTTGTTTTCCCCGGAGAGTTCTTTCTTCCTGTCCTCATGATGGACGGAGAACCCCATGGACAGGGAGAATATATCTGAAGAGAGCCATGATTCTGTAAAACAGAATATGTTACAGTCCCTGATGTCTCTCTGGAAGGAGATCCTCGCCCTGAGCTCGTCTACTTTATTGTCCAGAGACTGAACATTAGCGAGTAATATACTCTGAAGCGATGGATTGTATGCACACCGCCTGAGTCTGACTTGGGCCCCACTTTTTCTTCCTCTTCTCCGGCGTCTACGTTTTGGTGCAGCCCCCGAGATGAATAGAGCTGCCTCGGGATGTTCAAACGAAGGATCCAGGTCAGGGAAGTTGAATTTCTGCAGTAATTTCTGGTGGGTGACCGCCAATCTAATATCCAAAAGTAATTTTTGTCTGTAAGTAATAATATAAGAAACGTTCTGAGCAAATAACATAAGAAATAACACAAAACAATTATAATACTGCAAAGTTGGGTAGGAGCTAGAAGAATGGGCAACCGTGTCTGTCGGCGCCATCTTGAATCACAAACAACATGTGAGAAACAGAGTAGGCTAAGCTCACAATACACAACCTGAATCAAACTGGAGCAAATATATTGCACTCCATTTAACAACTTGATACAAAGCACCTACAGACAAATGGAGGAAACAGTTGCACTGAATGTTGCAATACTTGCCCTAGGACCATGACTAGGACATCAGGGGCATGAGATGACACTTATCGGATATGCACTTCTTAATACATCGCACTTCAAGTTTGTATTGGGGATTGGAGACATTCACATTGAGTGTGTTGAAATAAGCGAGAGCACTGACCAAAAAACCAAAAAACACTGACTTAAATGTCCTCAGGCTGTCGTTGCCTTGGCAACAGTTTCCATTTTTGGTTTTGTTTTCCCACTGTGATATTTGTTTAATACACATTTTTATTTATTAATTTTGCAGTGTAGCAGGGTTCAATCATAATTAACATACAGTAACATGGAAGACAGAGAAGCTCTGTGTAAACTGATGTCTGTCAGCACATTAATATGACTGTGTGTGTGTGTGTGTGTGTGTGTGTCTGTCTCTGTGCGTGTGTCTCTGTGTGTCTGTATATGTGTGTGCAATGTGTCTTCTTCTAAACCCTTCCTCACCCGGCACCCAAACTCACACTCTGTCACCTCTGACCCACCTCTGATTTAGAGTTCACTGTTTACTGGAACAGAGAGATTAGAGAGAGGGGGAAAGAAAGAGAGGGAGAGAAATAGAAAGAGAGGAATCAATTGAGGGATGTTTAAGAGAGTGTGGGTGGAAAGTGAGAGAGAGTGATAAGGGGAGAGAGGGAGGGAGACAGTGTGAGGATAAATAGAGAGTGAGAGGGAAAGAGAGTGTCGCTGGTAGAGTTGCCAGAGCCTGTGTCCCCCCAGTGCAGACTTAACACATCACACACAGTATCTGAGCCCCCCCCCACACACACACACGCGTGCAAACACATACTGTACAACCAAACATAGCATGCACACAAACACAAACACACATAAAGCACACATTCACATCATGTAACTTACACACCAAGCAACATACATGCAACACACACAGCATACAACATATGCACACGCTCACAGCATGCAACTCACACATATTACGCAACACAAAAAACATGCAGGACACACACACACACACACACTCACATAGCATGCAACCCACACACAAACATACACAGCCTTGAATACATAAACATGTAATAATTTAATTACAGTGCATACAGTACAGCATTTATATCAAACTTCGCAAACATAATCTCTCTCTCTCTCTCTCACACACACACACACACACCCTCCCTAAAGTAAGAGTCCTTGAGACGAGAGATAACTTTTAGCTTAACGATGGAATCCGCAGTAGGGGGAAACAGCGCCACTGTCTGTCCACTCCACGGCTGATGTTGACAAGCAGCAGAAGTAGGGAGCGTTGCGCATCATGGTAAAAAAAACAATCCAGTACATATACTGCAGTTCTATCGCACATGCAATGATGTCAGAGGGATGTTCGTTGTTTGCAATAACTTCTTTGTTGTTGTAATATCTCAAACAGACACAGCAGTTTCACCATTAAGGATTCCAGCTTTAAAGGTAGACTCAGCGATATGACGTAGATGCAGAAAGTTAACAGCATAGTGGGTCAATTTCCACAACAACTAAGAGCGTTGAAGCGCTAGGCTAAACTTCTCCGCTGTTTTGTTGCCCTGGTTACCACGCTGTTATTATCATGAAGCGAAACCGTGCACATGCGCAGATACTGTGTGTAACTGTATGAGAGCAAAGTCTGCTCTTGCTCATCTCAATATCTGCAGTGCTTGATGTGTATTTTTTTATGGATTATCAGATAAAACTGGGTTAATCACGAACATAGAGTTAGAATTATTTGTTACTGGGCCAGGAATGTAATTGGGTCATTTAACTGTGTGTGTGGTGGTAAAGAGGGAATCTGACCTAGGGTCAGATTGCTTGCTCTTACTTAGATCCATGGTTGTCTTATCATATCAAAGACTGAAACTGGCTTGGGCCTTTTGTTTCTGTCTTCAAACACAGTGAAAAGAGCCGGGGTTGAACAGAGTTTAAACTAAACATGAGTGTTTTTGCAAGATAAGGATTGATTGATTGTAGTACTCTGAACTTAATGAAAGTCGAGTTTGTCTCAGAGACAAAGGAAGTGGGCGGAGCAATAAAAGAGCGGGAAAACTGAAGAGCACTATATAAGATGGAGGTAGACCGTAAGGGGGTGTGCCATTCTGCAGACTGGTATCGGCTTTGTTGAAACTCTAATAAAGTAATCTTGATGCAACAAAAACTCTGTAAGACCTTATTTGTAATATAGTATAGTGGTTATTTTCCACAACATGCTGCTCGTGGCAATGTCATTTAACTGAGTCTATCTTTAATAGGAGCTTGTGCTAATGTGATGTGCTAGCTAGGTTGATGACTATTTGATGACAGGTGGTTATGGCGCAGATTGTCTATGTTAGGTTGAATGTTTCCCCCCCCCCCCATGTAATCTCTGGTGGACAGACTACGTAAACATAATTGTATCCGTTTTGATGTCATGATGCAACGGGATGTGTGAGATTTCGCAGGTCTTTCAAATTTCGGAAGGGGAGGGGACATTTGGCCCTTAGACTTGCCCGTAACTTGCAAAGAGAAGGGGTGGAGATCTTCATTCCCGTTCCGATCTTTTCTCTTAACACATATGGATCCAGAACTTAATCGAGCATCTGCCCAATTACACAAGACTTTACTTCTAAACCAAGATTACCCCCCATGTAATGAGCTAGGGGATATGGCTGGCATTTCTGAACTATGATGTCAGTTTTAGTTAGGCTTAGATCTCCCTCCCTCCCTCCACCCTCTCTCTCTCTCTCTCTCTCCTCTCTCTCTCTCTCTCTCTCTCTCTCTCTCTCTCTCTCTCTCTCTCTCTCTCTCCTCTCTCTCTCTCTCTCTCTCTCTCTCTCTCTCTCTCTCTCTCTCTCTCTCTCTCTCTCTCTCTCTCTCTCTCTCTCTCTCTCTCTCTCCCTCCCTCCCCCCCCTCTCTCTCTCTCTCTCTCTCTCTCTCCCTCCCTCCGTCTTTCCCACTTTTTCTTTCTCTCCGCCTTCTATTCCCTTACCTCTTCTCTTTCTCTGTCTCGTTCCCTCTTTCCCTATCCCTGTCACTCATTCTCTTCATCTCTCTCTCTCTCAACATCTCCTCTCTCTGCCTCGGGGCAGCTCCCAGCATTAACAAGGTCTATGTGTCGCGTTCTCTCTTTTCTTTCTCCCATTCTCAGTCACTCATTTTTTCTCTGTCTTACCTCCCCTGCCTTCCTCTCTTGTGCTTTCCCTCCCTCCTTCTCTTTCTGGACATTTTCTCTGCACTAGGGGCTCCTCACGACTCTTGGCTCCTCTTCTCCCCCTGTCACACTCTCTCTCTCTCTCCATTTCTCAAATGTTCTCTCTATCCCTCGCTTCCCCCTCTCTCTTAGAGTCACTAGCTCAGAATCAAGTTACATAATATAACACATTAGGGAGAGAGGTAGAGAGCGATATGGAGACAGTGAGACAGTGAGTGAGAGGGGGAGAGATAGAGGGATAGCGAAAACAAGAGCGAGGGATATAGAGGGAGATAGAGGGACTAGGGGACTGTTCCAGTGCTCTACTAAGAAAGACTGATGTTCTCCATTCTTTTAAACCACTGATGTTCAAAATCTGAACAGAATCTGCTCTATGTTCTTTTCACTTATCATGCCACCTCGGGGCTATGCGTGTGTGTGTGTGTGTGTGTGTGTGTGTGTGTCTGTGTGTGTGTAGGTGGGTACATTGGTGTATAGTGTGTAGGCCTACAGTATGTGCATCTTTTGTGTTGGTGTTTTTCTCCTTCTTGGGTGGGTGTTTGTGTCATATAGGGTAGGTCCTATAATTTGTGTTCTATAGGTAATCCTATGGTTTGTGTATTATCAGTGTATTTATAAGATCTTTCTCATTTCTCTCTTTTTAAGAGGTATATTCTCCTCTTCCCTTATCTCATCTCTTCCCCCTTCCTTCCCCTCTTCCCCCTCCCCTCCTCCCCTCATCGCTTCCATGATTACAAATTCATCCTCTGACTTATGATGATGTAACCAGTTTTGGGCCACCAAATCTCCCTCGCCAAGCATTTTAGTCCCCACCCCCCCCTTCTCATCTTTCTGAGAACTTCCCTCACTCCATCTCTTTTTTAAAGGTCTTAATCTTGTCCCTAATGCGTTTCCCGGTGCAGGCTCAGCAGAGAAGGGGGGGGGGGTTTGGGAATGTGCCGGCCGGAAGAGTTTGGTGTTACGGCTTTCCGACTTTAATGACTTGCAGTCGGAGGAGCCCTCTGGAGCGTCGCCACGTTAAAGTAATGAGGATGGGGGCGACTGTCACATGGGAGCACCTTGCGAAGGCCATGCTGGGCCTCCAGGCCGGTTATTGTATGAGTAGAGAGTAGAGTAGGACAGGAGTTTTATGTTCAAAGATTTTCTAGATTAAAAACTGTATTGTCCATTAAAGGTAAAATGATCATTTGACTTCCATTACTCAGTCACAAAATACTGTGTATCCCACACAGCATTACAGTAATAATACACACAAAAAGAGTCAGTGGTAAAGGAACATACTACTAACCAGGGTAGTGTTGTCACGCCCTGGCTCTGGGGACTCTAGTATGTTGAGCCAGGGTGTGAGTTTTCATTTGTTTATGTTCTAGTTTGTATTTCTATGTTGGCCTGAGTGACTCCCAATCAGAGGCAACGAGTGTCAGCTGGTTGTCTCTGATTGGGAGCCATATTTAAACTGTCTGTCTTTCCCTTTGTGTTTGTGGTTTCTTGTTCTTATTTGGTTTGTTTATGTAAACAGAGACATCACGTTTTCGTCTGTTGTTTTGATCGTGTGATCATACTCTAATAAATATAAATATGTTCACCTTCAACGCTGCGCATTGGTCCTCCTCCTTAGACGATCATGACAGAAGAAACCACCAGAACTGGACCAAGCAGCCTAGTGAGGAGCAGAGTGGGTGGACTTGGGAACAGTGGAGGAAGAGCTTCGACTGGGTCAAGCCGAATGAGGAGCTGAATGGCGGAGATTGGAAGCAGAAGAGCGAGAGTTGGGCGAGAATTATAGAGGCCTGGCCCACGGGGAAGAGAGACTCCCAGAATTTTTTTAGGGGGGGGCTCACGACGTCGGGGCAGCAGGAGGCCGCGATAGAGCGGCCCAGCGGGTTGCCAGAGGAGGCCGCCAGGTTACGGGGGCCACTGGTCGAAGAGGGGATGGAAGGTGGAGAGGCACGGCGAGAGGTACTGGGGTATGTTACCAGTCCGGTCCGGCCCGTTCCAGATCCCGGTGTAGGGCCAGTGGTGTGTGTCCCCAGTACGGTCCGGTCTGTTCCTGCTCCCCGCACCAAGTCAGTGGTGCGCTTCGTCAGCCCGGCTCGGCCCGTTCCTGCTCCCCGCACCAAGTCAGTGGTGCGCTTCGTCGGCCCGGCTCGGCCCATTCCTGCTCCCCGCACCAAGTCAGTGGTGCGTTTCGTCAGCCCTGTCCGGCCCGTTCCTGCTCTCCGCACCAAGTTTGTGGTGCGCGTCGCCAGCCCAGTCCGGCCCATTCCTGCTCCCCGCACCAAGTCAGTGGTGCGCGTCGCCAGCCCAGTCCGGCCCATTCCTGCTCCCCGCACCAAGTCAGTGGTGCGTTTCGTCAGCCCTGTCCGGCCCGTTCCTGCTCTCCGCACCAAGTCTGTGGTGCACGTCGCCAGCCCAGTCCGGCCCATTCCTGCTCCCCGCACCAAGTCAGTGGTGCGCGTTGCCAGCCCAGTCCGGCCCATTCCTGCTCCCCGCACCAAGTCTGTGGTGCGTTTCGTCAGCCCAGTCCGGCCCATCCAAGCTCCCCGCACCAAGTCAGTGGTGCGCTTCGTCAGCCCGGTCCGGCCCGCTCCTGCTCCCCGCACCAAGTCAGTGGTGCGTTTCGTCAGCCCGGCTCGGTCCGCTCCTGCTCCCCACACCAAGCCAGTGGTGTGCGTCGTCAGTCCGGCACGGCCCGTGCCTGTTCCACCGGTGGCGGGTCCGGCACCGGTCAGGTGCTGCGTCACGCCGGAGCTAGAGCAATCCGCTCCACCAGTGTTCAGTTCAGCTCTGGTCAGCAGGGCCAGACCGGACCAGGGGTACTTTGGGGGGTTAGAGAAGGAGTGGGGGTCATGTCCGGAGCCGGATCCGCCGCCGAGGCGGAGTGCCCACCCGGTCCCTCCCCTGTTGTATTTGGTTGGCGCGGTCGGAGTCCGCGCCTTTAGGGGGGGGTACTGTCACGCCCTGGCTCTGGGGACTCTAGTATGTTGAGCCAGGGTGTGAGTTTTCATTTGTTTATGTTCTAGTTTGTATTTCTATGTTGGCCTGAGTGACTCCCAATCAGAGGCAACGAGTGTCAGCTGGTTGTCTCTGATTGGGAGCCATATTTAAACTGTCTGTCTTTCCCTTTGTGTTTGTGGTTTCTTGTTCTTATTTGGTTTGTTTATGTAACCAGAGACATCACGTTTTCGTCTGTTGTTTTGATCGTGTGATCATACTCTAATAAATATAAATATGTTCACCTTCAACGCTGCGCATTGGTCCTCCTCCTTAGACGATCGTGACAAGTGTTCAACAGTAGTATTTGAGACAGCCAGATGATGCCATATTGTCCCTGCCTGCTCTTTGATTATGCAGTGCATTCTGGGTGAACGTTTTCCCTAACCACAGACCTAGGATCAGCTTACTCTCCCCAGATCCTAGTCTGAACCATCTGGAGTAAAAAAAAGCAATACTGACCATAGATCATGACATCATCATCATCTCACATTCGCCCCTTGGGAGGCTGGATCATACACACGTATGGACACACACACGTATGGACACACACACACACACACACACACACACACACACATACACATGTCACACACACGTCACACACACACAGAATTACGGTAAAATCTCCCTCAGTTTTATTCTGTTACCAAACTTTGTATCTGCACAGTTCTTCCTGTAAATGTAAAAAAAAAAAAAAAATTGTTAAACTTTGAAATCAATGTTTTTTGTTTGGTATACATTGAAAGTGAAACATTTTAGTTCTAGCGTAATTCCGTCACCATAGAATTGCCCATAGGCTACTGCCCAGTCACAGAAATACTGGATTAGAACACTGGCTCTATGAAAATCACCTGTGTGTTAGTGTGTGTCTGATTGTGTATGTGTGTGTGTGTGTCTACAGTTCCCTCCCAGTTTATCTGACTAACATTGAGAAAGCAGATTTTTAAAGGTCACCATACAGGAGGCTCTCTACACACTCCTCTCTCCAGCTAGTCCTGAGGTGTCGTGTGTGTGTCTCTGTGTGTGTGTACCTGCGACTGTGTGCCTGTGTGTGTGTGTGTGTACCTGTGACTGTGTGCCTGTGTGTGTGCGTAGCTCTGTTGCCCCTGCAGCCCAGGGCAGAACAGATTGTCATAAATAAGCTCTTTAATCTTCAGGCCCTGTCTTTATTCCCTGCTAGCTTGGGAAGAGAACACCCACACCAAAGATTTCCTCTGATTTCACAGCCTCCGCTCTGGCAGGACAACCAGTGCTGTGTCTGTCTGTCTGTCTGTCTGTCCGTCTGTCTGTTGGGGGGAGGTTATTAATTCCAGCCTTTATATCCACTCTCACAAGGTTGTAACTGACGGAGGTCAACAGCAACTCTATCTTCACAATGTACACTGCATGTGCATCATATGTGTGTATATGGTGTGTGTTTGTGTAAGTGTGAGTGTCCCTCTCTGTGTGCCTGTGTCTCTCTCTCTCTGTGTGTGTGTGTGTGTGTGTGTGTGTGTGTGTGTGTATGTGTGTGTGTTTGTGTGTATGTGTTGATGACTCTGTGTGTTTCAGCTCTGTGCCACTAGATGAGGGAGCCGTGCCAGACTCAGCACTTCGGCTGGCTTTGTCTTACTTTTCAGGTGTGTGTGTGTATTTGTGTTTGGTTTTACTATCCTTGTGGGGACCAGAAATCCTCACAAGGAGAGTAAAACAAGGAAAATTTAGAAGTGGGGACATTTCGCTTAGGGGTTAGGTTTAGGGTTAGGGTTACAATTAGGCTTAGGGTTATAATTAGTGTTAGGGGTTAGCAGTTAGGGGTTAGGGTTAGGTTAGGGTTGGGGTTTGGGGTTAATGTTAGGGTTAGGGTTAAAGTTAAAGGTTAGGGTTATGGGTTAGGGAAAATAGGATTTGTTTGGTACCCACAAGGACAGTAAAACAAACATGTATGTGTGTGTGTGCGTTTGTGTGTGTGTGTGTGTGCGTTTGTGTGTGTTAGAAAGAGACTCAGCACTCTGCTGGCTCTCTCTAATCAGGTATGCAGCCAGAGTAAGCGCTGCAGCATAGATGCCCAATAGAGAGAGGAGAGGAAGTGAGAGAAGAGAGAGAGGGTGAAAGAGAGAGAGAGAGAGAGAGAGCAAGGAGGAAGAGAGAGCAAAGAGAGAGAGGGCGAAAGAGAGAGAGAGTGAGGAGGATAGGAGAGAGAGAGTGTCCCAAAACTACGTCATACTATCAATGCCAGGTCTCCTCTTCTTCCTATTTCATCCCCCTATCCATCTTCTCCTCTTCATAACATCCCCCACCTCACATCTCCTTCACTCCTCCTAATATCACCCTGTCATCCCTTCATCACTACATTCTTCCTTACACTTCTCCTCATTCCTCTTTTCGCTTCTCAACCCCATCCTTGAATCCAGAGGCTGACGCAACTCACCAATTCATTTATTTAACCTTTCTTTAACCAGGTTAGTCTTGTTGAGATAAAAATATATTTAAGAGAGAGAGACAGAGGGAGTCAGAGAGGGAGAGAGAAACCTAAGTGCATATGGAGGAAGTGTGGACATATGTAGCAGCAGAGTACAGGGTGAGACATGAATCACTGTCTAATTCTTCACACTGTCTGTGACTCTGACTAACTACTACTGACTCATCCTCATGGCTTCCTAAAGAATACTATAGGGTCTGAATAGATATTGTGAGATTCACTATGGTCGAAACTCTGCCAAACTATGGTGCTGTACAAAGGGCCTAGATTACTTAGATTTACATAGATTTAGTATAAGCCGGAAAAATAGGCCTAAGATGCTATACAATAGTTGTATGTATGAAGTTCTGAATTCTCACTATGCTAAAAGGCCATGGGTGAATAACATTGACCCTTGCCTTTCTTGCACTGACACTTACTAGCACTGCCTTTTCTGATAGCTGCTTTATTGAGTAAAAAATGCAATTACTATTACTGTGATATGTGGTTGTCTCATCTAGCTACCTTTAGATGAATGCACTAACTGTGAGTGGCACTGGATAAGAGCGTCTGCTAAATGACTAAAATGTCAATGAAATGTGTTGTGACCCTTACGGTGACACCATGTCACAGTGATCAGCCATGCCGTCCTCCCTGTAGTGATCAATAGGTTTGATATCCAATACAGATCATCCTGCACCAAGCCTCACCACTCACTTCAGGGATCCATAGTGTTTAAGCAGGTGGTGTGTGTGTGTGTGTGTGTGTGTGTGTCAAGGTTACCATGACACTCTGCATAGTGCATACAGACAATACAGGCCCTTGAGGATCGACTGATTCTATTGATGCAGTTAGGCTTGAGTCTTTGACGGTGTAGGGGTTGTGTGCGTGCGTGTGTGTCTTCAGTATACCTGTGCTTTGTCACAGCCGTGCTCCTTGTGGGAGGCTAATTGAAAATGACTTCACTGCGGCTGTCCTTGTGTGTATGTATCAAACCACACACTGACATTGCAGACAGATCCTCCTGGCCTATATGTTCAGTATCAATTTGAAATGTCCCTTCAGTGTTGCAGTATTGTTGTGATGTAACTGTTTGTGTTGTTTTTCGGCCCAGACAGTGTGTGTGTTTGTTGTGTGTGTACGTGTGTGTGTGTGTCTTCGTTAGACTCTGTGCCCCCTTGCTGCTGAGGCAATGTGACGTCACTTAATTTTCCCAGCATGTAACAATAATAACGGGCTAAAAGTGGGAACAAAATGAGGAAGGTAACGAGGGTAACTCTAGACCATCTAGCTCTATGTCTGGCTGACTGCTGGGGATTACTGCAGCACAATGGGAAATACTGTAAATACTGTAAGGCCTATTGTACTGTGTGAGTGCGTGTTTGACTGTCTGTGTCGTGCTCACATGTATGTCCTGGAAGGTGACCCAGATTAATCAGAGATTATATTACATGTACAGTATATAGACAGTGTTTCCCCTAGGATTTTCTTTCAGCAGCTGTGGCAAAGGTAGCGGGGGGAACACACTGCTCTTTGCTGCGGGGGTCCGGCGGCATGCCTCCTGGGAGATGTTTTTTTAGAACGACTGTGAGAGGGTCACTTCTAGGGACTTTTTAAAAATACATTCTATTCCAAAATGCATGAAAATTGTATTATGTTGACACCATCTGAAATATTACTGATGTGCGCCACTGCACTGTAGGGAGATAATGGGGAGCAAGTGGTGGCTGTGCGCTCGTGTCTCTCTTTCGCGCCACTGCTCGCTCTGTTCTCACTAACCTTAAAGGGAAAGTGTGAGATTTTGTTAATGAAGCACTTTTTCAATTTACCCAGAGTCAGGTGAACTCATGGAAACAATTTGTATGTCTCTGCGTGCAGTTTGAAGGAATTGGAAGGTAGTTCCGCGAGCCATTGTTAACTAGCGTTAGCGCAATGACTGCATGCTAGCTGTTCCCACAGACTTCCAGTCATTGTGCTAATGCTAGTTAGCAACTTCCTTCAAACTGAGACATAAAAATGGTATCCATGAGTTCGTTCATCTTGCACTATCCCTTTAAAAGCGCGTCTTGTCAAAAATACATACTGAACAAAAATATAAACACAATATGCAACAATTTCAAAGATTTTACTGAGTTACAGTTCATATAAGGAAATCAGCCAATTGAAATACATTCCTTAGGCCCTAATCTATGGATTTCACATGACTAGGAATACAGATATGCATCTGTTGGTCACAGATACTTAAAAAAAAGGTTGGGGCGTGGATCAGAAAACCAGTCAGTATCTGGTGTGACCATAATTTGCCTCACACATCTCCTTTGCATAGAGTTGATCAGGCTGTCAATTGTGGCCTGTGGATTGTTGTCCCACTCCTCTTCAATGGCTGTGCGAAGTTGCTGGATATTTTGGCGGGAACTGGAACACGCTGTTGTACACATCGATCCAAAGAATCCCAAACATGCTCCATGGGTGACATGTCTGGTGAGTATGCAGGCCATGGAAGAACTGGGACATTTTCAGCTTTCAGGAATTGTGTACAGATCCTTGCGACACGGGGCCGTGCATTATCATGTTCACATGAGGTGATGAATGGTATGACAATGGGCCTCAGGATCTCGTCATGGTATCTCTGTGCATTCAAATTGCCATCGATAAAATGCAATTGTGTTCGTTTTCTGTAGCTTATGTCTGCCCATACCATAACCCCACCGCCACCATGGGGCACTCTGTTCACAACGTTGTCATCAGCAATCCGCTCACCCACACGACGCCATATACGTGGTCTGTGGTTTTGAGGCCAGTTGGACCTACTGCCAAATTCTTTAAAATTACGTTGGAGGTGGCTTATGGTAGAGAAATTAACATTCAATTATTTGGCAACAGCTCTGGTGAACATTCCTGCACGCTCCCTCAAACTTGAGATATCTGTGGCATTGTGTTGTGTGACAAAACTGCACGTTTTAGAGTCACCTTTTATTGTCCCCAGTACAAGGTGCATCTGTGTAATGATTATGCTGTTTAATCAGCTTCTTGATATGCAACACCTGTCAGGTGAATGGATTATCTTGGCAAAAGAGAAATGCTCACTAACAGGGTTGTAAAGAAATTTGTGCACGAAATGAGAGAGAAATAAGGAATTTGTGCGTATGGACAATTTCTGGGATCTTTTATTTCAGCTCATGAAACATGGGACCAACACTTTACACGTTGCATTTATATTTTTGTTCAGTGTATATACAGTGGGGAGAACAAGTATTTGATACACTGCCGATTTTGCAGGTTTTCCTACTTACAAAGCATGTAGAGGTCTGTAATTTTTATCATAGGTACACTTCAACTGTGAGAGACTGAATCTAAAACAAAAATCCAGAAAATAACATTGTATGATTTTTAAGTAATTAATTTGCATTTTATTGCATGACATAAGTATTTGATCACCTACCAACCAGTATGAATTCCGGCTCTCACAGACCTGTTAGTTTTTCTTTAAGAAGCCCTCCTGTTCTCCACTCATTACCTGTATTAACTGCACCTGTTTGAACTCATTACCTGTATAAAAGACACCTGTCCACACACTCAATCAAACAGACTCCAACCTCTCCACAATGGCCAAGACCAGAGAGCTGTGTAAGGACATCAAGGATAAAATTGTAGACCTGCACAAAGCTGGGATGGGCTACAGGACAATAGGCAAGCAGCTTGGTGAGAAGGCAACAACTGTTGGCGCAAATATTAGAAAATGGAAGAAGTTCAAGATGATGGTCAATCATCCTCGGTCTGGGGCTCCATGCAAGATCTCACCTCGTGGGGCATCAATGATCATGAGGAAGGTGAGGGATCATCCCAGAACTACACGGCAGGCCCTGGTCAATGACCTGAAGAGAGCTGGGACCACAGTCTCAAAGAAAACCATTAGTAACACACTACGCCGTCATGGATTAAAATCCTGCAACGCACCTAAGGTCCCCCTGCTCAAGCCAGCGCATGTCCAGGCCCGTCTGAAGTTTGCCAATGACCATCTGGATGATCCAGAGGAGGAATGGGAGAAGGTCATGTGGTCTGATGAGAGAAAAATAGAGATTTTTGGTCTAAACTCCACTCGCCGTGTTTGGAGGAAGAAGAAGGATGAGTGGCGCAGTGGTCTAAGCATCGCAGTGCTAACTGTGCCACTAGAGATCCTGGTTCGAATCCAGGCTCTGTCGCAGCCGGCCGCGACCGGGAGACTCATGGGTGGTGCACAATTGGCCCAGCGTCGTCCAGGGTAGGGGAGGGAATGGCCGGCAGGGATGTAGCTCAGTTGATAGAGCATGGCGTTTGCAATGCCAGGGTTATGGGTTCGATTCCCACGGGGGGCCAGTATATATAAAAAAATATGCATTCACTAACTGTAAGTCGCTCTGGATAAGAGCGTCTGCTAAATGACTAAAATGTAAATGTAAATGAGTACAACCCCAAGAACACCATCCCAACCGTGAAGCATGGAGGTGGAAACATCATTCTTTGGGGTTGCTTTTCTGCAAAGGGGACAGGACGACTGCACCGTATTGAAGGGAGGATGGATGGGGCCATGTATCGCGAGATCTTGGCCAACAACCTCCTTCCCTCAGTAAGAGCATTGAAGATGGGTCGTGGCTGGGTCTTCCAGCATAACAACGACCCGAAACACACAGCCAGGGCAACTAAGGAGTGGCTCCGTAAGAAGCATCTCAAGGTCCTGGAGTGGCCTAGCCAGTCTCCAGACCTGAACCCAATAGAACATCTTTGGAGGGAGCTGAAAGTCCATATTGCCCAGCGACAGCCCCGAAACCTGAAGGATCTGGAGAAGGTCTATATGGAGGAGTGAGCCAAAATCCCTGCTGCAGTGTGTGCAAACCTGGTCAAGACCTACAGGAAACGTATGATCTCTGTAATTGCAAACAAAGGTTTCTGTACCAAATATTAAGTTCTGCTTTTCTGATGTATCAAATACTTATGTCATGCAATAAAATGCAAATCAATTACTTAAAAATCATGCAATGTGATTTTCTGGATTTTTGTTTTAGATTCCGTCTCTCACAGTTGAAGTGTACCTATGATAAACATTACAGACCTCTACATGCTTTGTAAGTAGGAAAACCTGCAAAATCGGCAGTGTATCAAATACTTGTTCTCCCCACTGTATATACAATACCGGTCAAAAGTTTGGACACACCTACTCATTCAAGGGTTTTTCTTTATTTTTACTATTTTTTACATTGTAGAATAATAGTGAAGACATCAAAACTATGAAATAACACATAAAATTATGTAGTAACCAAAAAAGTGTTAAACAAATCAAAATATATTTTATATTTGAGATTCTTCAAATAGCTACTCTTTGCCTTGATGACAGCTTTGCACACTGTTGGCATTCTCTCAACCAGCTTCATGAGGTAGTCACCTGGAATGCATTTCAATTAACAGGTGTGCCTTCTTAAAAGTTAATTTTTATTCCTTCTTAATGCGTTTGAGCCAATCAGTTGTGTTGTGACAAGGTGGGGGGGGGGGGGGGGGGTATACAGAAGATCCATATTATGGCAAAAACAGCTCTAATAAGCAAAGAAAAGTTACAGTCCATCATTACTTTAAGACATGAAGGTCAGTCAATACGGAAAATGTCAAGTGCAGTCGCAAAAACCATCAAGCGCTGCAAAGAAACCACTACTAAAGGACACCAATAAGAAGAAGAGACCTGCTTGGTCCAAGAAACATGAGCAATGGACATTAGACCGGTGGAAATGTGTCCTTTGGTCTGGAGTCCAAATTGGAGATTTTTGATTCCAACCGCTGTGTGGGTGAACGGACGATCTCCGCATGTGTAGTTCCGACCGTAAAGTATGGAAGAGGAGGTGTTATGGTCTGGGGGTGCTTTGCTGGTGACACCATCTGTGATTTCTTTAGAATTCAAGGTACACTTAACCAGCATGGCAACCACAGCATTCTGCAGCGATACGCCATCCCATCTGGTTTGGGCTTAGTGGGACTATCATTTGTTTTTCAACAAATCAAATCAAATCAAATGTTATTTGTCACATGCGCCGAATACAACGGGTGTAGAACTTACAGTGAAATGCTTACTTACAAGCTCTTAACCAACAATGCAGTTTTAAGAAAGAATACCAAAACAAATCACAAAAAAATACAATATAAAATAATACGAAGTAAAAATAACAAATAATTAAAGAGCAGCAGTAAAAATAGCAATAGCGAGAATATATACAGGGGGTACCGGTACCGAGTCAATGTGCGGGGGCAACGGTTAGTCGAGGTAATTGGGGTAATATCTACATGTAGGTAGAGTTATTAAAGTAACTATGCATAGATAATAAACAGAGAGTAGCAGCAGCGTAAAAGAGGGGTGGGGGGGGGGGGGGCAATGCAAATAGTCTGGGTAGCCATTTGATTAGATGTTCAGGAGTCTTATGGCTTGGGGGTAGAAGCTGTTTAGAAGCCTCTTGGACCTAGACTTGGCACTCTGGTACCGCTTGCCGTGCGGTAGCAGAGAGAACAGTTTATGACTAGGGTGGCTGGAGTTGTAAAAATTGTTTAGGATCTTCCTCTGACACCGCCTGTTATAGAGGTCCTGGATGGCAGGAAGCTTGGCCCCAGTGATGTACTGGGCGGTACGCACTACCCTCTGTAGTGCCATGCGGTCTGAGGCCAAGCAGTTGCCATACCAGGTGGTGATGCAACCAGTCAGGATGCTCTCGATGGTGCAGCTGTAGTCACCAAGGAACTTGAAGCTCTCAACCTGCTCAACTACAGCCCTGTCGATGAGAATGGGTGCGTGCTCGGTCCTCTTCTTATTCCAGTAGTCCACAATCATCTCCTTTGTCTTGATCACGTTGAGGGAGAGGTTGTTGTCCTGGCACCTCCTCCCTATAGGCTGTCTCGTCGTTGACGGTGATCAGGCCTACCACTGTTGTGTCATTCGCAACCTTAATGATGGTGTTGGAGTCGTGCCTGGTCATGCAGTCATGAGTTAAGAGGGAGTAAAGGTGGGGTCTGAGCACACACCCCTGAGGGGCCCCCGTGTTGAGGATCAGGGTGGCGGATGTGTTGTTACCTACCCTTACCACCTGGGGGCGGCCCGTCAGGAAGTCCAGGATCCAGTTGCAGAGGGGGGTGTTTAGTCCCAGGGTCCTTAGCTTAGTGATGAGCTTTGAGGGCACTATGGTGTTGAACGCTGAGCTGTAGTCAATTAATAGCATTCTCACATAGGTGTTCCTTTTGTCCAGGTGTGAAAGGGCAGTGTGGAGCGCAATAGAGATTGCATCATCTGTGGATCTGTTGGGGCGATATGCAAATTGTACTGGGTCTAGGGTTTCTGGGATAATGGTGTTGATGTGAGCCATGACCAGCCTTTCAAACCACTTCATGGCTACAGACGTGTGTGCTACGGGTCGGTAATCATTTAGGCAGGTTACCTTAGTGTTCTTGGGCACAGGGACTATGGTGGTCTGCTTGAAACATGTTGGTATTACAGACTCAGACAGGGAGAGGTTGAAAATGTCAGTGAAGACACTTCCCAGTTGGTCAGCGCATGCTCGAAGTACACGTCCTGGTAATCCGTCTGGCCCTGCGACCTTGTGAATGTTGACCTGTTTAAAGGTCTTACTCACATCGGCTGCGGCGAGCGTGATCACACAGTCATCCGGAACAGCTGATGCTTTCATGCATTTTTCAGTGTTACTTACCTCGAAGCGAGCATAGAAGTAATTTAGCTCGTCTGGTAGGCTCGTGTCACTGGGCAGATTGCGTCTTTGCTTCCCTTTGTAGTCTGTAATAGTTTGCAAGCCCTGCCACATCCGACGAGCGTCGGAGCCGGTGTAGTACGATTCGATCTTAGTCCTGTATTGACGCTTTGCCTGTTTGATGGTTTGTCGGAGGTCATAGCGGGATTTCTTATAAACTTCGGGTTAGAGTCCCGCTCCTTGAAAGCAGCAGCTCTACATTTTAGCTCAGTGCAGATGTTGCCTGTAATCCATGGCTTCTGGTTGGGGTATGTACGTACAGTCATTGTGGGGATGACATCATCGATGCACTTATTGATGAAGCCAGTGACTGATGTGGTGTACTCCTCAATGCCATCGGAAGAATCCCGGAACATATTCCAGTCTGTGCTAGCAAAACAGTCCTGTAGCTTAGCATCTGCTTCATCTGACCACTTTTTTATTGACCGAGTCACTTGTGCTTCCTGCTTTAGTTTTTGCTTGTAAGCAGGAATCAGAGGATATAATTATGGTCAGATTTTCCAAATGAAGGGCGAGGGAGAGCTTTGTACGCGTCTCTGTGTGTGGAGTAAAGGTGGTCTAGAGATTTTTTCCCTCTGGTTGCACATTTAACATGCTGGTAGAAATGAGGTAAAACGGATTTAAGTTTCCCTGCATTAAAGTCTCCGGCCACTAGGAGCGCCGCCTCTGGATGAGCATTTTCCTGTTTGCTTATGGCCGTATACAGTTCATTGAGCGCGGTCTTAGTGCCAGAATCGGTTTGTGGTGGTAAATAGACAGCTACGAAGAATATAGATGAAAACTCTCTTGGTAAATAGTGTGATCTACAGCTTATCATGAGATACTCTACCTCAGGCGAGCAAAACCTCGAGACTTCCTTAGACATCGTGCACCAGCTGTTGTTTACAAATATACATAGACCGCCACCCCTTGTCTTACCAGAGGCTGCTTTTCTATCCTGCCGATACAGTGTATAACCTGCCAGCTGTATGTTATCCATGTCATCGTTCAGTCACGACTCCGTGAAACATAAGATATTACAGTTTTTAATGTCCCATTGGTAGGATATTCGTGCCTTTAGTTATTCCATTTTATTATCAAGCGATTGTAAGTTGGCCAATAGTATTAGCCACTTGTCGCCGGCTCCTTACCAAGCACCCAGATCTCCTTCCGCGATATCTCATTTTCTTTCTACTGCGAATGACGGGGATGAGGGCCCTGTCCGGTGTCTGGAGCAAATTCCTCTCGTCCGACTCATAAAATAAAAATGATTCGTCCAGTTCAAGGTGTTCTGATGTCCAGAAGCTATTTTCTGTCATAAGGGACGGTAGCAGCAACATTATGTACAAAATAAGTTACAAACAATGCGAAAAAACACACAAAATAGCACGGTTGGTTAAGAGTCCATAAAACGGCATCCATCCCCTCCGGGGCCATCTCCAACACACCTCAAGGCTGTGTAAGGGCTATTTGACCAAGAGGGAGAGTGATGGAGTGCTGCATCAGATGACCTGGCCTCCACAATCCCCTGACCTCATCCCAATTCAGATGGTTTGGGATGAGTCGGACGGCAGAGTTAAGTAAAAGCAGCCAACAAGTGCTCAGCATATGTGAGAACTACTTCAATACTGTTGGAAAAGGATTCCAGGTGAAGCTGGTTGAGAGAATGCCAAGAGTGTGCAAAGCTGTCATCAAGGCAAAGGGTGGCTATTTGAAGAATCTCAAATATAAAATATATTTTGATTTGTTTAAAACTTTTTTGGTTACTACACGATTCCATAAGTGTTATTTCATAGTTTTGATGTCTTCACTATTATTCTACAATGTAAACAATTGTAAAAATAAAGACAAACCCTTGAATGAGTAGGTGTGTCCAAACTGCTGACTGGTACTGTATAGTGTTTATTTTTTATCATCATTTTTGGAGTGGCGGAAACGATTTATATAGAATATAGGGGAAACACTGATAGAACAGTAGTGTGATGCCCTGGCGTGAACTCAATCCCAAACCAACTGATACACACGCACGGCTGCTTGCCTATATACGGCTGAATCATGACCGGGGTGTACTCAATAGTGCACACATAGCAAAACGTTTCAATGTAAACCAAAGTTTCTATTGGACATGGTCAGCTACGTCCCTCACAGTTTTGTTCTGTTTCGTTGATAGTGATTAGACCCCCGGGGCCTCATTTTGTAAAGATGCATGCGCACGAAAAATACTCTAAACCTTGCATGGCCAGTTTTCGCTCAAATGTTGGAATTTCTAAATGTTTAACTTGACAGGAAAGCATGCGTATCTCCATGTACAGCTCAAACCATGCGTACACACAACTTTTATTGGTTTATCAATTGTGTTGCAAGCAAATATTATTTTTCGGGGGGAAATGGTTTTGAACTTGACAGGAAAGTGTGCGTATCTCCATGTACAGGTCAAACCATTCGTACGCAAAACTTCCATTGGTTGATCAATTGTATTGCAAGCAAATGTTCTTTTTTTGGGGGAAATGGAAGTGTTTGATGTATTGGAATTATAATAATGGCAGGCTAATATAAAACATTACAACGTTGGCCTTATGATAAAACAGATAGATGCATTTGTCAATGGTAAGGGTATCACATATATGTAGTCTAATATGTTTATTTTACTTCTATTAAATAGGCCTAATTCATCATATTGTAGGACATGTCTCTTCTTTTCGGACATGACTGGTTTATTCCTGCTACACAACAAATAGGCTACCATTTATCCATCACTAATTAAATAGCCAAGCAAGCTCGAAAGTAAATAGACAGGTAGCCTATTTATTTGACTGTAGGCTTATGTATTGCTGTGCGATAGGGGCGCGACATCAAAGCCTATTTAATCTCAGAGCCTATACCAAGGCAGGAGATAGAAACACAGTCATCTATTGATGAACAAAATATTGGAAATCTTTAAACAATTCATCTTTGTGGGCTGTAGCATTTACTTTGAAATTGTTCGAAAGGACAATCAATCTTGCAGAATGTGCGGCCAGTGTTTGTCACTGTATAGGCAGCATGCAATTGTTGTTAGAAAATTTCACTGCAAAAGATTAAAACATCAAATTACATTTTATTGGTCGCAAACAGTACACATATTTAGCAGATGTTATTGCAGGTGTACCGAAATGCTTATGTTCCTAGCTCCAGCAGTGCTGTAATATCTAAGAATTCACAACAATACACACAAATCTAAAAGTAAAAGAATGGAATTAGGAAATATAGAAATATTAGGAAATATTAGGAACATTCTGCCCACACCTGTACAGAAATATGATCAAATTGTCATGGCCCTTTTCCAATATCTCCTGACCATACAGAAAATGAGGGCCTTTTTGTAACCATAAAAGGTGAATGAAGGGCGTTTTTCAGGCAGGCTTGTAATTCATGAGCTGACAAATATAGGATAGCTCTGACTTATCAACGAAAACATGCATATACAGTTGAAGTCGGAAGTTTAGCCAAATACATTTAAACTCAGTTTTTCACAATTCCTGACATTTAATCCTAGTAAAACTTCCCTGTCTTAGGTCAGTTAGGATCACCACTTTATTTTAAGAATGTAAAATGTCAGAATTATAGTAGAGAGAATGATTTATTTAAGCTTTTATTTCTTTCATCACATTCCCAGTGGGTCAGAAGTGTACATACACTCAATTAGTATTTAGTAGCATTGCCTTTAAATTGTTTAACTTGGGTCAAACGTTTCGGGTAGCCTTCCACAAGCTTCCCACAATAAGTTGGGTGAATTTTGGCCCATTCCTCCTGACAGAGCTGGTGTAACTGAGTCAGGTTTGTAGGCCTCCTTGCTCGCACACGCTTTTTCAGTTCTGCCCACAAATGTTCTATAGGATTGAGGTCAGAGCTTTGTGATGGCCACTCCCATACCTTGACTTTGTTGTCCTTAAGCCATTTTGCCACAACTTTGGAAGTATACTTGGGGTCATTGTCCATTTGGAAGACCATTTGCAACCAAGCTTTAACTTCCTGACTGATGTCTTGAGATGTTGCTTCAATATATCCACATCATTTTCCTTCCTCATGATGCCATCTATTTTGTGAAGTGCACCAGTCCCTCCTGTAGCAAAGCACCTCCACAGCATGATGCTGCCACTCCCGTCCTTCACGGTTGGGATGGTGTTCTTCAGCTTGCAAGCATACCCCTTTTTCCTCCAAACATAACAATGGTAATTATGGCCAAACAGTTCTATTTTTGTTTCATCAGACCAGAGGACATTTCTCCAAAAAGTACGATCTTTGTCCCCATGTGCAGTTGCAAACCGTAGTCTGGCTTTTTTATGGCGGTTTTTGAGCAGTAGCTTCTTCCTTGCTGAGCGGCCTTTCAGGTTGTGTTGATATAGGACTCGTTTTTACTGTGGATATAGATACTTTTGTACGTGGTACCTTGAGGCGTTTGGAAATTGCTCCCAAGGATGAAAGAGACTTGTGGAGGTCTAAAAAAAATGTCTGAGGTCTTGGCTGATTTTTAAAAAATGTCCCATGATGTCAAGCAAAGAGACACTGAGTTTAAAGGTAGGCCTTGAAATACATCCACAGGTACATCTCCAATTGACTCAAATGATGTCAATTAGCCTATCAGAAGCTTCTAAAGCCATGACATCATTTTCTGGAATTTTCCAAGCTGTTTAAACTTAGTGTATGTAAACTTTTGACCCACTGGAATTGTGATACAGTAAATTATAAGTGAAATAATCTGTCTGTAAACAATTGTTGGAAAAATTACTTGTGTCATGCACAAAGTAGATGTCCTGACCGAAACTATAGTTTGTTACCAAGAAATGTGTGGAGTGGTTGAAAAACAAGTTTTAATGACTCCAACCTAAGTGTATGTAAACTTCCGACTACAACTGTATGTTGCATGTGAAAATTCGATAAATCCCAATAATTTGTTACGCACGCAAATCCTAGAATGTCCACGAATTTTGTGAAAAATGTATGCACGGTTGATAAATGAGGTCCCTGGTTTCCTATAGAACTCCACAGTGTAATTAAAAAACAATAACACATGTCTGTCTAGCATATCTAACACTGACAGGTAGTCAGGAGGTCAGGTACTATACAGTACACGTGTGACCTAGAGTAGAGAACAAGGACGGTTGAGGACAGATGGTTAGAGTATTGAACCATCACATTAACCTCCTAGGGCTTAGTGGTCACATACGTGGACAGCACTTTTTAGCTCTTATGTCCACAATTGTGTAGAAGTTCTGTCATATTTCATGGCTTATTCTGATTTAGATATTTATAAAAGCCTTGTATATTTGTCATGACATGCAAATTTGAAAAAAAAAGTGTAAAACTAGCAACTTTGTAGGTCGCTAAACATGAAGTACACGTAAGTGTACTTATGGACTGAGGCTCCTCGAAACAGCTAATATGCTTGTAAACATGCACACACGTAAAATGGGAAAAAAGCTAGCTCTGATGCAGCTAAAAAGCTGTACATGGTCCCAATGAAATAAATAACAATTAAATCACTAAATACATACATACATACTTAAATTAGTTGTGTTGAAAATGTTAGCCAAATGCAATTCGGACCATGAATCCACATATGTGGACATAATTTTTCTCTAAAAGTACATCATATCAAAAGATGATACTTAGTTTTTATTCTAATTAGGTTCCAATAAGCCCAAATAGCAAAGAGAAATAAAAAATGCATGTAAAAAAACAGCTTGGGCCTTAAGAGGTTAAGTGTTTATACCAGGGCTCTCCAACCCTGTTCCTGGAAAGCTACAGTCCTGTAGGTTTTCGCTCCAACTCTAATCTAGTGCACCTGATTCAAATAATTAGCTGGTTGGGAAGCTGAATCAAGTTAGTTACAACTGGGGTTGGAGCGAAAACCTACAGGAGGGTTGCTCTCCAGGAACAGGGATGGAGAGGCCTGATTTATACTGTTTGTTTAGTAAGGCTGGCACAATTACCGTATAACCAAGTAAATGACGGTTATGGATGAAGACCAGGCAAATTCCATGACCGTCACAGTCCTACTGTTTAATCCTCTGTAGGTCAAGGAGAGATGACGTGAAATAGGATTTAGTGTAAGTGTAAGTTACAGAGTCTTTGAGAGCCCTGGGATGGTGATAGATGCTTAGGGGGTTCTGTTCTACTCGTACTAACCATCCTGATCCCGCAAGTTTACATTTTGTTTCGCTACAGAGATACAGTCTGGCCACAGCTAGATTCAAACCGTTTGAGCCCCTCCCTCTCCCTCCACCGTATGGCTGGACCATTCAGCGTCCTCTGATAATCTGTGCGGGTGGTTTCGTTGATGACGACAACGAGAAGTGCCTGTATTGGACGCTGAAGTCAAAAATTATAACAACAATGGCTACTCTTGAGGAGGTTGGTGTTGATTCTGCTATAGCAGCAGTTATATCAGAACTGGAGGGCATAACTTAATTGAAAGAACAGCAAATAACTGCATTGAAGGCTTTTCTCAGTGGAGAAAATGTTTTCGCTCTTCTCCTGACTGAATTCGGCAAGAGCATGATATACCAGCTAGCTCCGCTGAGACGGGTCGAGAACCCAATTCTCACTGTTGTGTCGCTGTTGGTCGCCCTCATGGAGGACCAGATCAGAGAGGCTGCGAAGCTGGGGATCACTGCTATGCAGCTCGGTGAAAATAATATCTCGGACATCCCCCTTGGACGTTGCCAGATTGTTTTCGGTAGCCCAGAGTCTTGGTTGCTGAAGTGGAGGAATATGCTGGCATCAACAGTGTAACATTATCGAGAAAACCTCATGGGGATTATTGTGGATTAAGTTCACATGACATACAAATGGTAAATATAACTACATAATTTGATATCAAATGAGTCCGTGCTATGTTGAACATTAATTGGACTCCTAGCTAGCAGCTAGCTAACTAGCTAGCTATTAGTGCATAAGAAACAGACGTTCTCAGAGACAGTAAGATAGCTAGCTACAGTGGGGAAAAAAGTATTTAGTCAGCCACCACTTAAAAAGATGAGAGGCCTGTAATTTTCATCATAGGTACATGTCAACTATGACAGACAAAATGAGAAAAAAAATTCCAGAAAATCACATTGTAGGATTTTTAATGAATTTATTTGCAAATTATGGTGGAAAATAAGTATTTGGTCAATAACAAAAGTTTCTCAACACTTTGTTATATACCCTTTGTTGGCAATGACACAGGTCAAACGTTTTCTGTAAGTCTTCACAAGGTTTTCACACACTGTTGCTGGTATTTTAGCCCATTCCTCCATGCAGATCTCCTCTAGAGCAGTGATGTTTTGGGGCTGTCGCTGGGCAACACGGACTTTCAACTCCCTCCAAAGATTTTCTATGGGGTTGAGATCTGGAGACTGGCTAGGCCACTCCAGGACCTTGAAATGCTTCTTACGAAGCCACTCCTTCGTTGCTCGGGCGGTGTGTTTGGGATCATTGTCATGCTGAAAGATCCAGCCACGTTTCATCTTCAATGCCCTTGCTGATGGGCACTGATTCACTCAAAATCTCACGATACATGGTCCCATTCATTCTTTCCTTTACACGGATCAGTCGTCCTGGTCCCTTTGCAGAAAAACAGCCCCAAAGCATGATGTTTCCACCCCCATGCTTCACAGTAGGTATGGTGTTCTTTGGATGCAACTCAGCATTCTTTGTCCTCCAAACACGACAAGTTGAGTTTTTACCAAAAAGTTCTATTTTCGTTTCATCTGACCATATGACATTCTCCCAATCCTCTTCTGGATCATCCAAATGCACTCTAGCAAACTTCAGACGGGCCTGGACATGTACTGGCTTAAGCAGGGGGACACGTCTGGCACTGCAGGATTTGAGTCCCTGGCGGCGTAGTGTGTTACTGATGGTAGGCTTTGTTACTTTGGTCCCAGCTCTCTGCAGGTCATTCACTAGGTCCCCCCGTGTGGTTCTGGGATTTTTGCTCACCGTTCTTGTGATCATTTTGACCCCACGGGGTGAGATCTTGCGTGGAGCCCCAGATCGAGGGAGATTATCAGTGGTCTTGTATGTCTTCCATTTCCTAATAATTGCTCCCACAGTTGATTTCTTCAAACCAAGCTGCTTACCTATTGCAGATTCAGTCTGCCCAGCCTGGTGCAGGTCTACAATTTTGTTTCTGGTGTCCTTTGAGAGCTCTTTGGTCTTGGCCATAGTGGAGTTTGGAGTGTGACTGTTTGAGGTTGTGGACAGGTGTCTTTTATACTGATAACAAGTTCAAACAGGTGCCATTAATACAGGTAACGAGTGGAGGACAGAGGAGCCTCTTAAAGAAGAAGTTAAAGGTCTGTGAGAGCCAGAAATCTAGCTTGTTTGTAGGTGACCAAATACTTATTTTCCACCATAATTTGCAAATAAATTCATAAAAAATCCTACAATGTGATTTTCTGGATTTTTTTTATTCTCAATTTGTCTGTCATAGTTGACGTGTACCTATGATGAAAATTACAGGCCTCTCTCATCTTTTTACGTGGGAGAACTTGCACAATTGGTGGCTGACTAAATACTTTTTTCCCCCACTGTAGCTATCTTTAGCTGGCCATATGCTTTGCTCTAACTTAACGTTACAACGTTATTGACAGTAATTGACAGTATGATGACTTCTGTTTGCAAGTCTATACCTACAGTATGTACAGTGCCGTTTTTCCTATTTTGTTGCATTACAACCTGTAATTTAAATATATTTTTATTTGGATGTATTGGACATACATAAAATAGTCCAAATTAGTGAAGTGAAATGAAAAAAATAACTTGTTTCAAAAAATTATACAAAATCAATAACGGAAAAGTGGTGGGTGCATAAGTATTCACCCCCTTTGCTATGAAGCCCCTAAATAAGATCTGGTGCAACCAATTACCTTCAGAAGTCACATAATTAATGTGCAATCTAAGTGTCACATGATTTGTCACATGATCTCAGTATATATATACACCTGTTCTGAAAGTCCCCAGAGTCTGCAACACCACTAAGCAAGGGGCACCACCAAGCAAGCGGCACCATGAAGACTAAGGAGCTCTCCAAACAGGTCAGGGACAAAGTTGTGGCGAAGAACAGATCAGGTTCCATCAATTCCCACAAGACACGCTGAGAAAGTGGCCATGCACACTTTTAAAGTGGAGAATGCTTGAAAATCTCCTGTAGGAACATAAGGATGTCCCTCACAAGGCACTGAAAAGGAACAAGTCGTTTATCTTGGCACCGGAGCTCAAACGATTATCACTTGTATGCGTTTATCCCTCTGGTGGAGGGCACCCTTACAGACTGAATGGTAGCAATAACAAGGTAAACCTCTAGCCATCAGATTGGCCCTCTTAGGGACCAGGCCCATAGGAACCAAATATCTGGCCTGGCTTGCCAAACCTGACAGTGCGCCTGGGACAACAGGACACTCTACAACGGGAGTTTCCACAGGTCCCTGCCTGAAAGGCGAATGAGCTCCGTGAACAAAGGTTGCCTTGGCCAACTGGGAGCCACAAGAATCAATGGTAAGTCCTCCCGGCACATCCACTCCAATGTGGGCTTAATCAGAACCACTTGAGGAAACACGTTATTAAGGATGGTACGAGGCCACTGGTGACCAGAGCGTCCATTCCCAATGGGGCATTTGGGTCCCTCATCGAGAAAAATAGACGACACTGCTCATTTTCTCGCGATCTACATCAGCACTGCTGAAAATGTCCCATATCTGGGAGAGCATCCACTCCTGAGAGAGGATCCCACCTGGATAAAAGATCTGCACCCGAGTTGAGGCAACCGGGGGCATGCGTCGCCCAAAGTGAATGCATGTGCGCACTGCTCCCAGCAATAGAGGGAGAGCCAAGGTTAGGAGCGAGAGAGACAGTGTCTCTCCCCATCTGTTGATGCATGCCACCACTGACATATTGTTGGTTCCAAACAGAAAAATCCAGCCTGACAAAAACAGGGGGAAGCGCCTGAGCACCAGATACTCCGGGGAATCGACATGGAGTGCACTCCGGACCAGTGTCCATACCCTCCAAATCGAGTTGCCTTCGTACAGTGCACCCCACCCTCGGGGGGATGCATCTGTCGTGATCACCTTGCGGGAAACAACTCAGCCAATGGGAACCCCCTGACAATAGCAGAGGGTCCCACCACTGGGCCATGGCCCGTAGGCCTGACAGGGACACCTGAAGCGACCGGCTTAGGCTGCGAGATGCGTCCAGGTGAGTGGCTAGCACTCAGTGCTGGAAAAGCCATATCAACAATAGCCCCACAGGAACGACTTCCATCACAGATCACCCTCCATGGGGATAGAAAAGCGTGATATGCAAGTGAGTCTAGCGTGAGACCCAGAAACGGATTGCGCTGAGATGGAGTAAGACAGCTCTTTTTCTGGTTTCTTATGAAGCCTAGAGACTGAATATGGAACAGTAGCATGAATGTATGACTCCGCCGCCACCAGCCAATCGCTGTTATAGCCGGTGGCTCGTGATCATTCTGAGTTTGTAGACTTTGAGGTGTTTGCTGAGGGCACGTAGTTCTAGAATGGGACTAAAAAGTTACATCCCTTTTCGTAACCAGGAATACTGGCTGTACCAGCAGTCCTGGATCTTTAACATAGCAACCACTCGGATTCCCTGCTCCTGGAGATGGGAGGATATTTCCTACCTCAAAACAGGCACTGAGGCCTCGGGAGCAGTTGACGTGATGACTCTGCAGAAGCGGGGAGGACGCACAACAAATTGGTCTTGCCACTGGGGGGTACTGTTGTCACAACGAGCCTCACTCGGTTTAGGAGGTAAGATGCATTCCGGTAACCAGCTGGCACCCAGCGCTGGACTGCACACATTAAAAATGGAAACGTTAAGTCAAAACTGTAACTAGGCCACTCAGGAACATTCAATGTGATCTTGGTAAGCAACTCCAGTGTATATTTGGGCTTGTGTTTTAGGTTATTGTCCGGCTGAAAGGTGAATTTGTCTCCCAGTGTCGGTTGGTTTTCCTGTGCTTAGCTCTATTCCGTTTATTTTTGTCATAGAAAACTACCTAGTCCTTGCCGATGACAAGCATACACATGGTACACAGTGGTACTCAGTGTGTTGGACACAGATTTGCCCCAAACCTAACGCTTTGTATTCAGGACAGAGTTAATTTCTTTGCCAAATGTTTTGCTGTTTTACTTTATTGCAAACAGGATGCATGTTTTGGAATATTTTTTTTCTGTACAAGTTCTTCCACACCGATCTCGACAAACCATTTCTGTATGGACCTCACTTTGTGCATAGGGCAGGTAGCGTTCTCCTGGCATCCGCCAAAGCCAGATTCGTCCGTCGGACTGCCAGATGGTGAAGCGTAATTCATCACTCCAGATAACTAATTTCCACTGCTTCAGAGTCCAATGGCGGCGAGCTTTACACCACTCCAGCTGACGCTTGGCATTGCGCATGGTGATCTTAGGCTTGTGTGTGGCTGCTCTGCCATGGAAACCCATTTCATGAAGCTCCCGACAAAACAGTTATTGTGCTGAAGTTGATTCCAGAGGTAGTTTGGAACTCGGTAGTCAGTGTTGCAACCGAGGACAATCGATTCTTCAGCACTTGCCGGTCCCGTTCTGTGAGCTTGTGTGGCTTACCACTTCACGGCTGAGCTGTTGTTGCTCCTAGACGTTTCCACTTCCCAATAACAGCACTTACAGTTGACCAGGGCAGCTCCAACTGGGCAGAAATTTGACGAACTGAATTTTTGGAAAGGTGGCATCCTATGACGGTGCCACGTTGAAAGTCACTGAGCTCTTCAGTAAGGCCATTCTACTGCCAATGTTTGTCTATGGAGATTGCATTTTGCACAACTGTCTGCAACGGGTGTGGCTGAAATAGCCGAATACACTAATTTGAAGGAGTGTCCACATACTTTTGTGCATTCGGAAAGTATTCAGACCCCTTGACTTTTTCCACATTGTTACGTTACAGCCTTATTCTAAAATGGATTTAAAAAATAATAATCCTCAGCAATCTACACACAATACCCCATAATGACAAAGCAAAAACAGGTTTTAAGACATTTTTGCAAATGTATATTTTTTTTAATTACGGAAATACCTTATTTACATAAGTATTCAGACCCTTTTCTATGAGACTCGAAATTGAGCTCCGATGCATCCTGTTTCCATTGATCATCCTTGAGAAACTTTGATCAGGGGCATCTTAGAGGAGTACAGGAGCCATTTGGTTAAGGACACAGCACATCTCTACACTAGCAAGGCAGCCTTTGCTGGATTTAGCACTGAATTAATTGAGGCAGTAGTAGAACACAGCACACACATATTTGACTTGGCCTATGTTGTCAACAACCTTTCAATATTCAGATTACAACATGCAAGAGAAATTCTGCACATCAGTGACATTTTTGGTGACGTTGAGCGCGTAGAGTACTACTCCCCACCAGGATAGCTTCACTGAGATAGATGTTGATTACATGGGTTACTTTGATAGGAAGATGTGGACTTTGAGATGGAAACACAACACAGCAGCTCCGACTCAGACAGATAAATGGGACACTTACACAAACGTGGCACCACCGGTCAGCAGTAGGCCAATTTTAGCTGCAGACTTTCTTGTTCTACAGTTGAAGTCGGAAGTTTATATACACTTAGGTTGGAGTCATTAAAACTCGTTTTTCAACCACTCCACAAATTCCTTGTTAACAAACTATAGTTTTGGCAAGTCGGTTAGGACATCTACTTTGTACATGACACAAGTAATATTTCCAACAATTGTTTACAGACAGATTATTTTACTTATAATTCACTGGATCACAATTCCAGTGGGTCAGAAGTTTACATACAAGTTGACTGTGCCTTTAAACAGCTTGGGAAATTCCAGAAAATGACGTCATGGCTTTAGAAGCTTCTGATAGGCTAATTGACATAATTTGGGTCAATTGGAGATGTACCTGTGGATGTATTTCAAGGCCTACCTTCAAACTCAGTGCCTCTTTGCTTGACATCATGGGAAAATCAAAGGAAATCAGCCAAGACCTCAGAAAAAAATGTGTAGGCCTCCACAAGTCTGGTTCATCCTTGGGAGCAATTTCCAAACGCCTGAAGGTACCACATTCATCAGTACAAACAATAGTACGCAAGTATAAACACCATGGAACCACGCAGCCATCATACCGCTCAGGAAGGAGACGCATTCTGTCTCCTAGAGATGAACGTACTTTGGTGCGAAAAGTGCAAATCAATCCCAGAATAACAGCAAAGGACCTTGTGCAGATGCTGGAGGAAACAGGTAGAAAAGTATCTATATCCACAGTAAAACGAGTCCTATATCGACATAACCTGAAAGGCCGCTCAGCAAGGAAGAAGCCACTGCTCCAAAACCGCCATAAAAAAGCCAGACTACGGTTTACATCTGCACATGGGGGCAAAGATTGTACTTTTTGGAGAAATGTCCTCTGGTCTGATGAAACAATAATAGAACTGTTTGGCCATAATGACCATCGTTGTGTTTGGAGGAAAAAGGGGGTTGCTTGCAAACCGAAGAACACCATCCCAACCGTGAAGCACGGGGTGGCAGCATCATGCTGTGGGGGTGCTTTGCTGCAGGAGGGACTGGTGCACTTCACAAAATAGATGGCATCATGAGGAAGGAAAATTATGTGGATAAATTGAAGCAACATCTAAAGACATCATTCAGGAAGTTAAAGCTTGGTCGCAAATGGGTCTTCCAAATGGACAATGACCCCAAGTATACTTCCAGCATTTTTATTTTTTTATTTTATTTCACCTTTGTTTAACCATCAGATCCTCCTCTCCACCCTCTCCGAGTTGGGCATCTCCGGCGCGGCTCACTCTTGGATTGCGTCCTACCTCACAGGTCGCTCCTACCAGGTGGCGTGGCGAGAATCTGTCTCCGCACCACGTGCTCTCACCACTGGTGTCCCCCAGGGCTCAGTTCTAGGCCCTCTCCTATTCTCTCTATACACCAAGTCACTTGGCTCTGTCATATCCTCACATGGTCTCTCCTATCATTGCTATGCAGACGACACACAATTAATCTTCTCCTTTCCCCCTTCTGATAACCAGGTGGCGAATCGCATCTCTGCATGTCTGGCAGACATATCAGTGTGGATGACGGATCTCCACCTTAAGATGAACCTCGGCAAGACAGAGCTGCTCTTCCTCCCGGGGAAGGACTGCCTGCTCCATGATCTCGCCATCACAGTTGACAACAACCTTGGCGTGACCCTGGACAACACCCTGTTGTTCTCCGCTAACATCAAAGCGGTGACCCAATCCTGTAGGTTCATGCTCTACAACATTCGCAGAGTACGACCCTACCTTACACAGGAAGCGGCATAGGTCCTAATCCAGGCACTTGTCATCTCCCGTCTGGATTACTGCAACACGCTGTTGGCTGGGCTCCCTGCCTGTGCCATGAAACCCCTACAACTCATCCAGAACGCTGCAGCCCCTCTCCCAAGTTCTCTCACGTCACCCCGCTCCATCCGCACACTCCACTGGCTTCCAGTTGAAGCCTGCATCTGCTACAAGACCATGGTGCTTGCCTACGGAGCAGTTAGGGGAACGGCACCTCCGTACCTTCAGGCTCTGATCAGTCCCTACACCCAAACGAGGGCATTGCGTTCATCCACCTCTGGCCTGCTGGCCCCCCTACCTCTGCGGAAGCACAGTTTCCGCTCAGCCCAGTCAAAACTGTTCGCTGCTCTGGCACCCCAATGGTGGAACAAGCTCCCTCACGACGCCAGGACAGCTGAGTCACTCACCACCTTCCGGAGACACTTGAAACCCCACCTCTTTAAGGAATACCTGGGATAGGATAAAAGTAATCCTTCTACACTCCCCCTACCCCACACCCCCATAAAAAAATAAAAAAATAAAATTTAAAAAATGATATATAGTAAAGTGGTTGTCCCACTGGCTATCACAAGGTGAATGCACCAATTTGTAAGTTTCATTGTCAAATGAAAATGTAAAATGAAAATGTAAGCCAGTTGAGAACAAGTTCTCATTTACAACTGTGGCCTGGCCAAGATAATAATATAATAATAATATGCCATTTAGCAGACGCTTTTATCCAAAGCGACTTACAGTCGTGCGTGCATACATTTTTTTTTTTTTTTGTGTATGGGTGGTCCCGGGGATCGAACCCACTACCTTGGCGTTACAAGCGCCGTGCTCTACCAGCTGAGCTACAGAGGACCACGATAAAGCAAAGCAGTGCGGAAAAAACAACAACAACACAGAGTTACATATGGAATAAACAAAACGTACAGTCAATAACACAATAGAAAATCTAGTGTGTGCAAATGTAGTAAGTTATGGAGTTATTTATAATTTTGTATTAACACTGGAGTGATAGATGTGCAGAAGATATTGTGCAAATAGAGATACTGGGGTGCAAATGAGCAAAATAAATAACAATGTAAATAACAATATGGGGATGAGGTAGTTGGGTGGGCTAATTACAGATGGGCTGTGTACAGGTGCACTGATCAGGAAGCTGCTCTGACAACTGATGCTTAAACGGTGAGGGAGATAAGTGTCTCCAGCTTCAGAGATTTTTGCAGTTCGTTCCAGTCATTTGCAGCAGAGAACTGGAAGGAATGGAGACCAAAGGAGGTGTTGGCTTTGGGGATGACCAGTGAGATATACCTGCGTAAGCATACCTCCAAAGTTGTGGCAAAATGGCTTAAGGACAACAAAGTCAAGGTATTGGAGTGGCCATCACAAAGCCCTGACCTCAATCCTATAGAAAATTTGTGGGCAGAACTGAAAAAGCGTGTGCGAGCAAGGAGGCCTACAAACCTGACTCAGTTACACCATCTCTGTCAGGAGGAATGGGCCAAAATTCACCCAACTTATTGTGGGAAGCTTGTGGAAGGCTACCCGAAACGTTTGACCCAAGTTAAACAATTTAAAGGCAATGCTACCAAATACTAATTGAGTGTATGTAAACTTCTGACCCACTGGGAATGTGATGAAAGAAATAAAAGCTGAAATAAATCACTCTCTACTATTATTCTGACATTTCACATTCTTAAAATAAAGTGGTGATCCTAACTGACCTAAAACAGGGAATTTCTACTAGGATTAAATGTCAGGAATTGTGAAAAACTGAGTTTAAATGTATTTGTCTAAGGTGTATGTAAACTTCCGACTTCAACTGTATATAATAGTTAGTTAGTTGAATGACTGCTCAGAAATGAGATTGTGTTGCTATCTGTATGTTGTTACTTGTCCAAATGCCACTTATTAAAATTGTCATAACTGTTGCTCAAAACTGTCAGTGGTGTTGTTTCAACTGTTAACATTGTGGCTTTTTCAAATGATGAATTAATCAAGAAGTGTAGATCTAAGTTAGATTTTTGCTTTGTTACAGTAGACAACAGAAAAATTATACATGGAAAGTTATACAGATAAATACATATAGTAGTAGTTGACTTAGCCTACTCTTGCTCCTTAACTCCCAATCACTGTCTACCTCAGACAGGGTTTGATGGTCAGAGTAAGCCGCCCACTTCCCCAGCTAGCCTGGCACCCAAGTTGTTTCAAATCAAACTGGAACATTCCTCCACTCTTTCAATTTGGACCTCATCCACCCCCACAACTCACTGTACTTCACTTTTGAGAGGTTTCTGTTAAAACCAGGGAATGCTGTGAACTCTCTGTCTGGTTGGGTTTTTAACAGCTCTGCCTCCTTGACAACCTCCACAAGGCCTAGAATGTCCTCGGGCTGGCAAGCAGCATGATGGATGCCATAGACTTAGCTGCCATCAAGTCCCTGAGGACCCAAATTGACTTGCTAATCCTGTCTGCTGCTTGCTCAGTCATGTTAACCTCCTGATTTTTGACTTCAGCGCCCAGTACAGGCACTTCTTGTTGTCATCCTCAACTAAACCACCCCCACAGATTATCAGAGGATGCTGATTGGTCCGGCCATACAGTGGCGGGAAACGGAGGGGCTCAAACAGTTTTAATCTGGTCGTGGACAGAATTTCTGAGTAAATTGTTTTGTTGGGAAGGCCTACGCAGGTTTGAATCTGGAGTCAGTTAGAGCTAGCCCCACACATCAGCACCCATCTGGAGTCTGGCAGGAGTACCCAGCATTTCACTTTCATGTATGGGAAATACATTTGTGTGTGTGTTTTTGAGAGTGAGAGTGAGAGTGTGAGTGTGAGAGCGAGAGCATGTGAGAGAGGCAGAGCGAGAGAGAGAGCGAGAGCGAGAGAGAGATTGGGTTCAGATTGGTGTGAATTTAGAGGGGGCATTAGGGATAGGACCCCTTGAGAGATGGTGATGGAGGGAAAGACAAAGGTAGAGTTACAGAGAGAGATAGCTGGTGATATAGGAAAAAATGAGTGAGTGTAGCAGGGAGAGAGGAAAGAATGTGAGAGCGCGAAGGAGAGAGAAGGAAAGGAAAGACAGAGAGAGACCGTAGGATGACAGCCTCCTTTTCAGGTGTGTGTGTGTGTGTGTTGAGACAAAGGGCACTTTTTCTCTTAATTAGCAACTGAGTCCTTGAGTCACATTAAGCACAGCCCTCTCCAAGCCCTCTGTCCTGCTGCACTGACCTCCACCTGGGTCTGTGTGTCTGTATGTGTCAGTACAGATCTGGTCGCATTAGATGGGTTCCCTTGTTCCAGGGTTACCTAACCTACATACTATCACTCTGTTTGTCTCTGTTTCTATCTCTCTCTCTCCTCTCTCCTCTCACTCTCCTTTCTTTTTCTATGTGTGTGGTGTGTTAGTTCTGCAGTCATACAGTGGCTCTTTTAAGGACAGTTTGTAGTTAAGAGGGCAGGCAGTCATTGTAGCCACTGCACCAAATGCAGCACTTCTCTCCTGTACTCCTCTTCCTATAGAGGAGATCTATAGGACATACACCTGCTGGTAACTTTGCAGGTTGATTGGGTTTGTGCCAACATCCACAGTAGGGCAGGTAAACCGAGAGAGAATCCTTAACAGCAGAAATGTGATAGGTATGTAAAATAACAAGTTAATGATGATGATTATGCAGGAAAAGGTGAGGCGGTCATGTTTCCTCTACTATGAAGAGATGTAGGCTAGACGGTGACATGAAGGACATATTGTTTATGTATTTGAAAAGTTGCATATTTGAGTATTTGATTTTGTCACAAGTTATATTTGGGGTCTCAGCAAGGTTTGCCTGGCAACCTATGAGGTGTCACTGTACAAATTTGGACTGTACCGTCAAAACACAACATTCACATGCGAGAGCATACATTTTTGTTATTATTTTGATGCGTTATATCACTGTGTGTCAAGTAGTCGGGCTGTGTTGTGTACAAGTGTTATTCTCTAGTCCTCCTGAAGGAGCAATTTTGAATCCTTTCAATGGTGATTGCAAGACACAGCATGTGTTAAAGCATTGTTTATGTCTGAGCCTGTTAAAAGCTGTGTGTATGAGCATGTTGTAAGTTTGCATAGGGTGCTACTGTTTGAAGGGATTACGTATGAAGGTAAAATAGAGACATAATACTACAAGCATGTAAAGTATGATTTCTACATGTAAAATATGGTTATGTTCCAAAATGAGCACTTGCGTTCTCCCATTCTTTCAAGGGTGATCTTCCAAGAACACCTGTGAGAGCATACTGTCTACTATGGGAGAACGCAGAGCATTGAAAATCAGCTAAATTTGAAACGTACTTCGACGTGATCTCTAACATAATCAGGAAACTGCATCATCACGCAGCCGGCGTCAACAAAGCTAGCTTTTATGCTAACTAAATTAGCTACGTCTGTTTACATTATACCCAATGTAACAGCGTGAGCAATGCGTGCTAGCAATTCAGTGAAGAACTATTCCAGAATGGAAATATTTAACACAAATAACAAGTAAACAAGTAACAGAATCGATTTTCTCAGTACCTGTTAGTGAATTAAGCTGACACCGAACAGAATCCTCTCGCAAATTGCTTGATCTGCTGCTACATCATTGTGGAAGTCTGACAGGTAAGCTTTCATCCATTGTACAGAGGTTGAAGCTAAACAGAAATGAAATAGTGAAATAAGCTATTTTGCCTACTGTTTAAGAATGATAAATAGTCAGAACAGTGATGTTTCACTGTGAAGCGAATATTGCAAATACATTAGGACTGCTGGTGTTTTATTTCCAATGAGCAGGCTTGCAGTGTGATAAATTCATACAACACCCATGCATATTATTAAATGACACTAATGTTCAAGATAGCTTGGTTTTATATTGACCTTATGCATTGATAACTAATTGGTAGGCGATATGATGCAATACAACTAGATTAGAAGGCCTAGACTACTTCATCCTAATGTAAGCTAAATGCATTGGATACAAAACAACACTGGCATATAAAATAGAGAACATGTCCAATTTCATTATATGCATGCATATCAAACAGGAATATATATTAAATTAAATGAATACACCATTGAAATGTTATTAATGCCTTTCTCTCTCCTTGCAGGGGATTAGACAGATGAACTGCAACCCCCAGATGCCCAAGCCTCACAATCAGAACCGTGGGGAGACATCAACACTTAATAAATATTAACCTTTTTATTGGTTTCCTGTATCTGTGTATGAATCTTTAGAACCAGTTCATTGTACAAAAGTTTTAAGTTTTATTAGTTGTATGTACAGGATACACATAGTCCAACGAAATGCTTACTTGCAAGTTCCTTCTCGACAATGGAAAAACAATAAGAAATAAGAAAATATAAGAATACGAACATAAAGTAAATGGCTCAGTAGAATAAACCTTTTGGCATCCCCAAGTGAGGGACATCAAGGAGATTAACATTCAAAAGCTTGTTCAGTACATAAGGGCAAATTTAGTCATGACAGCCACATGTTTTTTATACACAGGACAGGAGTTTACAGGTTTTTGTTCCGCCTTTCACCAACACCTCATTCATCTACACTGAACAAAAAAATGAATGCAACATGCCACAATTTCAAAGATTTTACTGAGTAACAAACAGTTCATATAAGGACATCAGTCAATTGAAATAAATAAATTAGGCCCTAATCTATGGATTTCACATGACTTGGAATACATATATGCATCTGTTGGTTACAGATACCTAAAAAGGTAGAAAACCATTCAGTACCTATTGACTACCATTTGCCTCATGCAGCACAACACATCTCCTTTGCATAGAGTTGATCAGGCTGTTGATTGTGGCCTCTGGAATGTTGTCCCACTCCTCTTCAGTGACTTTGAAAAGTTGCTGGATATTTGCTGGAATTGGAACACGCTGTCGTACACATTGATCCAGAGCATCCCAAACATGCTCAGTGGGTTACATGTCTGGTGAGTATACAGGCCATGACATTTTCGGCTTCCAGGAATTGTGTACAGATCCTTGCGACATGGGGCTGTGCATTATCATGCTGAAACATTAGGTGATGGCGGTGGATGAATGGCACGACAATGGGCCTCACGATCTCATCACGGTATCTCTGTGAATTCAAATTACCATTGATAAAATGCAATTGTGTTCATTGTCCGTAGCGTATGCCTGCCAATACCATAACCCCACCGCCACAATGGGGCACTCTGTTCACAACGTTGACATCAGCAAAACGCTCGCCCACAGGATGCCATACACGCTGTCTGCCATCTGCTCGGTACAGTTGAAACCGAGATCATCTGAGAAGAGCACACTTCTCCAGCGTGCCAGTGGCCATCGAAGGTGAGCATTTGCCCACTGAAGTCAGTTATGACACCGAACTGCAGTCAGGTCAAGACCCTGGTGAGGATGACGAGCACGCAGATTAGCTTTCCTGAGACGGTTTCTGACAGTTTGTGCAAACTCACAGTTTCATCAGCTGTCTGGGTAGCTGGTCTCAGACGATCCCACAGGTGAAGAAGCCAGATGTGGAGGTCCTGGGCTGGCGTGGTTACACCTGGTCTTTGGTTTTGAGGCGTATTTGGACGTACTGCCAAATTCTCTACAATGAAGTTGGAATTGGCTTATGGTAGAGAAATTAACATTAAATTATTTGGTAACAGCTCTGGTGGACATTCCTGCTATCAGCATGCCAATTGCACGCTCCCTCAAAACTTGAGACATCTGTGGCATTGTGTTGTGTGACAAAACTGCACATTTTAGAGTGTCCTTTTATTGTCCCCAGCACACGGTGCACCTGTGTAATGATCATGCTGTTTAATCAGCTTCTTGATATGCCACACCTGTCAGGTGGATGGATTATCTTCGCAAAAGAGAAATACTCACTAACAGGGATGTAAACAAATTTGTACACAACATTTAAGAGAAATAAGCTTTTTGTGCATGTGGAACATTTTGGGGATCTTTTATTTCTGCTCATGAAACATGGGACCAATGTTGCGTTTTATATTTTGAATAGTTGAACATGGTGTTTGCTGGGCAGGAATATAAACTTGCACACAGTGCAGCACCCTTGGGCAGAAATCACCCACGCCTGTATTTTAGAATTTTACAATGAGCTGACAATTCTTTATTATAGAGAATAACGTGTGGATCTACTTCTACATGCATGTATTGACTGATCATGTAAGAATGCACAAATAACTTGGAACACAGTTAGCTGCATTTCCTACTACATTTTTCATCAGGTATTGTTACACTGTCTTGCCTCCAAACCAGTCGGGCACGACTATTTTGTCCTGCCAATGCCATGGACTGAAATTAACGCATCAGTTGCAATCTGTCCCTTAAAACAAATAGAACCCCCCCCCCAATTTGCTAAATTTGTCATTAGCTAGCTAGCAAATTCACCAATTTCCGGATTACAAAACTGTCCGGATCTTCACAATTGACACTGCTGATTTTACGATTAGTTTATTTAGTTGTTCATTCCTAAACAGCTGATAACCAGGACGAGATCGCCTGCTAGCTAGCCATTGTGTCTGATGAGTTAACTTAGCTTGGCTAGCGGCAGTGACTCATCATTTGAATTAAAAATTCATATGAAAGTAATTTGTTCAACATTTTAACAAAAGTTGGTGAATAAATAAACGCAATACTTACATTGTTATTTTACAAAGTGATTCCTTATTCCACTGGAAAATGTTCTCCCAAGCGGGGACCTCAGCCCGCCATTAATACAGAAGTTTTTGGAATTGTCGCAAGGTGTTATGGGATAGGTTCGCCGGCAAAGGGAAAGAAAAAGTATGCTGCCATGTGTGCTTTGTTTTCCAGACCTCGCTAGTACGCTTATAGAACTTCCGGTAAACTTAGTACATACTTGCCTTTTCGTGTTCTTATGATTGGAATCACACTTGAAAAATGACAGTTGACTTCCGTCCTCGCTACACACTCTAGATAAAACACAGGTATGCATTTTGGAACATAGCATATGAGTTGCAACTGTATAATCAGTTTTGTAGTTGCACAAAACATGTAACTTATTTTGAGAAGAAATGCAACAACACTTGCAAGCACGTAACGTGATGTTTGAATAAATGCCATAACACTTGCAAACATGTACTGTAACTTGATATGTGAATAGGTTCAATAAAATTTGCAAGCATGCAACTCAATTTGAGAATGAATGCAACTCCTTAAATAAACTTGCGATGGGTGAATCTTCTTCTGTGAATCAAAACTACAATTGCCAATGTCGCATCTGCATGGTCTGAGTTTTGTCACAAATTTAGCGACTAACCTCTGCCTAAAGTTTTGAAGTTTAAAAAATACATCTGTGTTTCTAATCTGGTGGGCAATCAGGTGAGGAAAAGTGCTTTCCCGGAACATAATCCAGTCTGTGCTTTTAAAACAGTCCTGTAGCGTAGCATCTGTGTCATCTGACCACCTTTGTATTGAGCGAGTCACTGGTACTTCCTGCTTTAGTTTGTGCTTGTAAGCAGGAATCAGGAGGACAGAATTATGGTCAGATTTGCCAAATTGAGGGCGAGGGAGAGTTTTCTCTGTGTGTGGAGTAAAGGTGGTCTAGATTTTTTTTCCTCTGGTTGCACATGTGACATGCTGGTAGAAATTAGGTAAAACTGATTTAAGTTTGCCTGCATTAAAGTCCCCGCCTACTAGGAGCGCGACTTCTGCATGAGCATTTTCTTGTTTGCTTATGGGCTTATACAGCTCGTTGAGTGCGGCCTTACTGCCAGCATCGGCTTGTGGTGGTAAATAGACGGCTACGAAAAATATAGATGAAAACTATCTTGGTAGATAGTGTGGTCTACAGCTTATCATGAGATACTCTACCTCAGGCGAGCAATACCTCGAGACTACTTTAATATTAGACATCGCGCACCAGCTGTTATTGACAAATAGACACACACCCCCACCCCTCGTCTTACCGGACGTAGATGTTCTGCCCTGCCGATGCACAGAAAACCCAGCCAACTCTATATTGTCGTGTCGTCGTTCAGCCATGACTCAGTGAAACATAAGATATTACAGTTTTTTATGTCCCGTTGGTAGGATAGTCTCGAATGGAGGTCATCCAGTTTATTCTCAAGTGATTGCACGTTGGCCAATATAACGGATGGTAGAGGCGGGTTACCCACTCGCCAACGAATTCTCACAAGGCACCCTGATCTCCGCCCCCTGTATTTCCTTAAGGGCGTGTTCCCCGTGCCTGTAGTCGTGGGAGACAGAAAACAAACAATTAAAGCATGTACTGGCCAACAATTGGAGTCACACTCACACACTGGAAATAAGCACTTCCCTCTGGTAGTGTTATAGAGAGCGTTGTGTGAGTTGAGCTCTTGGTAGCCTGGCTCAGTTGTCGGTGGCTGCTTGCTGGGCGTTCTCTCTCTCTGTGAAGGGCCTCCTGGGTTGTAGCGTTGGGTATAGCCTCTCACAGTTGTGTCGGGCGTGTCCTTGTGTCAGGAGGCGAACAGCGGAGAGGAGCAGCACGAGGTGGACATCCATCGGTTGAGAAGTACCTGGTCCCAATCGCCCTGAAGGTAAGTTCCTTTTAACTCTAGTTCTGGGGTGTGTTTAGCGATTAGTTTGGGGAGGGAGGAGGTGATAGGGAATTGGCAACAGCTGTCTCAAATCAATGTAGTCCCATTCCAATCTGGGGATCACAGCACACCATGCAAGCAAACAAATACTAACAATTTCAGAAATTAAGTAAAAGGCAATCGTTGTAAACACAGCACACATGATTAAAAGGCACTCGAATAGACATGATAGAAAATAGTAAGACCTGCTAATATAAAAAGACAGGCAGTCTCTAGTTTAGTAAGAGTCTGTGTCACTTGTGACATACTCAGAGTATAACAAACATTAGAAACCCCCGCCCCACTCCCCCTTTTTGCCCTCAGAACAGCCTCAGTTCATCAGGGCATGGACTACACAAGGTGTAGAAAGCATCCCATAGGGATTCTGGCCCATGTTGACTCCAATGCTTCCCACAGTTGTGTCAAGTTGGCTGGATGTCCTTTGGGTAGTGGTCCATTCTTGATACACACAGGAAACTGTTGATCGTGAAAAACCTAGCAGCGTTGCAGTTCTTGACACAAATCGATGCGCCTGGCACCTACTACCATACCCGTTCAAAGGCACTTAAATCTTTTGTCTTGCCCATTCACCTTCTGAATGGCACACATACACAATCCATGTCTCAGTTGTCTCAAGGCTGCAAACATTTGTTTTACCTGTCTCCTCTCCTTCATCTACACTGATTGAACAGGTGACATCAATAAGGGAGCTTTCACCTGGATTCACCTGGTCAGTCTTTGTCTTAATGTTTTGCATACTCAGTGTATATGAAACATTTTGTTTCATTATATTACATATTCAACAAGAAACATATCACACAATACTTTACAAGGGTGTCTGTGATGATTCTTGCCATCCAATTATGTTTGTTTGTCAACTAGCTCCGCTTTTCAAGATGGCGGCAAGCATGTCTTGTCATATCAGTGTTTGTTGCTGAAAAGCTTTTCGTGGATTTTTGTCTCCATTTACCTTTGTTTCATCTGCCTATGAACACGTTGGACAATAGTGCAATATTGCATTCAGAGTTTTTAAGGAGACATACAAAACAGGTCTGATGAAACCCTTGAGGCCTACTTGGATATACTGTACCTGGGCACCCTACTCTGCACTGGGGCATTATATGAGCAGACACTTGCCTACTGTTGCTTTCATCCTTCCACTTGACATTGTGCCTTAGATGTTTTCGGACTACTGCCATACTTGAACTTCTCTTGGATTTGCTCTTTTTTACTCTCCTGTGGCCAGGTGTAGCGCTTGCCACACTCCTGGCTTTCTACTGGCCTACACTAGAAACTACAGCCCCTCCAAGGTGTTTCTCTCCTGGCTATCAGACTGGTAACAAGGCCTCCGTTGTGTTGCTGTTTTGAAGGGCCTCAGCATTTAATTGCATTATATGTAAGTCACCGCTCTCTACTGTTGTTATGCTGGCGAGTTTTGTGCCTTGATTGTGTTTATTGTGGGTCCTAGTGATGGCAGATTTTTAGTCTGTGGTTGGGTTCTGGCTTGCTGCCTATAACTCTGGTGACGCTACAAACTGTGTGATTCAATCTAGCTAACTATCACACTGTGTGGATTGATTACATTTTAGCTGATTCCTTGCCAACCTATTTTCATTGCATGGATTTTCACAGAATTTTTCCAAAATGGCGTCTACCACTTTCTGCCATACAGGGAAACATACTTTTTCCTGATTGGCGGCTACCACCTTCAGAGACTACGGTGAACATTTCATTCCATGTAGGAGCTGCACCTATTTTGCACAGTTCCGGGATGATATTGTCCGGGTAAATTTCCAATGTGGAAACTGTCAGCTTATTGAGGAATATATGTCTGAGCTGGACGTCCATAGTAAGCATATTGAGATATTGCAGCGTATCCTGGATAGGTCCCACTCTAAGATATTTTCCTTTTCTATTCCTCAGCCTCGTCGTCGTGCCACTGCCTCCCCACCGTGTTGCCACTCTCTGACTGACTGGACAGGGCTGCCCTGCAGAGACCCCTCCTCTCCCATCTCACCCGCCCTTCCCATCCTACACCGACCTCCCATCCAGGCCACCCCTCCCCACCCCCCTTGGAGAATAAAGGAGCAAGGACGCTTCATGAGGAGCTGGCAGATGCCACGGTTATTGATCCTGCTTCTCAGTGGAGGCAGGTCACACATCGTAAGCCCAATGCAAGGCAGCAGTCTTTGGTGAATGGGGCTGAAATGGCTTTGGGGGATCCCATCCTGCTTACCAACAGTTTCACCCACCTGCTCCTTCATCCTCTACCCTGTCTCCTGTGGGTCCAGCTCAGGCGGTCTCTACCACAGGCCCGTACCTCCCGGTCTGCCTCTCACATCAGGCCTCGAAGGTGTCTAAGGCTCCAGCCCCCCCACCTCCCTGCTCGGAGGGCTTCTATTGATGATGTGGGTCCTCTGTCCCCCATCTCCCGTCGGTCCTCAAGGAGGCTCAGAAAAGGCCACGGCCATTCACCTTCCTCCAGCCATCCTCATTGGTAGTTCCATGGTGAGGCACATATTGGTTCCTGGATTAAAAACCCTGTGCTACCCATGGGCTACGGTGAAGGATATCACAGGATTTCTTCCATCCGCCAAGGGCTGCTGCTGTCATAGTGCATGTGGGATCAAATTATATCAAAAAGTGTAAATCAGGACTAATGAGTCAGGATTTTATTGAGCTGATCAACACCCTAAAAGGCTCTGAAAAGCAGACTATTATCTCTGGTCCCGTGCCGTCACTGGGTTGCGGCTGCAAAATGTTCAGCAGGCCTTAGCACTTCATATCTGGCTTAAAGACAACTGCCACTCTGTTGGCATAGCTTTTATTGACAATTTCGAACATTTTTGGAAACAAAATATGCTCTACAGGGATGATGGACTCCACCCAAAGAGCTTGGGCCCTCTCTTCACATTTCAAGGCTGCGTTAAGATATTGACTCAGAGACAGACCATGCCCCGCTCAGGTAATACCTCCCTTCCTCTCTAAGCGTTATCGTCGTACTGTTGTCTATACTGCCAGGGGTGTTGTCAGTTGTAATCTTCTACCCATTAGTTTGAAGTCCACTCTTAGATCTGCTATTGTTAGCTCAAAAGAGGAGGCCACTGTGGTCTGCTCACCCAGTGCTTTTAGTTCAAATATGAATTCCATAAACTTGAATACCCCCTCGGTTTTCAAATCACGTAAAGGGCTTGGGCTGTTGCACGATAGCAACCAAAGGCCATGTAAGTCACTTTAAAACATTCCGTCATTGGTTACTCTGACAGTTCCTCATATTGACATTGGCTGCAGTCACATGCCCTATCATTATTACTAATAGGAATAGACCAAATGGTGCAGTTCTATTCAATCTTATAGCCATACCAACTATATCAATATCAACCATCAGACAGGGCCTGCAACCACCTATTGAACGTAGCTTGTTTGAGTTGGAGTTTCCATGTGACTTTAAAAATAGTAAAGGACTTGGGTTCATGCATCTGAACATTAGGAGCTTACTACCCAAACTGGATTACATCAAAATCAGGGCTATGCAGATGAATCCGGGCATTCTGGTATTGACTGAAACTTGTATCTCTGGGGACATTCTGAACTCTGATATTAATATTGAGGGTTATGTGTTCAGAGCTGACCGACAGGGTGGAGGTGGTGGAGTGGCTATTTTTTAAATTTAAAATAATTTCTCTGTCTCTTTACTGAAATCCAATTTCTCTTGTCAAAAAATGTGTGCTACTATCTTTAAGCCTTTGTCTGGGGAAAAATTTATCCATAACTGTTATACATGTCTACCATCCTCCATCGGCTAACCTTTGTGCCCTCGAGGAGTTAACTAGTTTGTTGTCTTCTTTTACTAAATCAGAAGTTATTATCCTGGGTTTTTATCAGGGTTTAGGCCTGGGCATAGCACTATTACAGCAACCACGTTACTTGTTAATGATTTTGTCAATGCTTTAGACACTAAAATGAAATGTGCTGCTTTGATGGTGGACCTGTCAAAAGCTTTTGATACTGTTGGCATTTTATTGAATAAGTTGTCATCGATAGGCCTGAGCTCTGATCCCTGTTCATGGTTTCATGATTATCTTAGTGACAACACTCAGGCCATCGTGATTGATGGGGTTAAGTCTGAATTCATAGAAGGTCAGCATCCGGGAGTCGCCTCTTCACTGTTGACGTTGAGACTGGTGTTTTGCGGGTATTATTTAATGAAGCTGCCAGTTGAGGACCTGTGAGGCGTCTGTTTCTCAAACTAGACACTCAAATGTATTTGTCCTCTTGCTCAGTTGTGCACCAGGGCCTCCTACTCCTCTTTCTATTCTGGTTAGAGCCAGTTTGCACTGTTCTGTGAAGGGAGTAGTACACAGCGTTGTACAAGATCTCCAGTTTCTTGGCAATTTCTCGCATGGAATAGCCTTTCAGAAGAAAGTTATTTGTTTCTGGCCATTTTGATCCTGCAATTGAACCCACAATTGCTGATGCTCCAGATACTCAACTAGTCTCAAGAATACCCATTTTATTGCTTCTTACATCAGCACAACAGTTTTCAGCTGTGCTAACATAATTGCAAAAGGGTTTTCTAATGATCAATTAGCCTTTTAAAATGATAAACTTGGATTAGCAAACACAACGTGCCATTGGAACACAGGACTGATGGTTGCTGATAATGGGCCTCTGTACGCCTATGTAGATATTCCATTAAAAATCAGCCATTTCCAGCTACAATAGCCATTTACAACATTAACAATGTCTACACTGTATTTCTGATTAATTTGATGTTATTTTAATGGGCAAAAAAATTGCTTTTCTTTCAAAAACAAGGACATTTCGAAGTGACCCCAAACTTTTGAATGGTAGTGTACATGTTCACTCATTAGATGGTTCTCCAATCGAACGTGTTCCCGCATATAAATACTTAGGCATTTGTATTGATATGGATTTGACTTTTAAAAAACATATAGATGAGCTGGTTAAGAAGCTAAGATTTAAAGTTGGCTTTTTCTACAGAAACAGATTGTGCCTTTCTCCAAGCAGTAGGAAGCAGATTATTCAGTCAACCTTTTTATCTGTTCTTGATTATAGTGATATTATTTATCAAAGTGCAGCTGCTACTACTCTTAAACCTTTGGATGCCATCTACCATAATGCCCTTCGTTTTGTTACAGGCAACAGTTTTGATACTCATCACTGTAACCTGTATCGAAAGGTTGGCTGGACTTCGCTAAAGACCCGTAGATCTCTACATTACTCCCTTTTTGTTTACAAAGCCCTACTTCATAATCTTCCATCTTATCTAATTTTGCAGTTGAAGTTGGGGCGGCAGGTAGCTTTGTGGTTAAGAGCGTTGTGACAGTAACCGAAAGGTCGCTGGTTCTAATCCCCAAGCCGACTAGGTGAAAAATATGTTGATGTGCCCTTGAGCAAGAAACTTAACCCTAATTGCTCCTGTAAGTCGCTCTGGATAAGAGCGTCTGCTAAATGACTTAAATGTAAGTAAAAACACCCGAGTTGCCTAACCCGTTCACAGGATTGGTTAACTCTTGATGTTCTTAGGGTCTCCACCGAGCTAAGTAAATCTGATTTTAGTTTTAATGCACTGTATTGCTGGAACAAAATTCAAAATACATTTAATCTTGATGTTCTGGTGCCGTTTGGGCAATTTAAAGTATTTATTGGGGATTTATTTGTGGAGGAATGTAATACTTTTTCCTGGGTGATTTGTGATGTTTTATTTGTGCTCAGCATGACTGTGTTTTTGTATTTTAATGTGTGTGTATGTACAGTACCAGTCAAAAGTTTGGACACACCTACTCATTCAAGGGATTTTCTTAATTTTTACTATTTTTTACATTGTAGAATAATAGCAAAGACATCAACTATGAAATAACACGTATGGAATCATGTAGTAACCACAAAAGTGTTAAACAAATCAAAATATATTTTATATTTGTGATTCTTCAAAGTAGCCACCCTTTGCCTTGATGACAGCTCTGCACATTCTTGGCATTCTCTCAACCAGCTTCCCCTGGAATACTTTTCCAAGGAGTTCCCACATATGCTGAGCGCTTGTTGGCTACTTTTCCTTCACTCTGCCCTCCAACTCATCCCAAACCATCTGAATTGGGTTGAGGTCGGGGGATTATGGAGGCCAGGTCATCTGATGCAGCACTCCATCACTCTCCTTCTTGGTAAAATAGCCCTTACACAGCCTGGAGGTGTGTTGGGTCATTGTCCTGTTGAAAAACGAGTGATAGTCCCACTAAGCCCAAACCAGATGGGATGGCATATCGCTGCAGAATGCTGTGGTAGCCATGCTGGTTAAGTGTGCCTTGAATTCTAAATAAATCACAGACAGTGTCACCATCAAAGCACCCCCACACCATAACACCTCCTCTTCCATGCTTCACGGTGGGAACTACACATGCGGAGATCATCCGTTCACCCACACTATGTCTCACAAAGACACAGTGGTTTGAACCAAAAATCTCCTATTTGGACTCCGGACAAAAGGACAGATTTCTACCTGTCTAATGTCCATTGCTCGTGTTTCTTGGCCCTAGCAGGTCTCTTCTTATTATTTGTGTCCTTTAGTAGTGGTTTCTTTGCAGCAATTCGACCATGAAGGCACCTCTGAACAGTTGATGTTTAGATGTGTCTGTTACTTGAACTCTGTGAAGCATTTATTTGGGCTGCAATTTCTGAGGCTGGTATCTCTAATGAACTTATCCTCTGCAGCAGAGGTAACTCTGGGTCTTTCATTCCTGTGGCGGTCCTCATGAGAGCCAGTTTCATCATAGCATTTGATGGTTTTTGCGACTGCACTTGAAGAAACTTTAAAAGTTCTTGAAATTTTCCGCAATGACTGACCTTCATGTCTTAAAGTAATGATAGAATGTCGTTTCTCTTTGCTTATTTGAGCTGTTCTTGCCATAATATGGACTTCGTATTTTACCAAACAGGGCTATCTTCTTTATACCACGCCTACCTTGTCACAACACAACTGATTGGCTCAAATGCATTAAGAAGGAAATACATTGCACAACTTAACTTTTAACAAGGCACACCTGTTAATTGAAATGCATTCCAGGTGACTACCTCATGAAGCTGTCATTACGGCAAAAAAATATATTTTGATTTGTTTAACACTTTTTTGGTTACTACATGATTCCATATGTGTTATTTCATAGTTTTGATGTCTTCACTATTATTCTACAATGTACATTTTTTGAAAATAAAGAAAAACCCTTGAATGAGTAGGTGTGTTCATACTTTTGACTGGTACTGTATATATTTGTCACGCCCTGGCTCTCTTATATGTTGAGCCAGGGTGTTAGTGTCTATGTTGTATGTTCTATGTTCATGTTCTAGTTTATGTGTTTCTATGTTGGCCGGGGTGGTTCCCAATCAGAGGCAGCTGTGGCTTGTTGTCTCTGATTGGGAACCATACTTAGGCAGCCTGTTTTGCACTTGTCATTTGTGGGATCTTGTTCCGGAGAGGTTTGTGTTTTGTTAACCTTAGGACTTCATGTATCGTTTTGTTGTATTGTTGTAAAGTACTCATTAAAAGATGTACGCATATCACGCTGCGCCTTGGTCCGTTGCTTACGACGAACGTGACAATATTGTCTTTAATGTGTGTTTTATATTGTATTATACAGGGCGCATTTGGAAAAGAGACCTAGGTCTCAATATGTCTTCCCTGTCAAAATAAAGGTGAAATAAAATACATTTGATACATTTAGGTTTTCAACATTCAAGTCCACTTTAATCAAATACTTAATACACGTCCAAGGTTGACGAGTGCTAATTTCACTCAACAACTTTTTCTAAATGGTAGTAGACATTTACTGATCATAATCTAGCCTGGTGGCGATTCTAGCATGAAAATCTTGGTGGGGGAAACTCTCAATTTTTTTTGTTGATGCATGCCAGCAAAGCCAGCAAAGCCACTACAAAACACAACACTAAACAATAGATTCATTACACTATAACGGTGACAAACGGTGCCGACAAACTGTTAGGGCCTACATAAAGCTGTCCCAACAGCAGAGCTTTATTTTAAGCACCATGGAGTGAATCCTTACCTCCGCTACACCTGGCTATCACCGGAGCCTTGTCTGGCAGCGAAAAAGTTATTTTGGCCTCGTTTAAAACATAGCTGATATGGCTGACTTGCTTAAACAAATGTGGTTTCTACTGAAAATTGAGATGTACAAACTATGGCATAAGGGAACGATGAGTGGATAAGAGGCAACCCGTAATTTCGATTAAGACATTAATGAGCGAGCTAAGACGGACGTAGTCAATAACTATTTGTTCAGCATTTTTGAAATGTACAGCGATAGAATTCAGAACATGGGCCGTTCTTACAGTATTCTCCCTGTACACAAAGTCAGAACCGTAGGATAAATAAAGGGGGCATATAAGCAGACAATGAAAGCTCTTACAATATCCGATGATGACATTTCTCTAAAACAGGCTATAGGCTACATGTGCACCACCAAGTCAAACAGTAGGCTAAGTTATGAGGACAAAAAGGACCACATTATTAGGGTGAAGCACATGGGCTAGCTTACTACACAACATTCACTTACTATTACTTTCTTAGCTACAGAATACAGTGCCTTCGGAAAGTATTCAGACCCCTTGACGTTTTCCACATTTTGTTACGTTACAGCCTTATTCTAAAATTGATTACATTGTTGTTGTTTTTCTCATCAATCTACACACAATACCCCGTAATGACGAAGCAAAAACCGTAGTTTTTTTTTTCTTCCAATTTATTACAAATAAAAACTGATAAATATCACATTTACATATGTATTCAGACCCTTTACTCAGTACTTTGTTGAAGCTCCTTTGGCAGCGATTACAGCATCGAGTCTTCTTGGGTATGACGCTACAAGCTTGGCACACCCATATTTAGGGAGTTTCTCAGATTCTTCTCTGCAGATCCTCTCAAAATCTGTCAGGTTGCTGCATAGCTATTTTCAGGTTTCTCCAGAGATGTTCGATCGGGTTCAAGTCTGGGCTCTTGCTGGGCCACTCAAGGACATTCAGAGACTTTTCCTGAAGCCACTCCTGCGTTGTCTTGGCTGTGTGCTTAGGGTCGCTGTCTTGTTGGAAGGTGAACCTTCACCCCTATTGGAGGTCCTGAGTGCTCTGGTGCAGGTTTTCATCAAGGATCTCTCTGTACTTTGCTCCGTTCATCTTTCCCTCGATCCTGACTAGTCTCCCAGTCCCTGCCTCAGAAAAACATCCCCACAGCATGATGCTTCCAGAAGACACCTGTCCACAGAAGCAATCAATCAATCAGATTCCAAACTCTCCACCATGGCCAAGACCAAAGAGCTCTCCAAGGATGTCAGGGACAAGATTGTAGACCTACACAAGGCTGGAATGGGCTACAAGACCATCGCCAAGCAGCTGACAACAGTTGGTGCGATTATTCGCAAATGGAAGAAACACTAAAGAACTGTCAATCTCCCTCGGCCTGGGGCTCCATGCAAGATCTCACCTCGTGGAGTTGCAAAGATCATGAGAACGGTGAGGAATCAGCCCAGAACTACACGGGAGGATCTTGTCAATAATCTCAAGGCAGCTGGGACTATAGTCACCAAGAAAATAATTGGTAACACACTATGCCGTGAAGGACTGAAATCCTCCAGTGCCCGGAAGGTCCCTCTGCTCAAGAAAGCACATATACAGGCCCGTCTGAAGTTTGCCAATGAACATCTGAGTGATTCAGAGGAGAACTGGGTGAAAGTGTTGTGGTCAGATGAGACCAAAATCGAGCTCTTTGGCATCAACTCAACTGGCCATGTTTGGAGGAGGAGGAATGCTGCCTATGACCCCAAGAACACCATCCCCACCGTCAAACATGGAGGTGGAAACATTATGCTTTGGGGGTGTTTTTCTGCTAAGGGGACAGGACAACTTCACCGCATCAAAGGGTTCGATGGACAGCGCCATGTACCGTCAAATCTTGGGTGAGAACCTCCTTCCCTCAGCCAGGGCATTGAAAATGGGTCGTGGATGGGTATTCCAGCATGACAATGACCCAAAACACATGGCCAAGGCAACAAAGGAGTGGCTCAAGAAGAAGCACATTAAGGTCCTGGAGTGGCCTAGCCAGTCTCCAGACCTTAATCCCATAGAAAATCTGTGGAAGGAGCTGAAGGTTTGAGTTGCCAAACGTCAGCCTCGAAATCTTAATGACTTGGAGAAGATCTGCAAAGAGGAGTGGGACAAAATCCCTCCTGAGATGTGTGCAAACCTGGTGGCCAACTACAAGAAACGTCTGACCTCTGTGATTGCCAACAAGGGTTTTGCCACCAAGTACTAAGTCATGTTTTGCAGAGGGGTCAAATACTTATTTCCCTAATTAAAATGCAAATAAATGTATAACATTTTTGATATGCGTTTTTCTGGATTTTTTGTTGTTGTTATTCTGTCTCTCACTGTTCAAATAAACCTACCATTAAAATTACAGACTGATCATGTCTTTGTCAGTGGGCAAATGTACTAAATCAGCAGGGGATCATACTTTTTTCCCTCACTGTAGCTAGCCAATAAAATGAATATCATTACATTGGTTCGACATTGACATCTAATCAAGATCTCACCCTTTTATCTCTGTAATAGTTAGATCTCATCTTGTCTGTGCACTGCATCAGCCAGATGAAGCAACTGCACATCTAATCTTCTTCCTCATCCCCTCTTGTCTTGATTCTAGCCTGTTCTCCTCAAAAGATTAGTAGCAAGCCAGCTATCGTTAACAAGCTTAGATCTCTGCTCAAGTTGGCTAACTAGCAAAGCCAACTAACTATACCCCAAATATACAGAGAGCAAACAATTATTCTCTAAACTAATGTTAGTCTCAACCAAATGACAAGTACGTAGCTAGACCTATTGGTCTGTTACCCAATGTATGAACCACTAGATACAGGCTAGCCAGAAGGCTCTAATGTTAGCTAGCTAGCTAGCTAGCTAGCTAGCTAGCTAACCAGCCAAGTAATTTCAATAGACAATAGGCTAGCTAGCATCAGCTTTGTAGTGGTTATGCTATGTGGAAATACTTGTTATAATTATTCCCTACATCTTCCTCACCAAAGCTTTGCTGTAGCTTTCTGTGAATATTATTTAGCTAGTAATTTTAACACATTTTATCCATATTTAGCACAGTGGAAAGCTGGAACCCTGTGAAACGTGAAAGCACGTTCCAGAATGACAACGCCTCAAAACTAAATTAGTGACAAAACTTAGAGCACCCTGATTCAATATCGGCAAATGTAGTTTTGATTCACAGAAAAATATTCACCAGTCGCAAGTTTAGTAAAGGAGTTGCATTAATTCTCAGATTGAGTTTGCAAATCTTACTAAATGTAATCACATATTAAGTTACATGTTTGCAAGTGTTGTATTTATTTACACATCACGTTGCTTGCGAGTGTTGTTGCATTTCTTATGAAAATAAGTTACATGTTTGCAAATAAGTTGTGCAACTACAAAACAGATTATACAGGTGTAACTCATATTTTACGTGAGCAAATCATGCTTTACAGGTTTGTACAATTACAGTGCCTTCAGAAAGTATTCATACCCCTTGACATATTCCACATCTTACCGATCTACACACAATACCCCATATTGACAAAGTGAAAACATGTTTTTCTGAATTTTTGATAATGTATTGAAAATCAAATACTGAAAATATGCCATTTACATAAGTATTCACACCCCTGAGTCAATACATGTTAGAATCTCATTTGGCAGTGATTACAGCTGGGAGTCTTTCTGGGTAAGTCTCTAAGAGCTTTGCAAACATACAGTGCATTCGGAAAGTATTCAGACCCCTTGACTTTTTCCACATTTTGTTACGTTACAGCCTTAATCTAAATTTCCCCTCATCAATCTATGCACAATAGCCCATAATGACAAAGCAAAAACAGTTTTTTTGACATTCTTGCTAATTTCATTTACGTAAGTATTCAGACCCTTTACTCAGTACTTTGTTGAAGCACCTTTGGCAGCGATTACAGCCTCGAGTATGACGCTACAAGCAAACCTGTATTTGGGGAGTTTCTCCCATTCTTCTCTGCAGATATTCTCAAGCTCTGTCAGGTTGGATGGGGAGCGTCGCTGCACAGCTATTTTCAGGTCTCTCCTGTTCAATCGGATTCAAGTCTGAGCTCTGGCTGGGCCATTCAAGGACATTCAGAGACTTGTTACGAAGCCACTCCTGCGTTGTCTTGGCTGTGTGCTTAAGGTGAACATTTCGCCCAACTCTGAGGTCCTGAGCGCTCTGGTGCAGGTTTTCATCAAGGATCTCTCTGTACTTTGCTCCGTTCATCTTTCCCTCGATCCTGACTAGTCTCCCAGTCCCTGCCTCAGAAAAACATCCCCACAGCATGATGCTTCCACCATGGTTCACTGTTTCTCATGGTCTGAGAGCCCTTTAGGTGCCTTTTGGCAAATCCCAAGCGGGCTGTCATGTGCCTTTTACTGAGTAGTGGCTTCCATCTGGCCACTACCATAAAGGCCTGATTGGTGTAGTGCTGCAGAGATCATTGTCCTTCTGGAAGTTTCTCCCATCTCCACAGATTAACTGTGGACCACTGTCAGAGTGACCATCGGGTTCTTGGTCACCTCCCTGACCAAGGCCCTTCTCCCCCGATTGCTCAGTTTGGCCGGGCGGCCAGCTCTAGGAAGAGTCTTTGTGGATCCAAACTTTTTGAGAATCATGGAGGCCACTGTGTTATTGGGGACCTTCAATGCGGCAGACATTTTTTGGTACCCTTCCCCAGATCTGTGACTCAACACAATCCTGTCTCGGAGCTCTACGGACAATTCCTTCGACCTCATGGCTTGGTTTTTGCTCTGACATGCACAGTCAACTGTGGGACCGTATACACGGACACAAATGATCTGTTTGGGGTGTTAACACACTGGTGGTTTGTTGTAACCCAGTATTGGTGCTAAACCGTGTTATTGGAGGCTGGCATGCTAGTTGGCTATGGCGTCATAGGATTCGGTGCCCTGGACGGTTTTCACGGAAGAATACTGTACCAAGTTAGCTAGCTGAATAAACTAAGTCAGTCTATTCCTAGAAAACATTGAACCGCTGTAGTTTACAACAATTATAATTTCTAAAGTGGAAGTTGGGAGAGTTATATTTGAGTGTTTCAGTGACACATAAGTGAGGGAGGCCCCGCTCTCTCGCTTTCCCAGATGTTTAGTTCATTTCATTCCCATCTCCTTTGCATTATTGTAGCCTTTTTATGTAGCCTGTCAACTATGTGTCTGTCTATCCCTGTTCTCTCCTCTCTGCACAGGCCATACAAATGCTTCACACCGCGTGGCTGCTGCCACTCTAATCTGGTGGTCCCTGCGCGCACGACCCACGTGGAGTTCCAGGTCTCCGGCATCATCTGGAACTGCCGTTCTGCGGCCAACAAGGCAGAGTTAATCTCAGCCTATGCTACCCTCCAGTCCCTCGACTTCTTGGCGCTGACGGAAACATGGATTACCACAGAAAACACTGCTACTCCTACTGCTCTTTCCTCGTCTGACCATGTGTTCTCGCATACCCCGAGAGCATCTGGTCAGCACGGCGGTGGCACAGGAATCCTCATCTCTCCCAAGTGGACATTCTCTCTTTTTCCCCTGACCCATCTGTATGTCTCCACATTTGAATTCCATGCTGTCACAGTCACTAACCCATTCAAGCTTAACATCCTTGTCATTTATCGCCCTCCAGGTTCCCTTGGAGAGTTCATCAATGAGCTTGACGCCTTGATAAGTTCCTTTCCTGAGGATTGCTCACACCTCACAGTTCTGGGTGACTTTAACCTCCCTACGTCTGCCTTTGACTCATTTCTCTCTGCCTCCTTCTTTCCACTCCTTTCCTCTTTTGACATCACCCTCTCACCGTCCCCCCCTACTCACAAGGCAGGCAATACGCTTGACCTCATCTTTACTAGATGCTGTTCTTCTACTAATCTCACTGCAACTCCCCTCCAAGTCTCCGACCACTACTTTGTATCCTTTTCTCTCTCGCTCTTCTCCAACACTACTCACTCTGCCCCTACTCAGATGGTAATGTGCTGTCGCAACCTTCGCTCTGTCTTTCCCGCTACTCTCTCCTCTTCCATCCTATCATCTCTTCCCTCTGCTAAATCCTTCTCCCTCCGATCTCCTGATTATGCCTCCTCAACCCTCCTCTCCTCCCTTTCTGCCTCTTTTGACTCTCTATGTCCCCCATCCTCCCGGCCGGCTCGGTCCTCCCCTCCTGCTCCGTGGCTTGACGACTCATTGCGAGCTCACAGAAGAGGGCTCCGGGCACCCGAGCGGAAATGGAGGAAAACTAGACTCCCTGTGGACCTGTCATCTTTTCACTCCCTCCTCTCTACATTCTCTTCCTCTGTTTCTGCTGCTAAAGCCACTTTCTACCACTCTAAATTTCAAGCCTCTGTCTCTAACCCTAGGAAGCTCCTGGCCACCTTTTCCTCCCTGCTGAATAGTCCTCCTCCTCCCTCTCCCTCCTCCCTCTCTGTGGATGACTTTGTCGACCATTTTGAAAAGAAGGTTGACGACATCCGATCCTCATTTATTAAGTCAAATGACACCGCTGGTCCTGCTCACACTGCCCTACTCTATGCTTTGACTTCTTTCTCCCCTCTCTCTCCAGATGAAATCTTGCGACTTGTGACGGCCGGCCGCCCAACAACCTGCCCTCTTGACCCTATCCCCTCCTCTCTTCTCCAGACCATTTCTGGAGACCTTCTCCCTTACCTCACCTCGCTCATCAACAACAGAGTTGCACCCCTCCTCAAAAAACCTACACTCGATCCCTCCGATTGATAACAACTACAGACCACTATCCCTTCCTTCTTTTCTCTCCAAAAATCTTGAGCGTGCCGTCTCTAGCCAACTATCCTGCTATCTCTCTCAGAATGACCTTCTTGATCCAAACCAGTCAGGTTTCAAGACTGGTCATTCAACTGAGACTGCTCTTCTCTGTGTCACGGAGGCTCTCCGCACTGCTTAAGCTAACTCTCTCTCCTCTGCTCTTATCCTTCTAGACCTATCCGCTGCCTTTGATACTGTGAACCATCCGATCCTCCTCTCCACCCTCTCCGAGTTGGGCATCTCCGGCGCTGCTCACTCTTGGATTGCGTCCTACCTGACAGGTCGCTCCTACCAGGTGGCGTGGCGAGAATCTGTCTCCGCACCACGTGCTCTCACCACTGGTGTCCCCCAGGGCTCAGTTCTAGGTCCTCTCCTATTCTCTCTATACACCAAGTCACTTGGCTCTGTCATATCCTCACATGGTCTCTCTTATCATTGCTACGCAGATGACACAATTCATTTTCTCCTTTCCCCCTTCTGATAACCAGGTGGCCGAATCGCATCTCTTCATGTCTGGCAGACATATCAGTGTGGATGTCGGATCACCACCTCAAGCTGAACCTCGGCAAGACGGAGCTGCTCTTCCTCCCGGGGAAGGACTCTCCATGATCTCGCCATCACGGTTGACAACTCCATTGTGTCCTCCTCCTTGAGTGCAAAGAGCCTTGGCGTGACCCTGGACAACACCCTGTCGTTCTCCGCTAACATCAAAGTGGTGACCCGATCCTGCAGGTTCATGCTCTACAACATTCGCAGAGTATGACCCTACCTTACACAGAAAGCGGCACAGGTCCTAATCAAGGCACTTGTCATCTCCCGTCTGGATTACTGCAACTCGCTGTTGGCTGGGCTCCCTGCCTGTGCCATTAAACCCCTACAACTCATCCAGAACGCTCTGGTGTTCAACCTTCCCAAGTTCTCTCATGTCACCCCGCTCCTCCACACACTCCACTGGCTTCCAGTTGAGGCTCGCATCTACTACAAGACCATGGTGCTTGCCTACGGACCAGTGAGGGGAACGGCACCTCCTTACCTTCAGGCTCTGATCAGACCCTACACCCAAACGAGGGCACTACGTTCATCCACCTCTGGCCTGCTAGCCCCCCTACCTCTACGGAAGCACAGTTCCCGCTCAGCCCAGTCAAAGCTATTCGCTGCTCTGGCACCCCAATGGTGGAACAAGCTCCCCCACGATGCCAGGACAGCGGAGTCACTGACCACCTTCCGGAGACACTTGAAACCCTACCTCTTTAAGGAATACCTGGAATAGTATAAAGTAATCCTTCTCCCCCCCAAAATTTTTTTTTTAATAATAAGTTGAATGCACCAATTTGTAAGTCGCTCTGGATAAGAGCGTCTGCTAAATGATGTAAATGTAAATTTATATAGACAGGTGTGTGCCTCCAATCAAGTTGTAGAAACATCTCAAGGATGATCAATGGAAACAGGATGCGCCTGACCTCAATTTCGAGTCTCATAGCAAAGTATCTGAATACTTATGTAAATAAGGTTCAACAGAAGATTTCTTAAAACCTCTTTTCGCTTTGTCATTATGGGGTATTGTGTGTTGGGGTATTGTGTGTAGATAAATATTGAATCAATGTTAGAATAAGCTGTAACGTAACAAAATGTGGAAAAAGTCAAGATGTCTGAATACTTTCCAAATGCACTGTATGTACAACATTTGCACATTATTCTTTAAAAAATTCTTCAAGCTCTGTCAAATTAATTGTTGATCATTGCTAGACAGCCATTTTCAAGTTTTGCCATAGATTTTGAAGCTGATTTAAGTCGAAACTGTTTCTAGGCCACTCAGGAACATTCAACGTCGTCTTGGTAAGCAACTCCAATGTATATTTGGCCTTGTGTTTTAGGTTATTGTCCTGCTGAAAGGTGAATTTGTCTCCCAGTGTCTGTTGGAAAGCAGACTAAACCAGGTTTTCATCTAGGATTTTGCCTGTGCTTAGCTCTATTCCGTTTATTTTTATCCTAAAAAACGTCCTTGCCCTTACTGATGACAAGCATACCCATAACATGATGCAGCCACCACCATGCTTGAAAATATGAAGAGTGGTACTCAGTAATGTGTTGTCTTGGATTTACCCCAAACATAACACTTCGTTATCTGTAGCTCAGCTGGTAGAGCACGGCGCTTGTAACGCCAAGGTAGTGGGTTCGATCCCCGGGACCACCCATACACAAAAATGTATGCACGCATGACTGTAAATCGCTTTGGATAAAAGCGTCTGCTAAGTGGCATGTTATGTTAATATGCTATGTATTCAGGACATAAAGTTATTTATTTGCCACATGTTTGGCAGTTTTACTTTAGTGCCTTGTTGCAAACAAGATGGACGTTTTGGAATATTTGTATTCTGTACATGCTTCCTTTTATTCACTCTGTCATTTAGGTTAGTATTGTGGAGTAACTCCAATGTTGTTGATCCATCCACAGTTTTCTCCTTTCACAGCCATTAAACTCTGTAACTGTTGAAATCCCTGAGCAGTTTCCTTCCTCTCCGGAAGGAGTTAGGAAGGATGACTGTATCTTTGTAGTTACTGGGTGTATTGATACACCATCCAAAGTGTAATTAATAACATCACCATGCTCAAAGGGATATTCAATATCTGCTTCTTTTTTTACCCATCTACCAATAGGTAACGTAGAGTTGCGGTCTTAAGGGCAGATTTTCAGAACCAAGCAGAAGCTTCTGATGCAAAGGTGTCCATATTTATTCTCGGTGTTCAATAGTGATAGCTGCCGATAAATATTTACAAGACAAACAGGTAGACAATAGACTTACTTCACAAACAAAACAACAAACTGCACTAAGCCTAAAACAGGCTTACCCTGTAGTTTCCATAGCTCTTACAGGTTGGGGGTGTACCTGGCTCAAGCAGACTCCCCACTTGAATTCTAAAGCAGAACTCAATTGTTCACCAAAACAAGTCCATAAATACCCAAGGTACACTTCATGGAACATACCAATATGTATGGCAACATAACACCAAAATCTGGCTAATACAAATGTAACTGGCTTCCTCATAATTGCCACATTACATACATTCTGTCTAAAACAGAGGTGACCACTTCCATGTGCACTTTAAATTGGGCACACGTTAAACAACATTAATCATGAATTGTTACGTTAATGGACCGGTGAATGGCGACAACCCAGTAACATATAGTGGTGCGCAAAGACGCGGGCGTGCTCCTGCCGCACAACTCAAATGACAGACAAGACAGGTCACACGGAGCTCCGACACAACATGGGAAGTATGAACAAAGGAAAGCATTCACAGAATGAACCAAAACAGAGTTTCTAGCTTGTGAGTGTTACGATGATTCTGTGCACCGAAACAACGTTTCCCTCTGGTAGGCTAGACAGGAAAATAACTGAATTTATGTGTGGAACTGATTATACAAAAATACCTTTACATTCAATAATTTTGCTACCGAACTGGGCATGAATTACAAACAGTAGCTTACTGCTAACAAAGGAGCTAAAGAATATTATAGTCATGTGCAGTATAATACTTCTAAGAAATAGAACGTGCTCTTCGAAAATAGGGCCTAATAGCAGATTAGACAGTGTGTGCGTTTGTGATGAGTGGGCATAAATCCACATTGTCACAGGAGGCATTAGAAAACCTCCCTGGTCTTTGTGGTTTAATCTGTGTTTGCAATTCACTGAGGGACCTTACAGATAATTGTATGTGCTGAGTACAGAGATCAGTTAGTCATAAAAAAATCATGTTAAACACTGTTATTGCACACAGACTGAGTCCATGCATCGTATGTGACTTGTTAAGCAAATGTATATGTAGGCTTGCCATAACAAAGGGTTTGAATACTTATTGACTCAAGACATTTCAGCTTTTAATATTTTATTAATTTGTAAAAAATTCTAAAAACATAATACCAAGTTTACTTTATGGGGTATTGTGTGTAAGCCAGTGACACAATCTCAATGTCCATTTTAAATTCAGGCTGTAACACAACAAAATGTGGAAAAAGTCAAGGGGTGTGAATACTTTCTGAAGGCACTGTATGTCTCTATTTTACCTTCATAATTACAGGCTGTGTGTGGAGGGTAAGCCAGGCTGCAATTAGCACTAGGATTGTGAGCATTTAAAAAGTTTAAATGGAATTGGGACGTTTACGTAAAAAATCCCTAACGAAAAACGTTTCTTTATTTATTTTTCACAAAATTAAAATCACAGTGCAGTTATCACAAAACTACCACTAACAGGTCCCGATCAACATCATAAAGTGAAACATTTAACAAATACCTAGCGGAACAATGCTGTAACGTTAGTAGGAGATGCAGTATGCATCTTTCAAATTATTTGCCACAGATATAAAGCGCTCCACACATCGTCGTTAAGTTGAATAAATGGCAGAGAAAGGCAAGCGACAGCAGCAAACAGCCTGCTCTGCCCCTATCTAGTCTGCTGATGAGCTGTGCTTTTAGCTGACCCAACATTACAACGTAGCAATTGGTGCTTTGGAAACATGCTGAAGTATGGACTGACTGCTGGGAGCATGTCTAAAACTTCATCAGTAAGCTGTCAAACTATCGTAAATAAGTGACAATCTAGACGATGTTTATCAGTGCAGTTCCCTATATCCTTAGCTAGCTAGCTCAAATTAAATCCCTGTGTTTGGTAGTGAAGCTAGCTAGCATCAAGCAGGCTACAACAAGCTAAACCAGCTGATGAAATCACTGGCGACTGTTATACTTGAACATGTTTTTTGCAGGAGTAAAGATATGTCGTTTTGTTTTTACAACTTTCTCAGTGTCTATCAGATTATGCGTCTGTGTCTGCCCCAGTGCTCGTGTTTCATAGCGAGTGAGTCATGCACAAGACAGGTCGCGAGAGACAATGTTTGCAAATGGTTTTTGATTTTTTTTTATATTGATTGACAACTGTCAGTTGGGACGTCGAGTGCACATCGTCTCGATGCTCATTTTGTCCAAAACACTTGCAGACTTGAGTGATCACTATCGAACACAACAGCAAGTGGCGACTCGATAAAGGGTTTAATGGCCAAGTGTTAGGTTTGAGATTCAGCCTATGACTGCGGTAGATAGAACGTCATTGCCCCCTAGCAATCATACGCCATAGGACCACCATATGCAATAGGACTATATTCGGCATTGTGCAAATTCAATTTTATGATTTTTTTCTTACAGTTTTAATTGAAAACCGATAAATAATGGCAGTTTAAACGTTAAGAAAAAAATTCTATTTTCACATCCATAATTAGCACTCCTCTCAGAATGCAGGAAGACCAGCCTTTGTTACCTTCGCTGACAGATGCCTACATCTCTCCCTCTCTTTCTCTCACTCTCCTCCCTCTTGTCAATCTTATACACACTAGCTGTCTGTCTTTCTCTCACACATTCTCATTGTTCCACTGTGAAAATGGAGGGGGAACAAACACACATACACACACACACACAGCAGTGAGGCTCTCAGCATGTCAATGATCATGCAGTCTCAGGGAGAGAGATGGAGCTCTCTCCTCTTCTCGCCCCCTGACCGTCTTTGTGTTTACCCTCTGTGGAAAGAGTCCTACATGGAACCCAAAAGGGTTCAACCTGGAACCAAAAGGGTTCTACCTGGAACCAAAAGGGTTCCACCTGGAACCAAAAAGGGTTCTTCAAAGGGTTCTCCTATGGGGACAGCCAAAGAACCCTTTGAGGTTCTAGATAGCTCCTTTTTTCTAAGAGAGTATATTGTTCCAAACAATATGTCTTAAAATTAACAAAAAAAAAAAAAAATTTTTTGAGATATTCATATTTTTTATGTTGAATTAATTAATGTGAAAATGCGTATTTCAGAATCTAGACATACTTCATATGTTAGAGCACACTATAAGGCAGGGGTAGGCAACTAGATTCAGCCGCGGGCCGATTTTTGTCGGAGCGAATGGTCGGGGGGACCTGTTGCCAACCCCTGCTATAAGGAGTAGATGTTGACTGTATCATGACCGGTTCACAGGTCATAAGGTCTTACAGGAGGCATGTATAAGTCTAAAAAGGGCCTAAAATGGCCACTTTCATCATTATTTTGATTGTGATACAAATGTAAAAAGCATGTCAAACATCCTTCCTCCCAATGACGTTTCTATGTGAGAATTGCCAGAACAATCTGAGATACTGTACCAAAAGTATTTTCGGGCTATGCTGGCATGGAATCACCCGTGTCTCTTTAAGCCTGTCCTTGTCGTTCACCGAGCTCCATCCCTTGTTCATGTTGTTTTCCTGGATCAGAGAGAAGCTCAGCTCAGCGCCGGATCAATGGAACTGACTTCACAAGATGGAGTCCTTCCAAACTCCTCCATCGCACGCACACACACACACAGACACATTCCACCACAGTGCACTTTCACTGGCACATCCTTAATTATTCAACCGCTAATTAGCACGCCCGATTACATAACAGAGGTTGCTCTTTGTGTGGAATAAAATTAAACAAGCTCGCCAAGAGAACTTGCCGGAAGAGTGAAGCGTTTGAGTAGAGAATCCATCGTTTTCTCTTCGACACTGATGCAACTTCTGTAGAACACCTGAAACTGGTTTGAAAACAAAAACTAGGCTAAGATGAAGGGAATGTTTAAAAAAAGAAAGGGAAAAAAATGTGTGTTTAGATGGCGTGGCAGCAGTGGCACTGTAGTATCACACTGTAGTATCACTCACCCTCTCAGACATAAACATACACATGTTCATACTGTTATTGCGTTCTCTGACTCTCCGGCTGTCTGTTTTGCTGTATTTCGTAATTTGGTCAGATGCTCTATATGCTTACCGAGCTACTTTAGGAGAAAAAAATGTGTGGTTTGTTGTTTGTATTGTGAACGTATCTTTGACTTTGTGTATAGGGGTGATGTGTGTAGTGGTGTGTGCATGTACAAGAGTGTGTTCGCTTCTCTTTGCCTCTATGTAAGGGTGTGTGTGTGTATATGACTTTCAGTGGAGGCTCCACAGAGGAGGAAGGGGAGGACCATCCTCCTCATTGAATTTCATACAAATAAAAATAGTGAAACATTAAAAAAGTTATAATTTTTAGATAAAACTATACTGCATATATTCACGTCACCAAATAATTGATTAAAACACACTGTTTTGCAATGAAGGTCTACAGTAGCCTCAACAGCACTCTGTAGGGTAGCGCCATGGTGTAGCCAGAGGACAGCTAGTTTCCGTCCTCCTCAGGGTACATTAACTTCATTATAAAAACCTAGGAGGCTCATGGTTCTCACCCCCTTCCATAGACGTACACAGTAATTATGACAACTTCCGGAGGACGTCTGCAACCTATCAGAGTTCTTGCATCATGAAATGACATGTTGTCCACCCAATCAAAGGATCAGAGAATGAATCTACTACTAAAAGCATAAGCTACAGCTAGCTAGCACTGCAGTGCATAAAATGTGGTGAGTAGTTGACGCAAAGAGAGAGAAAGACAATAGTTGAACAGTTTTGAACAAATTAATTTCTTAAATTAAGGAGAAGCAAGAGAGAGATGTTGTATTTTTGTTTCACTTTCACTTAGCTAGTGAATCCAGCAAGCTAGTGAACTGTATTTGTGTGTGTGATCAGTGGTGTATTCAGTCCGCTGATTCTGGTGAAAAGCGTTTCTTAAACGGAATGAAACGGGGATAAACATATCTGAATTTGTCCAATAGAAACTCTAGTTTGCAACTGTTGGACTACTGATTACACCCTAGATCAGCTAGATGCAGGCCAGAGTGTGCAAGGTGGAATTGAATGTGTCACTGTCTGTCACCTTGATTACTCAAATTATTCTCTCGACCTGTGTACCTACTTTGTAAACTTTCATTCATAGGCTAGGTTGTAGAAACCTCATGATGGGTATAGGGAAAATTGTAGTATCATGCATTAGCTTAAACCTATCGATGTTACATTGAGCTGGGTGAATGGAATATGATTGACAGTCATCCAATATGCTGTAATAGAAATAAGGCCATGTTCATAAAACAAATATTGTCCTCCCTCATCTTAAACATCACCGACCGCCACCAGTGACTTTGTATGTATACACTGGGAGTGTGTATAAATGTATGGGTAGGTCAGTGGGCTTGAGAGACTGTGAAAGAGATGAAGAACTGTGAGAGAGGGAGATGAAGAGAGAAAAATTGTGGGAGAGGAACTGAGGGAGAACGAGAGAGTGAGGAAGAGAGATGAAGAGAGTGTGGCAGGGATAATTAGAAAGACAGTGAAATAATGAGAGTGTAAGAGATAGAGAGAGGGAGAGAGAATGGGTCTCCATGGAGACAGGCCCGAATATCTCACGCTGCCTCAGTACCAGCTTCAGCTCCAAACTTTGTTCAAAGGATTCTCTCCTCCTCTCCTTCTCTCCTTTCTTTCAGGCAGGGGTTGAGCAGAGAGGTGGGTGGAAAGAGAGTGGGGTATAAGTGGAGGTGCTGACAAGATATGGGAACGTAACCAACCGAATGTTACCCTGTACTAGTTCTGTAATGCTGTAGGAACCTGTATGTTCAAGAGAGAGATACATAGGTGATTGTATAGATGGAAGGCTAACTATTAATCTATAGTGCATATAGATGTAGGGAGTCTTGTGCACTACTCACCGTGGCACGGCTTCTCATCAAGGTATTTGGAGCCGTCCCTCATTAGCACTGTGTCTCATTGATTACAGCACATTGGAGCGTGCTGCTGGGGAAGAGATGAAAGCCTCTGTCCTCCTCTACTAATGTTTTCCATAAGTATATGGAGTAGCCAGAAAAAAGGGAAAAAGTAGCCAGCCAGGGAGTTTTGGAACGAGCTCTATTTTGGTGGCCTCTGGTACATTCTAATGCCTTGATTCCATCCGAAATACACAGCTAAATTGTTGAATACTTTAACAGCATTACCTCCCAGATTGGTAACATTTGTTGTGGTATTGAGTAGAAAGACATGCCTATACAATTAAAATTACCGGAAATGTATGAATTCAGTGTGTTAGTTGTTTTGGACATCGTCTAGGCCTAAATGATCAGGACTATTTTCTAAGTAAGATAACCTTTTTTAGCATTAACTTGTCTTCTCTTGAGATTAAAGTCATATTTAGTTTTACTCCAAGATATGCATTGCCGCAATGGTGTTTGTTCTTCAAATAATTCATTTTATTGGCTCTGCTGCTGTGGACACTTAGGGTAAGGAAACCAATAAGTCATTTTGTGATTTGGGTGAACTATCCCTTTAACAGTTTGGCCTGTCAGTCAATCATGGTGGGTGGGATTGTCAGAGGAGGGTACTGGATGTTTGTGAGTCACAGAGAAAAACTAGTGTAGTGTACTCTTTCAATTACATTTATTGTGGCAAAAAACTAAATCTAGTCTACTCTTTCAATTTACACTGAACAAAAAATATAAAACGCAACCTACAACAATTTCAACAATTTTACTGAGTTACAGTTCATATAAGGAAATCAGTCAATTGAAATAAATAAATTAGTCCCTAATCTATGGATTTCACATGACTGGGCAGGGGTGCAGCCATAGGCCCACCCACTTGGGAGCCAGGCCCAGCCAATTGGAATGAGTTTTACCCCATAAAAGGGCTTTATTACAGACAGACAGAAATACTCCTCAGTTTCATCAGGTGTCCGGATGGCTGGTCTCAGACGATCCCGCAGGTGAAGAAGTTGGATTTGGAGGTCCTGGGCTGGCGTGGTTACACGTGGTCAGCGGCTGTGAGGCCAAGCCACACTGCTTGCTTAACCCGGAAGCCAGCCACACCAATGTGTTGGAGGAAACACCATACAGCTGGCGTCCGAAGTCAGCGTAGATGCGCCCAGGCTCGCCACAAGGAGTCGCTAGAGCGTGATGGGACAAGGACATCCCAGCCGGCCATACCCTCCCCTAACACGGACGACGATGGGCCAATTGTGTGCCGCCTCATGGGTCTTCCGGTTGCAGCCCACTGCGACACAGCCTGGGATCGAACCCGGGTCTGTAGTGACGCCTCAAGCACTGTGATGCAATGCCTTTGACCGCTGCGCCACTCGGAAGGCCTTTCTGGGATCTTTTATTTCAGCTCATGAAACATGGAACCAACACCTTACATTTTTGTTCAGTATAGTTTATTGAGGCAAACGCCTAAGAAAAAATGTTGTGTTCAGTAATTATGGAAATCCCTGTTGAGAAACAATATAGAATTTCAGGAAAATGGGAGGACCCCCAGGCGGTGCCATGAATAGACCTACAGGTACAGTATGATTGAATAATGAAGCAGGTGTTAAACATTGGCTTTGCTACACAGAAAGCAACAGTTGACTACTCCATTGTCGACACTTTAATGAAATCAGTAGGTCTATATCAATATCTTTAATACTACCATATAAGTATCAAGACATTAGCTTTAATAACCTTCAATCTGTTTTCTTCTAGCATATTTTTGACCAGAATTAGGCTCTCTCTCCACTACCTATTGTTCCTGCAGTGAAGATTATACATCTTTATCTAATGTTTTCATAATTTATCTGCATATAATTGCCAAAAAGCAGTAGTAGCCTACCAGTATGCAAATTCAGGGAGCCAAATGATCGTCTCGCTCACTGATTCGATTCCGTTCAACTAAAAGATCAGTTCGTTCGCGAACAACCCATCACTAGGCTACACTGGGCTACACTTCAGCGGTCACTGGGCAAGTTCCTCGGATCCTAGGAAAATACAAATATTTGGTTTACTTGTCCCAATGCGATACCATGGACATTTAACTACGTTGTATGATTTGTAAATAGCAAAGGGATATAGGAGATTGACTTTATTCAGTCAGTTCAACACCTTTAATAAACTAGTCAATACTTGCTATTCAGTCATCAATCAAAGCATAGTAGCATAGTAGTCTCCGTGGCTGAAAATAAATGAATGTGCCACAAAACAATAATTACATGGATTTCAACTTATCGTTTGCACTTACATTACATGGGACATGAAAATTCACTCACAGGAGACGATGAAGAAGCATCGTGCTCTTCCTCTGCAGCTAACCGCAGCACACAACAATCTCATGCCTCCCCAGCCCCTGTCATCCCTCCACTGTCACTGTCAATGAGTGGACAGCCATGGGCTCCCTCAGAGCTGGACTGATAATGTGCAGTCAGACAGAATCAGTCACACAACTTACTAATGGTCAATCCCCCTGATGGTTGATTTATCCTATCATGGGGAGCTCATACTGTGTGTGTGTGTGTGTGTGTGTGTAACTATTCTTGTGTGGACCAGAAGTTTTCACAAGGTCAAACGCTATTTCTAGGGGGTTTAGGGTTAAGGTTAGAATTAGTGTTAGGGTTAGAATTAGGGTTAGGAGCTAGGGATAGTGTTAGGGTTAGGAGCTAGGGTTAGGTTTAGGGTTACGGTTAAGGTTAGGGTTAGGGTTTGAGGAAAGTAGGATTTTGAACTAGACTGAATTGTGTGTCCCCACAAGGTTAGTTATACAATACTGTGTGTGGGGGTGTTTTTTTGTGAATTTTTTGTGAATTTGTTTTCTTTGCTCCCCACCCCTTTGTTGCAACCCTTCTAATTTAGTGTACCCTGCACCCACAACCCATGCGGAATTCCTGGTCTCTGGCAGCATTTGGAACTGCCGATCTGCAGTCAAGAACACAGAGTTCATCTCAGCCTATGCTGGTCTTCAGTCCTTTCACATTTTTGCCCTGACGGAGACATGGATCACCCCAGAGAAAACTGCTACTCCAGCTGCTCTCTCTTCATCTGACTACGTTTTCTCTCATAGTCCAAGAGCATCTGGTTGTAATTGGAGTAGGTGGAGATTTTCTATTTTCTCCCTTACTCACCTGTCCATCTCCTCATTTGAATTCCATGCTGTCACTGTCACTTGTCCACTCAAGCTTAACATTGTTGTCATCTATCGCCCACCAGGTGCGCTTGGAGAGTTCCTCAATGAGCTTGACACCTTGATAAGCTCATTTCCTGACGATGGTTCACCTCTCTTTGTTCTTGGCGACTTCAACCTCCCAATGTCTGCCTTCGATTAATTTCTTTCCAACTCTTTCTTTCCCCTCTTTGCCTCTTTTGATCTCACCTTTTTCCCAGTCCTCTCCCACTCACAAGGCAGGCAATACACTTGACCTCATCTTTACTAGAGCCTGTTCACCTACTAATCTCACTGCAACCCCCTTCCAGGTCTCTGATCACTATTTAGTTTCCTTTTCTGTCTCCCTCTCCTCCAACCCTAGCCACTCAGCCCCTACCCAGATCGTAATGCGTCGTCGCAATCTTCGCTCTCTCTCTCCCACTACATTTACATTTACGTCATTTAGCAGACGCTCTTATCCAGAGCGACTTACAGTTAGTGAGTGCATACATTTTCATACTGTTTTCACTACTCTCTCTTCTTCTATCCTATCATCTCTCCCTTCTGCTAAATACTTCTCACTCCTGTCTCCTGATTCTGCCTCTTCAACCCTACTCTCCTCAATTTCCACATCATATGACTCACACTGTCCCCTTTCCTCCCGGCCAGCTTGGGCCTCCCCTCCTGCTCCGTGGCTGAGTGACTCATTGAGAGCTTACAGAATAGGGCTGTGGGCAGCTGAGCGAAAACTGAGGAAAAATAAACTTCCGGAGGACCTATCATCCTGTCACTCTCTCCTCTCTACCTTCTCTTCCTCTGTATCTGCTACTAAAGCCACTTTCTATCACTATACATTTCAAGCTTCTGCCTCTAACCCTAGGAAACTATTTTCCACATTCTCCTCCCTCCTTAATCCTCCACCCCCTTCCCCTCCCTCTCTGCGGATGACTTTGTCAACCACTTTGAAAAGAAGGTTGACGACATCTGCTCCTCATTCACTCAGCCTATTGAGTCCACTGGTCCCACTCACTTAGAACTACCCTATGCCCTGACCTCTTTCTCCTCTCTCTCCAGATGAAATCCTGCAACTAGTGAAGTCCGGTTGCCAGACTACCTGCCCGCTCGACCCCATCCACTCCTCCCTGCTCCAGACCATCTCTGGAGACCTTCTCCCATTCCTTTTCTTCCCTCATCAACTCATCCCTGACCACTGGCTGCGTCCCCTCTGACTTCAAAATGGCCCGAGTCGCTCCCCTCCTCAAGAAACCAACACTCAACTCCTCTGACGTCAAGAACTACAGACCAGTATCCCTTCTTTCTTTGAGCGTGCTGTCTCTGACCAACTATCTCAATATCTCTCTCAGAACGATCTTCTTGACCCTAACCAGTCAGGCTTCAAGACGGGACACTGAACCGAGAGTGCTCTTCTCTGTGTCACGAAGGCTCTCTGCACTGCCAAAGCTGACCCTCTCTCATCTGTTCTCATCCTCCTAGATCTATCCGCTGCCTTTGACTCCGTGAACCATCAGATCCTCCTCTCCACCCTCTCAGGGCTGGGCGTCTCAGGCTCTGCACACTCTTGGATTGCATCCTACCTGTCAGGCTGCTCCTACCAGGTGACGTGGAGAGGATCTGTGTCTTCACCATGTACTCTCACTACTGGTTTCCCCCAGGGCTCGGTTCTAGGCACCCCAATGGTGGAACCAGTTTACCCCTGAAGTTAAGACAGCATAGTCCCTGAAACCGTACCTCTTCAAAGAGTATCTTAAATAATCCCACAGCACCCCCACACCCTTGTGGATGACACTCAACTACTTTTTTCCTTCCCCCCTTCACAGTAAAAAAATTCTGATATTGTCAAGTACTTTATGTAACAAATCCAACCAAAAGCAAATAAAAGTTTATTGGTCATGTACATAATGGTACAGCAGGTGCAGCAAAATGCATGTGTTTCTAGCTCCTACAGTGCAGTAATACAATATCAATATAATACAATACCAATATGTGAATAATCCAGAGTCCAAAACCTGAAAAAAGCAGTAAACATGTATGCAAAATGAAGTTGCTGGTGTCACAATGCTTTACTAAAATTGCATTGGCAAATACTTTAAATTGCATTGGCAAATACTTTACTGTAATACTGTAATATATGCCATTTATGTACCAAACACTTTTATCCAAAGTGACAACAGTCCACACATTTTGGTATGTGGCCCCAGTGGAAATCGAACCCACAGCTCTGGTGTTGCTAGTGCCATGCGCTTATGAACTGAGCCACGTACAGGACCACTACAATACAATACTGTTTTAATACAATACACGATTACAATATAGGTGGAAGATGTATGATTGCCGTCCCCATGTGCGTACCACCCTCCTTCAGGCCATGGATGAGGCATGCAATGATTTCAATACAGACCTACTGTATGTCAGGCTTGCATTCGCCATGTCAAAAGGTTTTTCCCCAGGTGCATGAACCATGAGGATATGTACTGCGATTTCAATGAGAACCTATTGCCAAATGCTCAAGACAGACATGATGCAAACTAGTGCCTGCTAAACACTGTTTATTTTATTTATTTAATTTGATTACATTGTGAAAGATGTCTTCAATGATCACACCTTTGATCACACATGGGAAAGAAATTATGGAAACGTGATGTTCTGTCAATTTTAATGGGTAGTGCAAGGGTATTGCCTAGTGTGAAAACAGTGTAATGCACTGTAATTTACAGTACTGTAGCGTACTACATTCTAAACGCAATTTTTAAACATGGATCTTACATTTTTTGCAATTGGATTAACTGGTTGTAAAAATAACTAAATTGAGAAGATATCATTATGTTGTGTTTTGGTAATTAAACCAATGTTCTCATTATATTTCACAGTAAACTTATATTTCGGATCAATGGTTGTGTGGTGAAAGATGTCTACAAACAAAATGAATGCACAATGAAAGGTTTTGAATGTAAGACTGGCTGCATTACTAGTGTTACCAGTTTGGAGTTTTGTACTAAGAGTTTCGAAAATTCACCACATACTTGTGAAAATAGCACCAATGCGATATAAAAAACAGTAACCCTATACCTGCTCATACTTACTGTACCTTTCTATCCCCTTGAATTGGATTTGTTTCAACTGCTATATTCCCACAATGTGTTGTACTTTTTCATAGTGGGGAAACATATTCAAGACAAGGTGACGTTTTCTATACTCCCATAGTGAGTTGTGTTTCTATTAGTGGACATGAGATTAGCGTGGACATACCTGTCAGGAAAGTATACAAGACAAGGTGAGATGGAGACTAGCTTTTTACATGGGGACCAACAGTTCTGTGACCTGTATTTGATCTTGATGATAAGATGAGATATACGTTATTAGTCCATACGGGATGGAAATATGTATTCTGCTTTTTTCCCAACCTCTGAGATACACACACACAAATATACACGAACACACATTAGGTTGGAGAAGAGGGCAGCCGCAGTGCAGCACCCAATGAACAATTTTTACATACTGTAGTAGTCCATCATCCGGTGATGCAGATTCCACTGAGAGGCATTGGTGTTACAATGGATTTATTTATTTCTAATCAGACTATTTGATGTAAAAATGTCTGATAAGTCAATCATGAATACCGGTAGTGAAAATAGCTCTTAACATTCCAGTTGGGTTTAACTGTCAAACACCTCAAGAAAAAAGCAACACTTGGATCATCAGTGATGAAAATAACTCCCTTCTCAGGCGTTTCCCCCGCGCATGTTTGTTTGTTGTTGTTTTGGTCTTGTTGACCTTTATCAAGGCATCGCCCCAAGACACCAGCTCTAATACATCCTATGGAACTTTAAGTGTGAATGCCCTATTTCTATGGTCACATCACATTTTCCAGTGGTTCAAATAGATCCATGTTCAGAGATATTTACACATGACATTGTATCCCACTTCTTTATTTAGATGGGATTTGTTAGAGAGGAACTGGTCATTCAGTAGCAATTTACATGGCAATAAATCGTGAAATCAACATTTTAAGAATAGAAAGAGGTCCCTTTATTTTAATTCAAGGTGTTTCAAGTCACTGAATTGATTGGATTCCAAATTGAATGGACCTTCTCTGGTATTCACACCCTGGTCAAATCAAATCAAATCAAATTGTATTCGTCACATGCTTACTTACAAGCCCTTAACCAACAATGCAATTTTAAGAAAGAATACCCCCCCAAAAAATACCTAAAAAACATTAAATAAAACAATTATAAGAAATAAAGGTAACAAATGATTAAAGAGCAGCAGTAAAATAACAATAGCGAGGTTATATACAGGGGTTACCGGTACCGAGTCAATGTGCTGGGGGCACCGGTTAGTCGAGGTAATTGAGGTAATATGTACATGTAGGTAGAGTTATTAAAGTGACTATGCATAGATAATAAACAGAGAGTAGCAGCAGCGTAAAAGAGGGGTGGGGGGGGGGCAATGCAAATAGTCTGGGTAGCCATTTGATTAGATGTTCAGGAGTCTTATGGCTTGGGGGTAGAAGCTGTTTAGAAGCCTCTTGGACCTAGACTTGCCAATTTTTAGGGCCTTCCTCTGGCAGGAAGCTTGGCTCCAGTGATGTACTGGGTCGTACGCACTACCCTCTGTAGTGCCTTGCGGTCGGAGGCCGAGCAGTTGCCATACCAGGTAGTGATGCAACCAGTCAGGATGTTCTCGATGGTGCAGCTGTAGAACCTTTTGAGGATCTGAGGACCCATGCCAAATCGTTTCAGTCTCCTTAGGGGGAGTAGGTGTTGTCGTGCCCTCTTCACGACTGTCATGATGTGCTTGGACCATGTTAGTTTGTTGGGGATGTGGACACCAAGGAACTTGAAGATCTCAACCTGCTGAGAATGGAGGCGTGCTCGGTCCTCTTCTTTTTCCCGTAGTCCACAATCATCTCCTTTGTCTTCATCACGTTGAGGGAGAGGTTGTTGTCCTGGCACCACACGGCCAGGTCTCTGACCTCCTCCCTATAGGCTATCTCGTCACATGGGGATATTCAATCTGCACCACTGGCGTAGGCTATTTACAGTAGATGAACTCTGAGATCATACAAAGTGTAGTCACATGAGTCAGATGAAAGGGTTCTCCAGTAGACCGGTATTTCACACTGCCGGTCACGAGACGAGACGGGATTCCATCGTAGTGCCAACCAACAAAGAGGGAACCACCACCATTTTTGGCCAACTTGCGAGCACCGAGCAGTACCCCTTCAACAGTGGCAGCCCCCTCCCCTAGTGCGCATGTACACACACACACACACACACAATCATTCTACTACTGGTGCATGTTCCAGGGTGTGTGTGTCCCCGCACTCTACAGTCCCGTGACTCACCTAAGACCAGGGCTCATCTCTTCCATCACAAACCCACGGAGACACAGACACACGAACACACAGCTGGCAGGCAGAGGCGATGTGACACATCTATCTTTAGTGCCGTGCTCTGGTTCCCTGGTTAATCCCGTTAGGAGGTGCAGGAGATCAGGAGATTCACACACAGATGCTTCCAGCTGGAGGATAATTAATTGGACAGGCTCCGTCCAGACTGGATGGACAGACATACACAAACACGTGTGTACGCTTACACACAAACACACGCACACACCTTTGCTCACAACTCACACACACACCCCTGCTGTGTCCGCTCTACTTACCGGTCCTGGACGCCACAAAACGTGCACTTGTTGCCATGGCAGCAGTGTATGTGTGTGTGTGCCAGTGTGTGTGTAAAGGTCAGGGGTCCCGATGGGTGCAGCTGATGTCAGAGACGGAACAGGATCGGTGTCCTTGACAACAGCCTGGCGACTATAATAGTCGTGAACCCGCAGGAATGAGCTGTCATGTGATACTCCGCTCCTCTTCCCGTCGATGGAAACATGCACACACGCACGCTCACACACACACACGCAGCGTCAGCAGGGAGAACCCTTTGGAAAATGTGTCGTCTGTGATGTGGAGATTTGGGACCTGAGGAGGGGGGCCTAGATGAGTCTTTACCACCCTAAGGAGCACCAAACCTGGGCATAAAGAGAGACCACATAGCCCTTTGGACAGACAGACAGACAGACATATCACATCCATCACATCGACCAATCAGAATTAGAAAGGGGTAAAGCAATATGGTCAAAATCAGAGGGCAAACTGTAGCCAATAGCAGTCCCGTCCTTTCAGATCTTAACAAGTGTACAGTACAAAAATGCCTTTCTTTATTAGTCCTCTTGCCGTTTCCATAAAAAAAATAACTATTACAAATTACTTTTCATTTTAGTTTACGAAAATGTAACGAGAAGAGAATTCCACTTGAAACTAATGGACGATCATGGCTCTATTTTAACAAACCTAACACAATGGTAACCCAAGAGAGCAAAATTATATTTTAATATATTACAAGTATACTGAAGTATACTTAAATATAATACAAATGTATCTAATATACTTAAAATACGAGATGTACTTTTGTAGTACAGTTGAAGTTGGAAGTTTACATACACCTTAGCCAAATACATTTAAACTCTGTTTTTCACAATTCCTGACATTTAATCCTAGTAAAAATTCCCTGTTTTAGGTCAGTTGGGATCACCACTTTCTTTTAAGAATGTTAAATGTCAGAATAATAGTAGAGAGAATTATTTCTTTCAGCTTTTATTTCTTTCATCACATTCCCAGTGGTTCAGGAGTTTACATACACTCAATTAGTATTTGGTAGCATTGCCTTTAAATTGTTTAACTTGGGTCAAACGTTTTGGGTAGCCTTCCACAAGCTTCGCACAATAAGTTGGGTGAATTTTGGCCCATTCCTCCTGACAGAGCTGGTGTAACTGAGTCAGGTTTGTAGGCCTCCTTGCTCGCACACGCTTTTTCAGTTCTGCCCACACATTTTCTATAGGATTGAGGTCAGGGCTTTGTGATGGCCACTCCAAAACCTTGACTTTGTTGTCCTTAAGCCATTTTGCCACAACTTTGGAAGTATGCTTGGGGTCATTGTCCATTTGGAAGACCCATTTGCGACCAAACTTTAACTTCCTGACTGATGTCTTGAGATGTCGCTTCAATATATCCACATAATTTTCCTTCCTCATGATGCCATCTATTTTGTGAAGTGCACCAGTCCCTCCTGCAGCAAAGCACCCCCACAGCATGATGCTGCCACCCCCGTGCTTCACGTTTGGGATGGTGTTCTTTGGCTTGCAAGATACCCCCTTTTTCCTCCAAACATAACGATGGTCATTATGGCCAAACAGTTCTATTTTTGTTTCATCAGACCAGAAGACATTCCTCCAAAAAGTACGATCTTTGTCCCCATGTGCAGTTGCAAACCTTAGTCTGGCTATTTTAATGGCGATTTTGGAGCAGTGGCTTCTTCCTTGCTGAGCGGCCTTTCAGGTTATGTCGATATAGGACTCGTTTTACTGTGGATATAGATACTTTTGTACCTGTTTCCTCCAGCATATTCACAAGGTCATTTACTGTTGTTCTGTGATTGATTTGCACTTTTTGCACCAAAGAACTTTCATCTCTAGGAGACAGAACGCGTCTCCTTCCTGAGCGGTATGACGGCTGCGTGATCCCATGGTGTTTATACTTGCGTACTATTGTTTGTACAGATGAACGTGGTACCTTCATGCGTTTGGAAATTGCTCCCAAGGATGAACCAGACTTGTGGAGGTCTACAATTTTTTTTCTGAGGTCTTGGCTGATTTCTTTTGATTTTCCCATGATGTCAAGCAAAGAGGCACTGAGTTTGAAGGTGATGTCAATTAGCCTATCAGAAGCTTCTAAAGCCATTACATCATTTTCTGGAATTTTCCAAGCTGTTTAAAGACACAGTAAACTTCTGACCCACTGGAATTGTGATACAGTGAATTATAAGTTAAATAATCTATCTGTAAACAATTGTTGGGAAAATTACTTGTATCATGCACAAAGTAGATGTCCTAACCGACTTGCCAAAACTATAGTTTGTTAACAAGAAATTTGTGGAGTGGTTGAAAAACAAGTTTTAATGACTCCAACCTAAGTGTATGTAAACTTCCGACTTCAACTGTATATCTTAAAGGGGAATTTCACCCTGAGTCATTACTATATTAACAACATTACGTTTTTGTAATAAACATCACAATTATCCAACCCACAAGCTAGAACTAGCATATTTTAATTTCACTGGTAGAATCGTGATGTTTCGACTTCCTGTGTATTCGTCCGGCATTCGTAGCGAATGCAGATACCGCCCGCTAAGGTAGATGGGGCGTGCCCACAAACTTGGATGATGGCATTTTGTACTTTGAACGAACAACACACAGCAATTTCAGAACTTGGGTAGGCAAGATTTTTTGGGACAATATTAGTGTCTCACTACCGTTTGTCATCATGCATGTGTTGTGTTCTGTTCCTGGCTGTGCTAATTACAAGCAAGAACAAAAATGTATTATCTTTCACTATTCTACATACCAGAGATTTACCCTGATGCTGCCAGTGGGATTATCGGAGGGATTTTCATCCTGAACTGATGGGGAATCCATTTAGAAAACAGCTGAGAAGTCATGCAACACCATAAATTTTTTTACAAGACAACAAAACAGAAGATTCTCGATTAGAGGTAACCTAACATTAGCTAGCTTGCTAGCCTAGCTGGACTAGCTAGGTATATTAGCTAGCTAGCTAGCTAGCTAATGTTACAATCCTGTATTAAACTCTGAAAGCCATCAGCTAAATCATATAGCTATCTTTTTTGGTGTACATACTGTCAATCAATTTCATCTATGCCATGGTAGTCAGTGCTAAACTGGTAGCTACCTTCAGCAGAGTAAACATGTATTTTGTTGTAGATGGTACAGAATCTGATTCCACCAACATGTGCTTCCAACCCCTAGCTCTGCACAAGGTGAAGGTAAACTTGCAAACATATTTACAAGCTGACGGCTAAGATAGATCAATTTACAGTTAGCATTGCATAAACATGAATTGGGTAGTGTTTGTATGGTTTGTGTTATGGGGTTACAGATGGTTAGAGATAGCCTGAGGACCACAGAGTACCTTTCAGACAATGTCATCAATTTAGTCCTCCCCTCTTCTCTTTTGACCTATTTCTCTTTGTAAAACTCAGGTTATCTGGAGTCATTCCACAGTCCCCTGCTGAAAAATACACCAAAGCGGCGGCATTTTGGGTACACAAGCATGAGGGAGCAGATACACCTTGCGGTTATGGAGCACAACAAGATTATGGGACAGAAACCAGCAAGGGACACTGAAAAGTATTAAATCAAGACTACAACAGTAATGACACAACCACCTCCTTCTCTCTGCAGATTCTCAAAACACCATACAAAGACATGTCTACAAAAATCCCCTGCAAAGGGCTACTATTGACAATAATGATCTGTCAAAGTCAATGGGCTGGGGGAGGTTTACAGACAGTACTTTGAGATGAGAAAGAGGGGTTTGGTTGTGCAGGGTTGTGCTTGGACAGTAAATGTATTGTTGTGTATGAGAGCGATTGAGAGGTGCCATTTCTCCTCAATCTCCCATACAGAACAAGCCCTCCTAAGACTTTTCACACCTTCTTTAGCCCCCCAGCCCATTCACTTTGTTGATGGATCTTTCCTCTCAAAAGCAACTCCCAATGTCCCTCATTGTCCCTATCTGTTGACACCTTTACCAACCAAGGCATTTTGCCCTACGTCCCTTCCACAAAAAGTGTAAAATGCTAACACCACAACCATGTCTTTCCAGGAGCTGTGCAGTACCAGAAAATATTCTGCAAGTGGACCAAACAGTTGGGGGTTAGGAAACCCTATACCACATTCGGCAGAGTCTTATCCAGCTGGCCATTCACCGCAGACGCGACAAGACCTTTCGCCATAAGCACAAAGAGTCTCAGCTTCCCCAACCCACCATGCAGAAATCCATTACCAGTGTACCGAAGCAGGATAAATGACTATGGCTGCGTTTTCAAAGGCAGTCCAAGTCTGATCTTTTTTTTCACTAATTGGTCTTTTAACCAATCAGATCAGTTCTTAAAAAGATCTCATGTTAAAAGATCTGATGGGATTAAGACCAATTCGTGTAAAAATATCTGAATTGGGCTGCCTGTGCAAACATAGCCAGTGTGGCTCAGCATCAGACAATGTAGAACAAGGGTCTCCAACCGTGTTCCTGGAGAGCTACCCTCCTGTAGGTTAACGCTCCAACCCCAGTTGTAACTAACCTGGTTCAGTTTATTAACCAGCTAATTGTTTGAATCAGGTGTGCTAGATTAGGGTTGGAGTGAAAACCTACAGGACGGTAGCTCTCCAGGAACAGGTTTGGAGAGCCCTGATATACAGTGAGGGGAAAAAAGTATTTGATCCCCTACTGATTTTGTACGTTTGCCCACTGACAAAGACATGATCAGTCTATAATTTTTATGGTAGGTTTATTTGAACAGTGAGAGACAGAATAATAACAAAAAAATCCAGAAAAACGCATGTCAAAAATGTTATGAATTGATTTGCATTTTAATGAGGGAAATAAGTATTTGACCCCTCTGCAAAACATGACTTAGTACTTGGTGGCAAAACCATTGGCAATCACAGAGGTCAGATGTTTCTTGTAGTTGGCCACCAGGTTTGCACACATCTCAGGAGGGATTTTGTCCCACTCCTCTTTGCAGATCTTCTCCAAGTCATTAAGGTTTTGAGGCTGACGTTTGGCAACTCGAACCTTCAGCTCCCTCCACAGATTTTCTATGGGATTAAGGTCTGGAGACTGGCTAGGCCACTCCAGGACCTTAATGTGCTTCTTCTTGAGCCACTCCTTTGTTGCCTTGGCCGTGTGTTTTGGGTCATTGTCATGCTGGAATATCCATCCACGACCCATTTTCAATGCCCTGGCTGAGGGAAGGAGGTTCTCACCCAAGATTTGACAATACATGGCCTCGTCCCTTTGATGCAGTGAAGTTGTCCCCTTAGCAGAAAAACACCCCCAAAGCATAATGTTTCCACCTCCATGTTTGAAGGTGGGGGTGTTGTTCTTGGGGTCAAAGGTAGCATTCCTCGTCCTCCAAACACGAGTTGAGTTGATGCCAAAGAGCTCGATTTTGGTCTCATCTGACCACAACACTTTCACCCAGTTCTCCTCTGAATCATTCAGATGTTCATTGGCAAACTTCAGACGGCCCTGTATATGTGCTTTCTTGAGCAGGGGGACCTTGCGGGCGCTGCAGGATTTCAGTCCTTCACGGCGTAGTGTGTTACCAATTGTTTTCTTGGTGACTATGGTCCCAGCTGCCTTGAGATCATTAACAAGATCCTCCCGTGTAGTTCTGGGCTGATTCCTCACCGTTCTCATGATCATTGCAACTCCACGAGGTGAAATCTTGCATGGAGCCCCAGGCCGAGGGAGATTGACAGTTCTTTTGCGTTTCTTCCATTTGCGAATAATCGCATCAACTGTTGTCACCTTCTCACCAAGCTGCTTGGCGATGGTCTTGTAGCCCATTCAAGCCTTGTGCAGGTCTACAATCTTGTCCCTGACATCCTTGGAGAGCTCTTTGGTCTTGGCCATGGTGGAGAGTTTGGAATCTGATTGATTGATTGCTTCTGTGGACAGGTGTCTTTTTATACAGGTAACAAACTGAGATTAGGAGCACTCCCTTTAAGAGTGTGCTCCTAATCTCAGCTCATTACCTGTATAAAAGACACCTGGGAGCCAGAAATCTTTCTGATTGAGAGGGGGTCAAATACTTATTTCCCTCATTAAAATGCAAATCAATTTATAACATTTTTGACATACGTTTTTCTGGATTTTTTGTTGTTGTTATTCTGTCTCTCACTGTTCAAATAAACCTACCATTAAAATGATAGACTGATCATTTCTTTGTCAGTGGGCAAACGTACAAAATCTGCAGGGGATCAAATACTTTTTTCCCTCACTGTATATACCGGTCAAAAGTTTTAGAACACCTACTCAAGGGTTTTTCTTTATTTTTTTACTATTTTCTACATTATAGAATAATAGTGAAGACATGAAAACTAAATGATGACAGCTTTTCACACTCTTGGCATTCTCTCAACCAGCTTCATGAGGTAGTCACCTGGAATGCATTTCAATTAACAGGTGTGCCTTGTTAAAAGTTAAATTGTGGAATTTCTTTCCTTCTTAATGCGTTTGAGCCAAGCAGTTGTGTTGTGACAAGGAGGGGGGTATACAGGAGATAGCCCTATTTGGTAAAATACCAAGTCCATATTATGGCCAGAACAGCTCAAATAAGCAAAGAGAAATGACAGTCCATCATTACTTTAAGACATGAAGGTCAGTCAATCCAGAACATTTCAAGAACTGTGAAAGTTTTGTAGTGTCGAGTCAATGTTGCTAATGATGCTGTTAAACAAAGGAGTCCGCTTATACTGAACTTTGATCATACGTTTTATTCATATCACAAGATTTCAGCATAAGTGTACAGATGTATATAGCATCCGGAGAGCAGTGTTTCCCAAATTGCAATGGCCGCTCTGCTCTTCTTTGTCTTTACCCAGTATATATAACCTTCCCCAAAATATAGGTGGCTCCCTCTACTGTCCAATCCCTTGTCTTCTATGGGGCGTCACCCTAAAAACGGCTCCCTTTCTTCTAAATAAACATCCTCTCAGGTTCCACTTAAAACCTTATCAAAGTTATAATCTTAATACACTACAGTTTCTTTAAGTGCAGTCGCAAAAACGATCAAGCGCTATGATGAAACTGGCTCTCATGAGGACCGCCACAGGAAAGGAAGACCCAGAGTTACCTCTGCTGAAGAGGATAAGTTCATTAGAGTTTACTGCACCTCAGATTACAGCCCAAATAAATGTTTCACAGAGTTCAAGTAACAGACACATCTCAACATCAACTGTTCAGAGGAGACTGGGTGAATCAGGCCTTCATGGTCGAATTGCTGCAAAGAAACCACTACTAAAGGACAGCAATAAGAAGAAGAGACTTGCTTTGGCCAAGAAACACGAGCAATGGACATTAGACCGGTGGAAATCTGTCCAAATTTGAGATTTTTGGTTCCAACCGCTGTGTCTTTGTGAGACGCAGAGTAGGTGAACGGATGAGCTCCGCACGTGTGGTTCCCACTGTGAAGCATGGAGGAGGAGGTGTGATGGTGTGGGGGTGCTTTGCTGGTGACACTGTCAGTGATTTATTTAGAATTCAAGGCACACTTAACCAGCATGGCTACCACAGCATTCTGCAGCGATACACCATCCCATCTGGTTTGCGCTTAGTGGGACTATCATTTGTTTTTCAACTGGTCAATGACCCAACACCTCCAGGCTGTGTAAGGGCTATTTGACCAAGAAGGAGAGTGACGGAGTGCTGCATCAGATGACCTGGCCTCCACAATCCCCCAACCTCAACCCAATTGAGATGGTTTGGGATGAGTTGGACGGCAGAGTGAAGGAAAAGTAGCCAACAAGTGCTCAGCATATGTGTGAACTCCTTCAAGACTGTTGGAAAAGCATTCCAGGTGAAGCTGGTTGAGAGAATGCCAAGATTGTGCAAAGCTGTCATCAAGGTAAAGGGTGGGTACTTTGAGGATTTTAAAATATATTTTGATTTGTTTAACACTTTTTCTACTTCCAGTTTATACATAATATATACATTTTACGGACACAATCTATTTTACAATAGTTATATTTTGTTTGTGTTTAGTCCTTTCCTTCCTCTACCGTCAACCTCTCCCATCCAGTTTTATTTCTATTTGCCATATATTTTTTACTGTGCTGTTTCACAAAAGTTCTGAACCTTTCTATTCTCGTCGTTTCTACAGATTGTAAATTATATACATATTTTTTGGCTAAAAGTATTATTATATTATTGAACGATTGACTATGACTTTTCAAATCACCCAGTAGTGCTATCTGCAGAATTAGCTCCAAGTAAATGTTGCAATTCTTCAGCAATTTCTGGACCTGTGACCAAAAACAAGCTACATATGGACAGTACCAAAATAAATGATCTAATGACTCTGTCTCTTCGCAGCAAAATCTGCAGAGCTGGGAAGGTTGTCTCCCACATACAGTTGAAGTCGGAAGTTTACATCTTAGCCAAATACATTTAAACTCAGTTTTTCACAATTCCTGACATTTAATCCTAGTAAAAATTCCCTGTCTTAGGTCAGTTAGGATCACCACTTTATTTTAAGAATGTGAAATGTCAAAATAATAGTAGAGAGAATTATTTATTTCAGCTTTTATTTCTTTCATCACATTCCTAGTGGGTCAGAAGTTTACATACACTCAATTAGAATTTGGTAGCATTGCCTTTAAATTGTTTAACTTGGGTCAAACGTTTCGGGTAGCCTTCCACAAGCTTCCCACAATAAGTTGGGTGAATTTTGGCCGATTCCTCCTGACAGAGCTGGTGTAACTGAGTCAGGTTTGTAGGACTCCTTGCTCGCACACGCTTTTTCAGTTCTGCCCACACATTTTCTATAGGATTGAGGTCAGAGCTTTGTGATGGCCACTCCAGTACCTTGACTTTGTTGTCCTTAAGCCATTTTGCAACAACTTTGGAAGTATGCTTGGGGTCATTGTCCATTTGGAAGACCCATTTGCGACCAAGCTTTAACTTCCTGAATGATGTCTTGAGATGTCGCTTCAATATATCCACATAATTTTCCTTCCTCATGATGCCATCTATTTTGTAAAATGCACCAGTCCCTCCTGCAGCAAAGCACCCCCACAGCATGATGCTGCCACCCCCGTGCTTCACGGTTGGGATGGTGTTCTTCGGCTTGCAAGATACCCCCTTTTTCCTCCACACATAACGATGGTCTTCATGGCCAAACAGTTCTATTTTTGTTTCATCAGACCAGAGGACATTTCTCCAAAAAGTACGATCTTTGTCCCCATGTGCAGTTGCAAACTGTAGTCTGGCTATTTTATGGCGATTTTGGCTTCTTCCTTGCTGAGCGGCCTTTCAGGTTATGTCGATATAGGACTCGTTTCACTGTGGATATAGATACTTTTGTACCTGTTTCCTCCAGCATCCTCACAGGGTCCTTTGCTGTTGTTCTGGGATTGATTTGCACTTTTCACACAAAAGTACGGTCATCACTAGGAGACAGAACGTGTCTCCTTCCTGAGCTGTATGACGGCTGCGTGGTCCCATGGTGTTTATACTTGCGTACTATTGTTTGTACAGATGAACGTGGTACCTTCAGGCGCTTGGAAATTGCTCCCAAGGATGAACCAGACTTGTGGAGGTCTTGGCTGATTTATTTTGCAAAGAGGCACTGAGTTTGAAGGTAGGCCTTGAAATACATCCACAGGTACACCTCCAATTGACTCAAATTATGTCAATTAGCCTATCAGAAGCTTCTAAATGCATAACATAATTTTCTGGAATTTTCCAAGCTGTTTAAAGGCACTGTCAACTTAGTGTATGTCAACTTCTGACCCACTGGAATTATGATATAGTGAATTATAAGTGAAATAATCTGTCTGTAAACAATTGTTGGAAAAATTACTTGTGTCATGCACAAAGTAGATGTCCTAACCAACTTGCCAAAACTATAGTTTGTTAACAAGAAATGTGTGGAGTGGTTGAAAAACGAGTTTTAATGACTCCAACCTAAGTGTATGTAAACTTCCGACTTCAACTGTATAGATAACATTCTATTGGTTGCAAGAATTGTATATTATAATTTAAATAAAACAATTATAAGTTTTGAATCCGGCATTGTTTTACGTATCAGCCATGGAATCGGTACATCAAAAATCTATTTTCAACTTTTTTGCAATCTATATGGCACAGCTGTCAATTTTTTGGTCCTTAAATGAAACTGGTATACTTTTTTATTTATCACAATTTTCTTTAATCGATTTTGGTCTTTAATGCAGGGCCGACAGACAAGTTCCTTACTTTTTCCCCCTTCCACTTGCCTCTTCCTTTTTTGCAGCAATCCTGCAATTAGTTGGTTGTAATTTTGGGTAGCTCAGACATTTCCATATATTTTTATTAGCTGCATGTGTGACATATGTCCACCAGTCCTATTTATGATATCATTTACAAAGATTATACATTTTTTAAACATGTTATTGAAAAATAAAAATAGCAATATTTTGGAGATGATTTCATTTTCAAATAACCGAAAGTGAGAGGTTGTAATCTGAATAAAGGGAAAAGGGCCATTCTTCAACATGGGGTGAGACATTCTTACTAATTTGCTAGAGAACCAGTTCGGATTTAAGTATAACTTTTGTATGACTGACGCCTTTAGTGAGAGGTCTAATGCTTTAATATTTAATAATTTCTGCCCTCCGAATTCATATTCATTATATAAATAGGCCCTTTTAATTTTGTCTGGCTTGCCATTCCAAATAAAATGGAATATATTTTGATCATATAATAAAAATAAAAAACAGGTCATTAGGTGTAGGCAAGACCATAAGCAAATAGGTAAACTGGGATATGACTAAAGAGTTAATCAGGGTGATTTCTCCACAAATAGACAGGTATTTTCCTTTCCATGGTAGCAAGATCTTATCTATGTGCTGATGACATGGATGTCGATTAAGGCAGTCCCCGCACATATCTGATTCAGAGGGGTTGGGTTAAATGCAGAAGACACATTTCAGTTGAATGCATTCAGTTGTACAACTGACTAGGTATCCCCCTTTCCCTTTCCTTTCCCTTATTTTTGCTAACTTTCTATTAACATTTATTGGAGTGAGATAATTTCTTTCTTTTGGGATATGTATACCGAGTATGTCCACATCACCGTCAGACCATTTTATTGGTAAACTACACGGTAATGTAAAAGTTGTATTTTTTAGTGATCCAATACGTAATATAATACACATCATAATTTGGTTGTAATCCAGAGAGGTTAGAATAAGTATATACTGTAGATCCTCTATGAGGCTATGGAGGGATCCAATGGATTTAAAAGAAAAAGTGTATCATCAGCGTACAATGACACCTTTCTTTTTAAGCCCTGGATTTCTAACTCCTTGATATTATTATTGGATCTGATTTTAACAGCTAACATTTCGATGGCAATAATAAATAGATATGCCGATAGTGGACAACCTTGTTTTAGTCCTCTTGACAGTTTAAAACTTTCTGAGAAGCATCCATTATTTACTATTTTACACCTAGGGTTCCTATACATAACCTTAACCCATTTTATAGGAGATTCTCCTAAATTGAAATATTCAAGGCATTTATATATAAACTCCAGTCGTACTTTATCAAAAGCATTTTGAAAGTCAGCTATGAATACCAGGCCTGGTTTCCCAGATTTTTCATAGTGTCATATTGTTTCCAATACTTGTCTTATATTATCTCCAATGTATCATCCATGTAAAAAACCTGTCTGATTAGGATTAATAATATCCAACAATAAAATTTTAATTCTATGCACTGTGTATTTTGCTAGAATTTTTGCATCACAATACAGAAGTGGAAGAGGCCTCCAATTTTTTTTAATGGACTGGATCTTTATATTTACCCCTTGGATCCTGTTTCAGTAATAATGAAATCAGACCTTCTTGTTGACTTTCTTGTTGACCTTCTTCAATGAGAGAAGACTTGAAATAGACAAAATGGCCGCATACACATTGTTGGATTATTTAATGGAGCAAAAAGGTATTTATTTTAATAACGGAGCATTTTCTCAATTCAAACTAACACCCTGCAACTGGACCTGGACATTTTATGAGACTCCTGTTTCCCCGAATCGAGGACGAAGACAGCATCGCTAAGGTTGGTCGAAGATTCTCTGTGCTACACCAAACAGTACCTATCCAGTAACTCCCAGTAATGGATACCAAAAATCTTTGGTTAAATCACATTATCTGGTTTAACAATCTGTATCTAAGAGAACTGGTGGTCATGATGAAATTGTCATTCATAAAGAAACATACAGTAAGAAAATACTGTATGATCAGTGTAGTTGTCATGAGGTGAGGTGTATGTGTGGTGGAAGTCAGGCGCAGGACACCGAGGCTCAGTCCAACAGAGTTTACTCAAAAATTCCAAAAGGAAACGGTAAACAAACGACCTCCAAACATAAGAGGCGAGCATTTACGCAAAAAGCGTAAAACACTAGAATAACAAAACAAGAAACAAAACACGCAGCACAAAGACAGGCGAACAACAACACACAATCCTACCAAGCAAAAAGACGGAACTTATAGGACAGGTGATGAATACACAATAGGACACAGGTGTGACAGACAGACAAAAGCAATCACACACAGAAACATAGATCAGTGGCAGCTAGTACTCCGGGGACGGCGACCGCCGACGCCTGCTCGTACCAGGAGGGGGAGCAGCCTCGGCAGAATCCGTGACAGTACCCCCCCCTTGACGCGCGGCTCCAGCCGTGCGCCGACCCCGGCCTCGGGGACGGCCAGGAGGACGCGGACCCGGGCGCGTGGGATGCCCACGGTGGAAATCAGTCAGGAGGGATGGATCGAGGATGTCCCTCCTGGGCACCCAGCACCGTTCCTCCGGACCGTACCCCTCCCACTCCACGAGATACTGGAGACCACTCATCCGGCGCCTCGAGTCCAAGATGGTCCGGACTCTATACGCCGGGGCCCCCTCGATGTCCAAAGGGGGCGGAGGGGTCTCTCCTATCTCATTATCCTGGAGTGGACCAGCTACCACCGGCCTGAGAAGAGACACATGGAACGAGGGGTTAATATTTTTGTACTCTATAGGCAGTTGTAACCTGTAACACACCTCGTTCAACCTTCTCAGGACTTTAAAGGGCCCCACAAACCGCCGACCCAGCTTCCGGCAGGGCAGGCGGAGGGGCAGGTTTCGAGTCGAGAGCCAGACTCGATCTCCCGGTGCGTACACCGGCCCCTCACTGCGGTGGCGATCGGCGCTCGCCTTTTGTTGACGGATGGCACGCTGCAGATGGACATGGGCAGCGTCCCACGTCTCCTCCGAGCGCCGAATCCACTCGTCCACCGCAGGGGCCTCGGTCTGGCTCTCGTGCCACGGTGCCAGGACCGGCTGATACCCTAAAATACACTGGAAAGGTGTTAATCCGGTGGAGGAGTGGCGGAGAGAGTTCTGGGCCATCTCTGCCCAGGGGATATACCTCGACCACTCCTCCGGCCGGTCCCGGCAATAGGACCTCAAAAACCTACCCACATCCTGGTTCACACGTTCAACCTGCCCATTGCTCTCTGGGTGGTACCCCGAGGTAAGGCTAACCGAGACCCCCAGGCGTTCCATGAAAGCCCCCCAGACTCTGGAGGTGAACTGGGGACCTCGGTCGGACACAATATCCTCGGGGACCCCATAGTGCCGGAACACGTGGGTAAAGAGGGCCTCGGCGGTCTGTAGGGCAGTAGGGAGACCCGGCAGTGGGAGGAGACGACAGGCCTTAGAAAACCGATCCACAACGACCAAAATGGTGGTATTACCCTGGGAAGGGGGTAGATCGGTCACAAAATCTACCGAGAGGTGGGACCATGGTCGTTGTGGAACGGGCAGAGGATGTAACTTACCTCTGGGCAAATGTCTAGGTGCCTTACACTGGGCACATACCGAGCAGGAGGAGACATAAACCCTCACATCCCTGGCTAACGTTGGCCACCAGTATTTTACGCTAAGGCAGTGCACCGTCCGACCAATACCAGGATGTCCAGAGGAGGGTGATGTATGAGCCCAAGAAATAAGCCGATCACGAACCTCGAGCGGAACGTACGTCCGCCCCACAGGACACTCGGGGGGAGTAGGGTCGGTACGCAGCGCCCGCTCGATTTCCGCATCGACCTCCCATACTACCGGAGCCACCAGACAAGACTCCGGCAGTATGGAAATAGGCTCAATGGACCTCTCCTCTGTGTCATACTGCCGGGACAGGGCGTCTGCCTTACCGTTCTGGGACCCAGGGATGTAGGTGATCTTAAAAACAAACCGGGTCAGGAACATGTTCCACCTAGCCTGACGAGGGTTCAATCTCCTAGCTGCCCGGATGTACTCCAGGTTACGGTGATCAGTCAGAATGAGGAAAGGGTGTTGAGCCCCCTCAAGCCAATGCCTCCACACCTTTAGGGCCTGGACTACAGCTAACAGCTCCCTGTCCCCAACGTCATAATTGCGCTCCGCCGAGCTGAGCTTCTTAGAGTAGAATGCACAGGGGCGGAGCTTAGGTGGCGTGCCGGACCGTTGTGACAGGACTGCCCCAATACCGGTCTCGGACGCGTCCACCTCTACTTGGAAAGGCAAAGAGGGATCCGGATGCGCCAGCACCGGGGCCGAGGCGAACAGGTTCTTCAGCTTGACAAATGCCCTGTCCGCCTCAGCTGACCACTGCAAGCGCACCGGACCCCCCTTTAGCAGGGACGTAATGGGAACTGCAACCTGTCCAAAGCCCCGGATAAACCTCCGGTAGTAATTAGCAAAACCCAAGAACCGCTGCACCTCTTTTACGGTGGTTGGAGTTTGCCAATTACGCACAGCCGATACCCGATCTACCTCTATCTCCACGCCAGACGCGGACAAACGATAACCCAAAAAGGAGACGGACTCCTGGAAGAACAGGCATTTCTCTGCCTTGACATACAAGTCATGCTCCAACAGTCGTCTCAATACTCGGCGCACCTGGGCTACATGCTCGGCTCGTGTAGAAGAGTACACCAGGATGTCGTCGATGTAAACTACTACACCCTGCCCATGCATGTCCCGGAAAATCTCGTCAACAAAGGATTGGAAGACTGAAGGAGCATTCATTAACCCGTATGGCATGACGAGATACTCGTAATGACCCGAGGTGGTACTAAATGCTGTCTTCCATTCATCCCCCCCCTTAATGCGCACCAGATTGTACGCGCTCCTGAGATCTAACTTTGTGAAGAATCGCGCTCCGCGTAATGATTCCGTCATCGTCGCAATCAGTGGCAGTGGGTAGCTGTATTTAACTGTAATCTGATTGAGACTACGATAATCAATACACGGGCGCAATCCCCCGTCCTTCTTCTTCACAAAGAAGAAACTCGAGGAGACTGGGGAAGTAGAGGGCCGTATGTATCCCTGTGCCAAGGACTCGGCTATGTATGTCTCCATAGCCGCTGTCTCCTCTTGAGACAGGGGATACACATGACTCCTGGGAAGAGCTGCTCCAGTCTGGATATTTATCGCACAGTCCCCCTGTCTATGAGGAGGTAGCCTTGCTGCCCTCGATTTACTAAATACCAGTGCTAAATCCTCATACTCGGGGGGAATGCGCAGTGCGGGCACTTGGTTCGGACTCTCTACCGAGGTCGCCCCTATGGAAACACCTAGACATCTCCCTACACACTGGGCAGACCACTCCATAAGAGCCCTCTGTTGCCACGCTATGGTAGGATCGTGGGTACTTAACCAGGGAAGCCCCAACACCACTGGGTACGCAGGAGAGTCAATCAGATAGAACTGAATGATCTCCTCATGACCCCCCTGCGTAGTCATCGTCAGTGGTGCTGTGACATCCCTGATCAGACCCGACCCCAATGGCCGGCTGTCTAATGCATGGACAGGGAATGGAACTTCTACCGGCCGAAGGGGAATTCCTAACCTAGCACAAAATTTACGATCAATAAAGTTCCCAGCTGCGCCTGAATCTACTAGCGCCTTATGCTGGGAATGAGGTGCCACCTGTGGAAAACGCACAGGAATACTCATGTGACCAACAGAGAGCTCTGGGTAAGTGGGGCGCCTACTCACCTGAAATGACTCCCCAGTGCGTGACCTGTTGTCCCCTCTCTCAGAAGACCCTCCCCAGCACCTGACCGTGGTGTGTCCTCCACGGCCACAGTTGGTGCAGGGGTTGGCCCTCCTCGGGTTCTCCCTCCTCCTCTCTCTAGCGCCAGCACCCCCGAGCTCCATAGGAATAGGCTCGGAGGTGCTGGAGGATGGAATGGACGACCCCCACTCGGGACGTCCGCGGGTAGCCAGCAGGGTGTCTAGACTGATGGAGATGTCCACCAGCTGGTCGAACGACAGGTTGGTGTCCCTGCAGGCCATCTCACGACGGACGTCCTCTCGTAGGCTACACCGATAGTGGTCAATGAGGGCCCTCTCATTCCATCCCGCATCCGCTGCTAGTGTCCGGAACTCCAGTGCGAACTCCTGTGCGCTCCTCCTCCCCTGTCGGAGGTGGAATAGACGCTCTCCCGCCGCTTTCCCCTCAGGTGGATGATCGAAGACAGTCCTGAAGCGGCGGGAAAACTCCGCGTAGGTGATGGTGGCGGCGTCTATTCCCCTCCATTCGGCGTTGGCCCACTCCAACGCCTTCCCGGAGAGACAGGAGATGAGGGCGGAGACGCTCTCGTATCCCGAGGGCGCCGGGTGTATGGTGGCAAGGTAAAGTTCTACCTGTAGGAGAAAGCCCTGACACCCGGCTGCAGAACCGTCATATGCCCTCGGGAGCGAGAGCCGAATGCCACTGGGTTCCGGTGCTGAGAGAGGAGGACTGGCCGTTGGTGCTGGGATGGTGTGAGACGGCGTGGGCACCTCCCGATTCATCAACCGGCGCAGTCTGTTGGACACCTCGTCCATGGCGACCCCGAGTTGCCGGATCATGGCGTCCTGGTAATTAATCCGGTCCTCCAGGGAATCGGGTATCGCCGCTGTTCCTGCTGACTCCATGGAGATGGTGTGTTGTTCTGTCATGAGGTGAGGTGTATGTGTGGTGGAAGTCAGGCGCAGGACACCGAGGCTCAGTCCAACAGAGTTTACTCAAAAATTCCAAAAGGAAACGGTAAACAAACGACCTCCAAACATAAGAGGCGAGCATTTACGCAAAAAGCGTAAAACACTAGAATAACAAAACAAGAAACAAAACACGCAGCACAAAGACAGGCGAACAACAACACACAATCCTACCAAGCAAAAAGACGGAACTTATAGGACAGGTGATGAATACACAATAGGACACAGGTGTGACAGACAGACAAAAGCAATCACACACAGAAACATAGATCAGTGGCAGCTAGTACTCCGGGGACGGCGACCGCCGACGCCTGCTCGTACCAGGAGGGGGAGCAGCCTCGGCAGAATCCGTGACAGTAGTAAAGTTCAGGGAATGCTTATAAAGCTGTGGGAGGAGTGTTGTCATGATCAAACTGCCATTCAGCTCCTCTTGATTCATCTCCTTGAAATCCAGCATAATGTCTAATCCCTTGAGAGGGATACAGTTCACGGGATACAGGCATAGGAATTATGTTTCCGTATCCACTCCAGGAAGAAGCCCATGCACCACACGGTATTGTCTGTAAGACAATAAATAAATAATACATTATACTCTATTGTACAGTTTGAACGACAGTTAAACAGTGCCAGCATAACATCAACATTAGGGTAGACTAGTTCAACATGAAAAGGCACAGGGATTACATTTACAAAAATATCTAGCCTAATAGAAATAATTATGGCATAACATTTGGAGTTGTTTTTAAGTTGAAACATATATATTTTTTTAATGAAAACTCTGCTTGTGAGTGATTCAGTACACTAGAAGTATAGTTTCAGTGCCAATTTTGAGTGCAATACAGTAGCTGGCAGTGGCACGAAAGGGCTGGTTTGAATTCATAAACAAGTTGTAGGTGTGACGAGGGCTTGGACACTCACTGGCCAATCAATGTGTTCCATGGCTTAAAACTGCATGTGTTGTAGGCTATTGACGGCATAGGCTACAGTTACGAGGAATAGCAACAGTAAAAAAAATAACATCCTGTGTTTGCTCAATAGCCTATGTTTGGAGTGTTGACAGTTAACATTGTTGTAATTGGATTCAATGAGCCTAACCCCTATCCTACATGTCTTTACGCATCGCACTTCTCCTAAAATAAAAAATACAGGCTCCTGTAAATTGTATTATATGTGTGAGGAACGTTCTCAATAAGCAAAATGTAGCCTAGGCTTACTGTTGATACTGTTTAACCTGTAGTCAAGGCTTTGTAGAACATGCTTAATCATGACTGTATGCCACAATAGCAATGTTCCCAGCTAAGGTATAGGAGGTTATGTATACTAGTAGGTCTAGTTGGACAAAACTGAATGTGCACATGATTGAAGTTAGAGGTAGATATTAATTATTTAATAGAAAATGCATTGACTATATGACTAAAATAACTAAAATGACTGTGACTAAAATTAGAACTAAAATTGTCCAGAGTTTTAGTCGACTGATAATAACTAAAACTAAAGAGGATGGAATAACTCAAATGTGACTAAGACTAAAAGCTATTTTAGTCAAAAGACTAAGACTAAAACTAAATCTAAAATAGCTGCCAAAATCAACACTGGACTGTAGTCACACTGGGCTCTATAGAGACACCAAGACTTTAAAGAATGCTATCAATCAATCAATCAAATGTATTTTTATAAAGCCCTTTTACATCAGCAGTGCTTTACAGATACCCAGCCTAAAAACCCAAAGAGCAAGCAATGCCAAGGCAGAAGCACAGTGGCTATGAAAAATTATGAAAAAAGTGTTACCAACCACACTGATTTTAAGCATCAACAAACAGATGCCTGAAAGTCTTTTTTTTTTCTCCATTTCCGCTGAGATTAAATAAAAGTGTACAATAACTACAGTATGTGCTGGTCCTCTCACTGTAGCAAACGTCATAGAGAGAGTCATCAGGGGTAAGACTGAGAGGTTGTCACACTGACCTCCAGAACACACACACACACACATCACACAGTCGTGTTTAACTAACCTTGTGGGGACACACAATTGATTCCCATTCAAAATCCTATTTTCTTTAACCACTAACCGTAAACCCTAACGTTAACCCTAACCCCTGGCTCATTGGAGTGCTCCAAAACACACACACAGACACTTTTCCTCACTCTCTCTGTCTGATTTTTCTCTCACACATTCTTTTCTATTCTCTCTGCCTAGTGCATCCCCCCATCCATCACTCAAAAGTATCACTAAATGCCATTATAATAATCATGACCAGTCCCATCCTCTTCCTTCCTCTCTAATGGCCCCATCCTCTTTAAAGGTTGTAAGGGTTGGTGTCAATTCCATTTCAATTCCAGTCAAGTCAGAAAGTAGACAGAAATTACAATTACAATTCTACTCAATGATTTTCAATTAGGGAATTTTAGAATTGGATTTACTTTCTGGAATTGAAATGGAATTGACCCCAACCCTGCTTTGTATGCTGCTCTTATATTAGATAGAAATGTGTTCAGGAGAGAGAAGGCACCCCTGATCTTTACCACCACACACCAGAGGTTGAGTTATAGAGGGCCTGGTATAAATGCCTTAGGTTAGATGAGGTGACATACTATAGGTGTTTGTTTGGTTGAGTTATAGAGGGCCTGGTATAAATGCCTTAGGTTAGATGAGGTGACATACTATAGGTGTTGTTTGTTTGTTTGAAGTGTGAGGGTGATAACAAGATCAGCTATTAAAATACGCACACCCTCTCTCTTTTACACACACACACACACACACACACACTCAAACACGCACCCATCTGGAAGGCAGTGTTTAATTAGTTGTAGAAGTAAGGGGATAACGAGCATCTGCCACAGGTTTAAAATGAAGGTGCTGCAGATTCCAATGTGCTACCTGAAATAGCGGTGCAAAACCCCCTTCTCTGACACACACACACACACACACACACACACACACACACACACACACACACACACACACACACACACACACACACACACACACACACACACACACATACACACAATCCTTCCTCCAGCACATACACACACACCCAACCCCCCTCCCCCTCCTAACAGCTCTCAGCTTTGCCCTTGTCTTTTCTTTTCCACCACACCAAACCAAACCAAACTGAGCTAAGCCTGGAGGTGCCCGCAGAGCAGAGTCAGAGGAGAGGAGAAGATGTAGCTGTACAGACTACAGAGCCAGCCAAGCACCAGACCAGCCAACCCCCTGGTGTTCACTAATCACTGAGAGTAGACTTTGTGCTGTTCAGTTCACTGCAGTCAGAACAGAACAGCAGGGATGGCCTAACGTTATGCCTCCATTCCCCTTCCAGTAACACAGTTTCACTCTTTACCCTCTATTTACCTATTTGTCATGCAACCTCTCTCAAATACTCTCTCTCTCTCTCTCTCTCTCTCTCTCTCTCTCTCTCTCTCTCTCTCTCTCTCTCTCTCTCTCTCTCTCTCTCTCTCTCTCCCCCCCCCTTTCCATACCTCCAGGAGGGGAGGGCCTAGCTCTAGTTAATGAACAGATCTTTAGATGATCCATCACGGGGAAGCCTGGCCTTCCTGTAATGATCGAAGCCGTTGATGATTCTGCGTCAGTAAGGCTGACAGTCAGGGTCACACACACCACATTGCCCCTGGGAGTGTGTGGACGTGTGTGTCCCCAGCATGATGCAGTCAAGGTTTGTGTGTGTGTGTGTGTGTGTGTCAGGTCTTCTTTAAGAACACAGGGTGCAGAAACAGTGTGTCAGGGATTCTTTTGAAGTTTGGGAGTGTGAGTCATTCATTCTTTAAGGGACTTAGGTAGTGTGTGTGTGTGTGACATCTTTTGGGTAAAGTGTGTGCCAGTGTTTCTTTAAAGCACCTTAGGTGTGTGTGTTCGATTAAGGTAATGTCTTTCTGGCAAAAGTTGTAGTAGAAAGACCGCTAGAGAGATCTCTCACTCTCTTACTTTGGCTTAACTGTGATGCCCTTGAATTTCCTCTGTGTCCCCACAGCCTTACATTGTCTGCCTCTAGGCTCTTCTATAATGCAGTAGTGTTGTGTTGTCGAACATAGAGCTAGTGATGGAGACTACCCCCAGTCCTTCCTGCCTCCCATCCCTTTCCACTACACGCACAAAACCATGCACGCACACACACACTTCCCTGTTCCTACACACCTCCCTGCCTCCCTCCTACCATAAGCCATGTGATGGTTAGATTGATAATATCCCTCCCATCACAAGTGATGGATTGACTGAGTGCATGTTTTTAATCAACCTACAGCATGTCATTGATTCCTCTGGTCTTCAGACCAATGTGATGGTGCGTTTTATGACTTCCTGCTCACGTTCCCATGGTGTTTTACTGATTAGGCTTAACTGATCAGGAAATAGATGATTGCCTCTCCCCGCTCCTCTCCTCTCCCAGGTTGTGGTAACAGCTCTATGAGCAATGACATGCGCTGGCTACCACTCCATTACCAACCTAGACTACTCCTCTGTGTGCATCGACACCATGAGTGCCAGGCATGATGCCACATGCCCGGGCATGACCTGCCACCAGATAGACAAGCGCCAGCTCTCCATCCCAGACACCTCGTACAACCTGGTCCTGGAGGAGGGCACCCTGGACGCCACGCTGGTAGAGCAGAACGACCCCAGGAAGGTGTCCTAGTAGGTGTCCCTATTGACAGGTGCTGAAGGAGTTACGAGGAACTATACACACAGGTTTAATAGATTTACATGTTTTGTCATTTAGCAGACGCTCTTATCCAGAGTGACTTACAGTTAGTGAGTACATACATTTTCCATACTGGCCCCCCGTGGGAATCGAACCCACAACCCTGGCGTTGCAAGCGCCATGCTCTACCAACTGAGCTACAGGAGGCCTCATATCCTCATCTCCTGTCCGTGTTAACTGGTCTGGAATCAAACCCAGGTCGTCTCAGTATAGTACCGGTACACACCTTAAAGCTAGAATCCTTAGTTGCTACATCCGTTTTTTGGACTTATAAATCAATTATATATACCCGTTGATTCTTGAAGAATACAACTTATAAATGCCTCATGAGCTTTGTTCAACTGTCGCACACCATCAGAACCCAAAATATAAGCTTGTTTTACTCCACTGTTTGTGAACAATGTAAATGTAAGCAAACACTATATAGCCTCAAAACATGGTTAAAACTATAAATGTTGATATCATGGATGGTCAGTCCTTGCATCCATAGTCCTGTCTATGTATTTGAGAGTGGTTACATTTCTCCAGGCCCATCCCTCAGCTTTTTACTGAAACAGAAGTGGGGTGACCACTTTGTTATTGTTTCAATTAAGGACTCTAGTTTTAAAGGACAATGTTAGCTCACTGAGCTAAAGGCTAGCCATCTGTCATTCGGTCACAAGACCACATTACTCTAGGCAAGGCTACAAGGCTCCACACACACAAACACACACACACACACTCACACACACTCACACACACTCACGGCCACATTGTAGTAATGCAAGGTTGCATTACTGTCAGACAACCAACCCTAGCAATGTGATTGCACTAAAACAGAGTACCGATAGGCTAGACTGTAACATATTCCTCCTCTCCTGGTGAGGATATCAGAGATAGTGGTCCCCTGTATTCATATAGTGTCACTAAAGCACTTCACTCTAACCAGTCAATGTGAAGCACCATTCAGCAGGTACTTTACACTGGGATGTTATGACAATCTCAGCACTTGACACACACACACGCACACACACAAGCACTTGATGCTGACTTACTAGAGGAGTGTCGGTATGTGAGAAAAACATTTTGACATGGAGAAGATGGCACCTGAATTTGTCCAATAACAGTGCTGATTTTTGTTCTCTGGTTGAAAATGCTTTCTGCTGTGACGACTGAATGCTCAGCTCTGTAATGTGCCAAGTATAACGCTAACATGGTACTATCGTTGGACCAGGTCACAGATCATATCATGAGTCGGTAGAATGAGGAGAAAGGTAGCATGACATTGAATGTCACAACTGTTGTAAAAAAAATAGTATTACTATTCATGTTAATATGTTGAATACAGATAGGGGAGACCGGGGGCAATTGTAACCAGGGTCAATTTTAACACCTTGAATTTCTCCAAACAGAAACAAGCTAGACAAGGTGGGATGGATTGAGAGTAGCTGAGGGGTGGGTTTAAAAGCTCATGTTCTATAATAGTTATGACTGAAAACACGATTTATAATGTATAGGTACTATCTACAGTGGGGAGAACAAATATTTGATACACTGCAAATTTTGCAGGTTTTCCTACTTACAAAGCATGTAGATGTCTGTCATAGGTACACTTCAACTGTGAGAGATGGAATCTAAAACAAAAATCCAGAAAATCACATTGTATGATTTTTAAGTAATTCATTTGCATTTTATTGCATGACATAAGTATTTGATCACCTACCAACCAGTAAGAATTCCGGCTCTCACAGACCTGCTCGTTTTTCTTTAAGAAGCCCTCCTGTTCTCCACTCATTACCTGTATTAACTGCACCTGTTTGAACTCATTACCTGTATAAAAGACACCTGTCCACACACTCAATCAAACAGACTCCAACCTCTCCACAATGGCCAAGACCAGAGAGCTGTGTAAGGACATCAGGGATAAAATTGTAGACCTGCACAAGACTGGGATGGGCTACAGGACAATAGGCAAGCAGCTTGGTGAGAAGGCAACAACTGTTGGCGCAATTATTAGAAAATGGAAGAAGTTCAAGATGACAGTCAATCACCCTCGGTCTGGGGCTCCATGCAAGATCTCACCTCGTGGGGCATCAATGATCATGAGGAAGGTGAGGGATCAGCCCAGAACTACACAGCAGGACCTGGTCAATGACCTGAAGAGAGCTGGGACCACAGTCTCAAAGAAAACCATTAGTAACACACTATGCCGTCATGGATTAAAATCCTGCAGCACACGCAAGGTCCCCCTGCTCAAGCCAGCACATGTCCAGGCCCGTCTGAAGTTTGCCAATGACCATCTGGATGATCCAGAGGAGGAATGGGAGAAGGTCATGTGGTCTGATGAGACAAAAATAGAGCTTTTTGGTCTAAACTCCACTCGCCGTGTTTGGAGGAAGAAGAAGGATGAGCACAACCCCAAGAACACCATCCCAACCGTGAAGCATGGAGGTGGAAACATCATTCTTTGGGGATGCTTTTCTGCAAAGGGGACAGGACAACTGCACCGTATTGAGGGGAGGATGGATGGGGCCATGTATCGCGAGATCTTGGCCAACAACCTCCTTCCCTCAGTAAGAGCATTGAAGATGGATCGTGGCTGGGTCTTCCAGCATGACAACAACCCGAAACACACAGCCAGGGCAACTAAGGAGTGGCTCCGTAAGAAGCATCTCAAGGTCCTGGAGTGGCCTAGCCAGTCTCCAGACCTGAACCCAATAGAAAATCTTTGGAGGGAGCTGAAAGTCCGTATTGCCCAGCGACAAGGTCTGTATGGAGGAGTAGGCCAAAATCCCTGCTGCAGTGTGTGCAAACCTGGTCAAGACCTACAGGAAACGTATGATCTCTGTAACTGCAAACAAAGGTATCTGTACCAAATATTAAGTTCTGCTTTTCTGATGTATCAAATACTTATGTCATGCAAATTAATTACTTAAAAATCATACAATATGATTTTCTGGATTTTTGTTTTAGGTTCCGTCTCTCACAGTTGAAGTGTACCTATGATAAAATTACAGACCTCTACATGCTTTGTAAGTAGGAAAACCTGCAAAATTGGCAGTGTATCAAATACTTGTTCTCCCCACTGTATCTAGATGTAATGTATATAAAAATATAAAATTACTTTATTCTTGCTATGTAACTACTGTAAAAAAATTGTGTAGAATGTACATGTAACAACAAAAGAAAAAGCTGTAAAAGCAAAGTTTATTTTTGTCCTCCGAAGAGGGATTGCCCCCCCCCAAAAAATAAAAAATAATATAGGCCTGATAAAAATAAAAATAAAGCTACAGTGATGAAACTCACTCAGTACATGCCCATTTAGGTTCTCTCCCTGCTTGACATGTTTCACTTTTGACAGGTTTGCTTTTTAGGTGTGAAAGTATTTTTTTCCACTGGCTGTATTTTTCTTATATTGTCCTGAGCATAAATATCAAAGAATTTAAACTAGCATTATTTTCATCACTATATGTTGGCTGAACATTGACATGATTTACATTCATTTTGTCACTATTGTTGTCTCTTGCTAGGCACATGAGGTTTTGTCATGGCTGCTAGGGTTGGGGGCAATTGTAACACAGTGTTAAAAAGGGGCCAGTATGAAAAATGTATGCACTCACTAACTGTAAGTCGCTCTGGATAAGAGTGTCTGCTAAATGACTAAAATGTTTTAAAAAAAAATGTACAAATGTATCCTATATTGTCTACTTAATCTACAGTACATTAAATACTATTGCAATCTGTGTAGCGCAGGTGAAACAACAGATTTTGTCACACCCTGGCACTGGGACTCTATATGTTGAGCCAGGGTGTGTTCGTTCTATGTGGTGTATTTCTATGTTGGGAGTTCTAGTTTGTTTATTTCTATGTTGGCCTGAGTGACTCCCAATCAGAGGCAACGAGTGTCAGCTGTGGCTGGTTGTCTCTGATTGGGAGCCATATTTAAACTGTCTGTTTTTCCCTTTGTGTTTGTGGGTTCTTGTTCCGTGTTGGTCTATGTTACCTAGGACGTTACGAGTCGTTTGTTGTTTTTGTTTACTGTCCGTGTTTATCGCTAATGATAAATAAACATGTTCGTTCATCACGCTGCGCCTTGGTCCTCCTCTCTTAACGACGATCGTGACAGATTTATATGATGTTCACACACTGTTGTAGGTGATAAAATCAATCACCTTTACTGCTGCTGGATCAGCCGACCTGTACGTGGCAGTAATTAGTGATTTTATCGGAGGTGCAGAAGACGTGGATTTGGCGCATGTGCACTTACAGTAAGTCCATTCATCTTAAGATAGCTAGGTGAGACAACCACATATCACAATCATAGTAAGTAATTATTCCTGAATAAAGTAGTTACCAGCAAAGTCGTGACGTTAGGGGGAAGTTTGTTCCACCATTTGGGCATGCCAGTAGCCACACGTCAGTACACTCAGTCCACAGCCCAGAGGGGTGTAGGATTATGCATATAACAGCATCTCACAACAGAGTCTAATAGTAGGTGAGCCCTCATCCCCCCCACCCAAACACACACACACACAACACACACCACCCCACCCCCAATACCTGACCGTGTGGCCTATCATTGTCTTGGGCCACCCTGAGTAAATGATACCCTCATGGTGTACAGGAAGCTGACATCTATTGTATTATATGGTTGAGTATGAAAGACAGGATCAGGTTATCACTTATCAGTTGATGGATGTTCGTCCTGCCTGAGTTGACAGCAGGGGGTTGTTTCCAGAGAAATCTAGAACATGCATGCATACACACACACACACACACACACACACACACACACACACACACACACACAATGTTTTTATCAGAGACCTGAGTCATTAGCCTGTCTGTTCAGACAGCAGGCAAATTAAGTGAGGATGAAACAGAGGACTGGAAGGACAGATGGGAGGATCGTCACTCTCTCCTCTTTTAGACAACCTTCCTCTGAACTCAGTCACTCACAGGGCCTGTTTCCAACTGCCCAGATTATAATGGTGCAGTCAGAATAATAAACCTCTATTTGATCGCTTCCTCTTTCACTCCCTTTCTCACCTCCCTCCCCTATCTCCACTATTTCATTCCTTCTCTCTCTTCCTCACTCACCTCCTCTCTCACGTCCTCTGACCTGCCTCAGCTCTCCCTACTCTCTCACCTTCCCTCGTTCCACTTTTCCATTCCTTCTCTCACCTCCTCTCTCAGCCCCTTTCCTTCTTCACAGTTATTTACTACCTCTCTCACCTCCCTACTCTACTCTTCCTACGTCCCTCATTCGTGTTAGCATTGTGTGTCTGTGTGTGTTTGTTTCTTCATCTGTGTACTTGTGTATGCGGTGTGTCATTTGAGCAGGGTTAGTGAAGGTGCAGTGCACTTTCTCTGCTCCTCTCCACATCATGCCTTCCTGTCTGTCTCTTTCTTTTTGTTTTCCCTCTAGCTCAACCATCCCTCTGCAGCACCACAGCTGTCACAATTCAACCCAAATGTGTGTGTGTACTTGTGAGAGCTTGGTAATGAGTGTGTATACTCCTGTGTGTGTATGCTGTGTGTATGTGTTATTGTGTGTATACATGGGGGTGGGAGTTTGTGTGGGTGGCTGCATAGAATGTGCTTTGATCATAGTGGAGCACAAACACCCCTCACAAAGAGCGGGGGGTGAGAGAGAAAGCGAGGGAGTGAAAGATGGAGGGAGAGAGGTGGACATTGTCAAAGAGGGGAGAGAATCACCAGAATTGGGAAAGCGAGAGAGAAAGGTAGAAGAGATGTCAAGAGACCGAGAGGACGGATGTCAGGGGCAGTTGAGGAAAACATGGAAAGGGGGATAGAGAGAAGGAGAAAGCCTAAGATAGAGATGGGAAGAGAGAGAAAGGATAGATGGAAGAGTATATGTGCAATAGTAAATATGCCTATTCCTGAAAGAGACGTGATTATGCACATCACAGGGACTCAGTGAGAGACCCCCAAAGAAGACTCTCATATCATACTGACACTCACACAGTATGGATGGAGGGAGAGACAGAGAGATGGAGGGGGGAGAGAGAGAGAGTGGGAGAGATGGAGGGGAAAGTGTGATACAGTGTGACAAAGAGGAGGCTGCAGACAGAGAAAAAGGGAGAGACGGAGAGAGAGAGAGAACGAGGGAGAGAAAGAGAGAGAGCAAGTGGGAGACAGAAACCAAGACTGACAGAAAGCTAATGAGCAGTGCGCCAGTGTGATAGGGAGGTAGCAAGGGAGAGAGGGAGGGAGGGAGAGAGGGAGCGCAGCACACTTTCATCTAGAGTCTGCTTTGAGAATGTTTCATCATAAAAGCAAAAAGAATCTTAAAGCAAGTGGAAATTCACAAAATGGCGTCAGCAAGAGAGCGGGCAAAACAGAATAGACTATACCAGCACAGGAAAGAGAGGCGGAGGGATCCAGAGAAATTATAAGGGAGAAAGAGATGGGGATATAGGGAAAGCTATGCTGTCCCAATAGTCTTAACAAGCTTCAGCTTCTCATCTCCCTCTCTTCATGACCACTGGTCGAACAACATGGTTAAAACATACACTAAATATACAAAGTATGTGAACACCCCTTCAAATTAGTGGATTCGGCTATTTCAGCCACACCCATTGCTGACACGTGTATAAAATCGAGCACACAGCCATGTAATCTCCATAGACAAACATTGACAGTAGAATGGCCTTGCTGAAGACCTCAGTGACCTTCAACATGGCACCGTCATAGGATGTCACCATTACAATATAATATAATATGCCATTAAGCAGACGGTTTTATCCAAAGTGACTTACAGTCATGTGTGTATTAATTTTTACATATGGGTGGTCCCGGGGATCGAACCCACTACTCTGGCGTTACAAGCGCCATGCTCTACATTTACATTTACATTTTAGTCATTTAGCAGACGCTCTTATCCAGAGCGACTTACAGTTAGCGAATACATATTTTTTTTATACTGGCCCCCCGTGGGAATCGAACCCACAACCCTGGCGTTGCAAACGCCATGCTCTATCAACTGAGCTACATCCCTGCCGGCCATTCCCTCCCCTACCCTGGACGACGCTGGGCCAATTGTGCGCCGCCCATGAGTCTCCCGGTCGCGGCCGGCGGCGACAGAGCCTGGATTCGAACCAGGATCTCTAGTGGCACAGTTAGCACTGCGATGCAGTGCCTTAGACCACTGCGCCACTCAGGAGTACAAATCTACCAATTGAGCTACAGAGGACCACATTTCTGCCCTGCTAGAGCTGCCCTGGTAAACTGCCAACTGTAAGTGCTGTTATTGTGAAGTGGAAACATCTAGGAGAAACAACGTCTCAGCCACGAAGTGGTAGGCCATAGTACGGCACCGCCGAGTGCTGAAGCGAGTAGCGCGTAAAAATCGTCTGTCCTCTGTTGCAACACCCACTATCGAGTTCCAAACTGCCTCTAGAAGCAACGTCAGCACAAGAACTGTTCGTTGGGAGCTTCATGAAATTTGTTTCCATAGACGAGCAGCCTCAAACAAGCCTAAGATCACCATGCGCAATGCCAAGCATCGGCTGGAGTGATGTAAAGCTTGCAGCCATTGGACACTTATGGTGCTGGAGTAGATGGCTGCCGTTTTACTGGCTCCAAACCAATAGTGCTATTTTGTGTGTTTTTTCCGCATTGTTTGTAACTTGTTTCTGCCACCGTCTCTTATGACCGAAAATAGCTTCTGGACATCAGAACAGCGATTACTCACCTCAAACTGGACGAAGATTATATCTTTAACGAGTTGGACACAAAGGATTTAATGCAGATACAGGACCAGGCCCAAATCTCCATCATTCGCGTGAAGAATACAGGGGATGCAGGTCCGGGTGCCTTGTGAGAATTTGTCGGCAAGTGGGTAACCCGCTTCTACCATCAGTCGTATTATCCAACGTACAATCATTGGAGAATAAACTGGATGAGCTCCGTTCAAGACTATCCTACCAAAGGGACATTAAAAACTGTAATATCTTATGTTTCACAGAGTCATGGCTGAACGACGACATGGATAAATTACAGTTGGCTGGATTTTCCGTGCCTCCGGTAAGACAAGGGGTGGCGGTCTGTGTCTATTTGTCAATAACAGTTGGTGCGCGAAATGTAATATTAAGGAACGTTAATATATTGAGGTTTTGCTCGCCTGAGGTAGATTATCTCATGATAAGTTGTAGACCACACTATTTACCAAGAGAGTTTTCATCTATATTTTTTGTAGCTGTCTATTTACCACGACAAACCGATGCTGGTACTAAGACCACACTCAACAAGCTGTATAAGGCCATAAGCAAACAAGAAAATGCTCATCCAGAGGTGGCGCCCCTAGTGGCCGGGGACTTTAAAGCAGGGAAACTTAAATCCATTGTACCTCATTTTTACCAGCATGTTACATGTGCAACCAGAGGAAAAAAAACTCTAGGCCACCTTTACTCCACATACAGACACACGTACAAAGCTCTCCCTCGCTCTCCATTTGGCAAATCTGACCATAATTCTATCCTCCTGATTCCTGCTTACAAGCTAAAATTAAAGCAGGAAGTACCAGTGACTCGCTCAATACGGAAGTGGTCAGATGACGCAGATGCTAAGCTACAGGACTGTTTTGCTAGCACAGACTGGAATATGTTCCGGGACTCATCCGATGGCACTGAGGAGTATACCACATAAGTCATCGGCTTCGTCAATAAGTGCATCGATGACGTCGTCCCCACAGTGACTGTACGTACATATCCAACCAGAAGCCATGGATTACAGGCAACATCCGCACTGAGCTAAAGGGTAGAGCTGCCACTATCAAGAAGCGGGACTCTAACCCGGACGTTTATGAGAAATGTCGCTATGCTGTCCGACGAACCATCAAACAGGCAAAGCGTCAATACAGGACTAAGATTGAATCCTACTACACCGGCTCCTACGCTCGTAGGATGTGGCAGGGCTTGCAAACTATTACAGACAACAAAGGGAAGCCCAGCCGCGAGCTACCCAGTGACACGAGCCTACCAGACAAGCTAAATTACTCCTATGCACGCTTAGAGGCAAGCAACACTGAAGCATGCATGAGAGTGTCGTGGAAATTCTACACAGGGACACTCAAAGTCAATCTTAAATTAATCATTGTTTATTAAAAGTTAACTGGAGAGGTTCCAACAAACTTGATGCACCATAGTACACGTCTGTCAGGAGCTCCTTCGGGGCAGTCCCGTTAGTTCTCTTATATACTTACGCACACAAGTTACAGTACCAGTGAAAAGTTTGGACGCACCTACTCATTCCAGGGTTTTTCTTTATTCTTAATATTTTCTACATTGTAGAATAATAGTGAAGACATCAAAAATATGAAATAACACATGTGGAATCATGTAGTAAAAAGTGTTAAACAAATCAAAATATATTTTATATTTGACATTCTTCAAATAGCCACCCTTCGCCTTGATGACAGCTTTGCACAATCTTGGCATTCTCTCAACCAGCTTCATGAGGTAGTCACCTGGAATGCATTTCAATTAACAGGTGTGCCTTCTTAAAAGTTAATTTGTGGAATTTGTTTCCTTCTTAATGCATTTGAGCCAATCAGTTGTGTTGCGACAAGGTGGAGGGGTAGACAGAAGATGGCCATATTTGGTAAAAAAACAAATCCATATTATGGCAAGAGCAGCTCATATAAGCAAAGATAAATGACAGTCCATCATTACTTTAAGACATGAAGGTCAGTCAATCCAGAACATTTCAAGAACTTTTAAAGTTTCTTCAAGTGCAGTCGCAAAAACCATCAAGCTCTATGATAAAACTGCCTCTCATGAGGACCACCACAGGAATGGAAGACCCAGAGTTACCTCTGCTGCAGAGGATAAGTTCATTAGAGTTACCCGCCTCAGAAATTGCAGCCCAAATAAATGCTTCACAGAGTTCAAGTCACAGACACATCTCAACATCAACTGTTCAGAGGGGACTGTGTGAATCAGAGCTTCATGGTCGAATTGCTGCAAAGCAACCACTACTAAAGGACACCAATAAGAAGAAGAGACCTGTTTGGGCCAAGAAACACGAGCAATGGACATTAGCCTGGTGGAAATTTGTCCTTTTTGGTTCCAACCGCCGTGTCTTTGTGAGAGGCGGTGTGGGTGAACGGATGATCTCCGTATGTGTATTTCCCACTGTAAAGCATGGAGGAGGAGGTGTTATGGTGTGGGGGTGCTTTGCTGGTGACACTGTCGGTGAATTAGAATTCAAGGCACACTTTAACAGCATGGCTACCACAGCATTCTACAGCGATATGCCATCCCATCTGGTTTGGGCTTAGTGGGACTATCATTTGTTTTTCAATAGGACAATGACCCAACACACCTCCAGGCTGTGTAAGGGCTATTTTACCAAGAAGGAGAGTGATGGAGTGCTGCATCAGATGACCTGGCCTCCACAATCCCCCGACTTCAAACTAATTTTGATGGTTTGGGATGAGTTGGACCGCAGAGTGAAGGAAAAGCAGCCCACAAGTGCTCAGCATATGTGGGAACTCCTTCAAGACTGTTGGAAAAACATTCCAGGTGAAGCTGGTTGAGAGAATGCCAAGAGTGTGCAAAGCTGTCATCAAGGCAAAGGGTGGCTATTTGAAGAATCTCAAATATAATATATATTTTGATTTGTTTAACACCTTTTTGTTTATTACATGATTCCATATGTGTTATTTCATAGTGTTGATGTCTTGACTATTATTCTACAATGTAGAAAATAGCAAAAATAAAGAAAAACCTTGAATGAGTAGGTGTGTCCAAACTTTTGACTGGTAGTGTATATTTGCATGATTTTGCTTATTCATTATTCATAATTAATTCATCATTAACATTTTGGTTCATGCATGTGAATGACCAATACCTCACGAGGCTTCTTCTCTCCAAGCTGAGACCTTGAAACTGAGATATCCCTTCATTCTCAAAACAAGGTTCTGGGCATACTGCCAAATTTCAGACTCTGATAGTGAGGATTCGTTCAATCAGTTACTTGCATGAACACAGAAATTGGTTATTAGAAAAGCACAAACATACAGTGCATTCGGAAAGTATTCAGAACCTTTGACTTTTTCCACATTTTGTTATGTTACAGCCTTATTCTAAAATGGATTAAATTGTTTTATTCTCTCATCATTCTATACCCCATAATGACAAAGCAAAAACTGTTAATTTTTTTTAATGGTTGCAAATGTATTAAAAATAAAAAACAGAAATATCACATTTACATAAGTATTCAGACCCTTTACTCAGTACTTTGTTGAAGCACCATTGGCAGCTATTACAGCCTCATGTCTTCTTGGGTATGACACTACTTGGCACACCTGTATTTGGGGAGTTTCTTCTCTGCAGATCCTCACAAGCTCTGTCATGTTGGATGGGGAGCGTCGCTGCACAGCTATTTTCAGGTCTCTCCAGAGATGTTAGATCGGGTTCAAGTACGGGCTCTGGCTGGGCCACTCAAGGACATTCAGAGACTTGTCCAGAAGCCACTCCTGCGTTGTCTTGGCTGTGTGCTTAGGATCGTTGTCCTGCTGGAAGGTGAACCTTCACCCCAGTCTGAGCTCCTGAGTGCTCTGGAGCAGGTTTTCATCAAGGATCTCTCTGTCCTTTGCTCCGTTCATCATTCCCTCCATCCTGACTAGTCTCCCAGTCCCTGCCGCTGAAAAACATCCCCACAGCATGATGCTGCCACCCACCATGCTTCACCGCAGGGATGGTGCCAGGTTTCCTCTAGACGTGACGCTTGGCATTCAGGCCAAAGAGTTCAATCTGGGTTTCATCAGACCAGAGAATCTTGTTTCTCTTGGTCTGAGAGTCCTTTAGGTGCCTTTTATCAAACTCCAAGCGGGCTGTCATGTGCCTGCCTTTTACTGAGGAGTGGCCTCCGTCTGGCCACTCTACCATAAAGGCCTGATTGGTGGAGTGCTGCAGAGATGGTTGTCCTTCTGGAAGGTTCTCCCATCTCCACAGAGGAACTCTGGAGCTCTATCAGAGTGACCATCGGGTTCTTGATCACCTCCCTGAGCAAGGCCCTTCTTCCCCGATTGCTCAGTTTAGCTTGGAGTCTTGGTGGTTCCAAACTTCTTCCATTTAAGAATGATGGAGGCCACTGTGTTCTTGGGGACCTTCAATGCTGCAGAAATGTTTTGGTACCATTCCCCAGATCTGTGCCTTGACACAATCCTGTCTCGGCGCCCCACTGACTATTCCTTCGACCTCATGGCTTGGTTTTTGCTCTGACATGCTCTGTCAACTGTGGGACCATATATGGACAGGTTTGTGCCTTTCCAAATCATATCCAATCAATTGAATTTACCACAGGTGGACTCCAATCAAGTTGTAGAAATATCTCAAGGATGATCAATAGAAACAGGATGCACCTGAGCTCAATTTTGAGTCTCATAGCAAAGGGTCTGCATACTTATGTAAATAAGGTATTTCCGTTTTTTATTTGTAATACTTTTGCGAAAAATTCTAAAAACATGTTTTCACTTTGTGATGATGGGGTATTTTTTGTAGATTGATGAGTAAAAAAATGTATTTAATCCATTTTAGAATAAGGCTGTAACGTAACAAAATGTGGAAAAAGGCAAGGGGTCTAAATACTTTCCGAATGCGCTGTGTATTGTTCAAGTAAAAAGAGCTCTACCGTACTATTAGGCCTATGACATGGAGGATGTACTGTTTCTGTGTGTTAATGTGTTGGAGGGAACGTGTGTTTGCATTCCCTTGAGACATAGAAAAGGGAAAGAAGTTGTGTTGGGGAGAGAGTTGAGTTATTGACTAGACTGATGACGGTCGGGCGTGCAGGTGGCTCGGGTTGGCTGGGCGGTCTGGCTGAAATTGTATATAGAGGGTGTCTTAATAAAGACAATCAAAAGTTATGTCTTTGTACTTTATTTGTAAGAGTTGTTCATTTGTTAGGCTATTGGTTAAAGGTGCAACACAATATTGATTATTTAATTATCATTGATCTAGTTCAGTCTTATCAATCGCTTAAACATATTAAATGAGGGTCTCTTACCCAGCTTGATGACTGTGGGCATTTTTGATTACTTTTTGTTGTTCTAAATAGAGATGGCTAGAAGGGCCATGGGTCATATTAGATTGTGTAGAAATTCAGGGAATGAGTTTTAGATGCCCCCAGAAATGGGAGGACCCTCAGACCCCCCGCCAAGTTATGTCCCCCCCCCCCCCCCCCCCCCCCCCCCCCCACCCACTTCTAAAACCAAAGTTGCGCCCCTGGGTATCGGTATAGTATTGAGTCCTCTACTGTCTTTGTGCATGTCAGCTTACAGTCTGCAAGAACTAAATGCACAGACAGAGAGGAGACTGGTTGGGGGGTGGGGGGGGGGGGGATAGTAAGACATGGAATTCATCTAAACATGAACATATTGGTTGAGTACACGATGCCTTCACACTCCTTTCACACACACACACATACTGTACACACACACTAACTCACAGATGTATCATTCAAACATTTTACACTCCTATCCTTCTCACTCTTTCTCTCTCTCTCTCATTCTCTCTCTCACACACAGACACAGACACACACACACACAGCAGAGAGAGGCCAAGGCGTGCTGAGGTGTGAAATGTATTTCACAGCTCGACACGCTCCATGAATCACTCTCGCCGTTGCTTTAGCAACCATTTGGTGGGATATCGGCTCCGACTAACACTTTTAATCTCTAACCTTTAGTCCACTTTAAAGTGTGCCATGGCTGGGACATTGTCTTCAGTCCATTTAAAAGTGCACTAAAATAAGGAAGACAGAGTGTCTTTAGTTACGGTTTAAAGTGTTAACTCAGTATTGCAACCTTTCGTGAAACTTGGTATCATACAGTCTGAAGTTGTTCTTGTTGGAATGATGTCTGCAGCCCAGACCATTTCAAACATTTATCACCTCAGCAGAAGGCCATTGGCAAGCAGAAGGAAACACAGAGAAAAAGAAGGATGTGAAATTCAGACTACAAATCCATTATCTTTGTGTATACTGTATGCCTGGCTTGACTGCATACGCCATTGTCACTGTGTGTGTGTGTGTGTGTGGGTGTATGTACAGTGCATTCGGAAAATATTCAGACCCCTTGACTTTTTCCACACTTTGTTACTTTACAAACTTATTCTAAAATGGATTCAATCGTTCTTTTCCTTATCAATCTACACACAATACCCCATATTGACAAAGCAAAAACTGGTTTTTAGAATTTTGGGGTATGACGCTACAAGCTTGACACACCTGTATTTGGGGAGTTTCTCCCATTCTTCTCTGCAGATCCTCTCAAGCTCTGTCAGGTTGGATGGGGAGCGTCGCTGCACAGTTATTTTCAGGTCTCTCCAGAGATGTTCGTTCGGGTTCAAGTCCGGGCTCTGGCTGGGCCACTCAAGGACATTTAGAGACTTGTCCCGAAGCCACTCCTGCGTTGTCTTGGCTGTGTGCTTAGGGTCGTTGTCCTGTTGGAAGGTGAACCTTCACCCCAGTCTGAGGTCCTGAGCGCTCTGGAGCAGGTTTTCATCAAGGATCTCTCTGTACTTTGCTCCGTTCATCTTTCCCTCGATCATGACTAGTCTCCCAGTCCCTGCCGCTGAAAAACATCCCCACCGCATGATGCTACCACCAGCATGCTTCACCGTAGGGATGGTGCCAGGTTTCCTCCAGACGTGACGCTTGGCATTCAGGCCAAATAATTGAATTTTGGATTCATCAGACTAGAGAATCTTGTTTCTCTTGGTCTGAGAGTCCTTTAGGTGCCTTTTGTCAAACTCCAAGCGGGCTGTCATGTGCCTTTTACTGAGGAGTGGCTTCCGTCTGGCCACTCTAGCATAAAGGCCTGATTGGTGGAGTGCTGCAGAGATGGTTGTCCTTCTGGAAGGTTCTCCCATCTCCACAGAGGAACTCTGGAGCTCTGTCAGAGTGACCATCGGCTTCTTGGTCACCTCCCTGACCAAGGCCCTTCTCCCCCGATTGCTCAGTTTGGCCGGGCGGCCAGCTCTAGGAAGCTTCTTGGTGGTTCCAAACTTCTTCCATTTAAGAATGATGGCCACTGTGTTCTTGGGAACCTTCAATGCTGCACTCATTTTTTGGTACCCCTTCTCCAGATCTGTGCCTCAACACAATCCTGTCTCAGAGCTCTATGGACAATTCCATGGCTTGGTTTTTGCTCTGACATGCACTGTCAACTGTGGGACCTCATATAGACAGGTGTGTGCCTAACGAAATCATGTCCAATCAATTGGATTTACCACATGTGGACTCCAATCAAGTTGTAGAAACATCTTAAGGATGATCAATGGAAGCAGGGTGCACCTGAGCGCAATTTCGAGTCCCTTAGCAAAGGGTCTGAATACTTATGTAAATAAGGTATTTCTGTTTTTTATTTGTAATACATTTGCAAAGATTTCTAAAAACCAGTTTTTGCTTTGTAATTATGGGGTATTGTGTGTAGAATTGTTTTATTTATTCCATTTTAGAATAAGGCTGTAACGTAACAAGATGTGGAAAAAGTCAAGTGGTCTGAATACTTTCCAAATGCACTGTATGTGTGTGTTAATGTGGCTTGTGTGTATGTCTTGTGTTGGCACCTAAGCCCAGCATTGAACAGATCAGAGCTACAGGGTCCTGATGGACCCCTTACGTAACACTGTCACTAATGCAACACTTCAACCTCTAGATAGAACAACCTGCACCTGCACCTTCACTACTAACACTGTCACCTCCCTCCCCCTCTCCCTCTCCCTCTCTCTCTGCCACTCTTGATCAATGAAAGGGGAGAGGGAGGTCATAGGCAGAATGAAAGAGAGAATAGGTAATCAGAGAAATTGGATGCTGGGAGGAAGAGAAGGAGATGAGGAACACTGACTCTATTCATAGACGTTCTTACATAATAGTGTTACATGATCTACCCCGCTTGGAGTGTTTGGTGTGATGATGTCATACTGAACCAGTGAACCATCAAGGGACTGATCTATAGAGTGTCCATGCAGGTCACCCGGGATACGAGTCAGTATTCGACATCCACCCATGTCTAAGGACGTCAGGAGATGCCGTGGAAACCGGCCACTAGGGGCAAAAGTCAGCGCTGTTACCTTCAAGTAGGTTTCGGTTTTGCTAGGGTGTTGTGGATGAGGATTTTGGATGGGTGTAAGCATCTGGCTCTAAGGTTGCATGTTCATATTCAGTGTTAGATTTCTTGTTTTGATTTAAGCCTATCCCAAACATTAACCCTTACCTTCACCATTCAGAGTTAAGGTTTGAGATAAGGGTTAAGGTTTGGGAGAGTTAAAAAAAATTATCTCAAAAACAACTTTCTATTGCTGGATTTGAACATGCAACCTTTCGCACCGGAGGCAGGTGCTTAGGCAGGTCAAATGTCAAAGTTGTTCCAAGGTTAGGTATTAACTCTGAATGGTTAAGGTTTGGGATAGTTGTTTTTCTTTCCTCAAAAACAACTTTCTATTGCTGGATTCCAACATGCAACCTTTGGCACTGGAGGCAGGTGCTTACGAAGGTAACAGCGCTGACTTTTGCCCCTAGTGGCCAGTTTTCAACATCATCTCTCAGATGGGCGTAAGCGTCTGCCTCTGGTGCCAAAGGTTTCATGTTCGAATCCAGCAATAGAAAGTTGTTTTGACACCAGAGGCTGATGCTTACGCCCATCCGCCATCCCCGTCCACAAAAGCCTAGCAAAACAGAAACCTACTTGAAGGAAACAGCGCTCACTGTTGCCCCTAGTGGCCGGTTTCCACGTCATCTCCTGACATCCTCAGACATGGATGGACGTCGAATACTTACTTGTATCATGGGTGACCTGGCTGTGCTGTGTTAAACCTATGTTTGTGTTCAATTATTTTTGGCTTAGAAGACAGCAATTGTGTTTCCTCTGAAGAGTCCTTTTGATGATGTAACAGGTGTTTCTGTGTGTGTGTGTGTGTGTGTGTGTGTGTGTGTGTGTGTGTGTGTGTGTGTGTGTGTGTGTGTGTGTGTGTGTGTGTGTGTGTGTGTGTGTGTGTGTGTGTGTGTGTGTGTGTGTGTGTGTGTGTGTGTGTGTGTGTGTGTGTGTGTGTGTGTGTGTGTGTGTGTGTGTGTGTGTGTGTGTGTGTGTGTGTGTGTGTGTGTGTGTGTGTGTGTGTGTGTGTGTGTGTGCGCGTGTGTGTGTGTGTGTGGGCTTGTATTACTATCCTTGTGGGTACCGGAAATCCCCAAAAGTCCCCACAAGGATAGTAAAAATGCTCCCTCATGGGCACATTTCCCACTTCCCATGAGGATAAATACTTTTTTTAAGCTTTGGGGTTAGGGCTTAGGGTTATAATTAGGTTAGGGTTACAGTAAGGATAGTACAACATATGGTGGGTGGGCTTGTATTACTTGTGTGTGTGTGTGTGTGTTTCTATGTTCCTCTTTTCTGTGTGAATGGTGAGTCTCCCATCATCACAGCAGGAGCTCTGCCTTCCAGGTAAAGGACTGTAGAGATCTGGACACACAGTAGGAACCACTCAGAGAAAGAACAGGATATATCCTCTCTCGCCCTATGTATTACGTAACATGTATGTTGTACACACACACAATACACGGACGGACACACACGTCATATGAGAGTCCAGACCTTCATCAAATATTCACCATTCTGAGGGAGACACTACCACTAATGGGATGTACATTACTTCACCTGAACACCTGAACTATACTGTATAAGCTACAATCGTTTGTATATAGTCAATAAAATACAATTGTGTATTATTGTATATCGTTTTGAGGCAATACAGTTTCTATCTTGGTTTCCAGCCCCCGTTATGTTGTTATCGCATGGTAGATGCTATAAGCAGTCATAACAAACTTATGTCATTATGACATAGCTTGTCGGATGGTAACTATAGCTGTATTAGTGTAATAGCTATGTTATATCATGTTCTGTATTAGTGTATTAGCTATTTTACATCATGTTCTGACAAGTAAAGAGGCTCCCATTCCAAAACGTTTTGAATTTATTACGGGAGCAAGTCCAGGAGTTTTTGAGGCCGTCCTTGTTTTTTCCCTAGCGTGGCTGTGTGCATTTCATACGGATCAGAGAAGATATTTCTAGCACACGCATGACCACACACACATGCATGCACACACACACACACACACAGCCCTCCCTGTTGCTACCTAGAGCCACTGTCTGGAGGGAATGGGCTCGTGGTAATGACTGGAGCGGAATCAGTGGAATGGTATCAAACACATCAAACACATGGTTTCCATATGTTTGATGCTATTCTATTTACTCTGTTCCAGCCATTATTATGAGCCGTTCTCCCCTCAGCAGCCTCCACTGGTCCCACCCTGCTCGGTAATTCAACCATGCTTACTACAAGTTTAGATAGCTGGCTGCTAGACTAACCTACCAACAAAATGTTTGCTGAAATGGGCTAATTGAGTGACTGCTGATGCACAAACAAATTTTGAAAATACACCTTGTGTATTCTATTATTCTAACTCTAAACAGTAAGTATATATAATATAAATACACTACCAGTCAAATGTTTAGACACACCTACTCATTCAAGGGTTTTTCTTTATTTTTACAGTTTTTACATTGTAGAATAATAGTGAAGACATCAAAACTATGAAATAACACATATGGAATCATGTAGTAACCAAAAAAGTGTCAAAGTAGCGGTAATGATGGACTGTTATTTCTCTTTGCTTATTTGAGCTGTTCTTGCCATAATATGGACTCTTTTGCCAAATAGTGCTATCTTCTGTATACCCCCCTGCCTTGTCACAACACAACTGATTGGCTCAAACGCATTAAGAAGGAAATAAATTATATTTTAAGAAGGCACAACTGTTAATTGAAATGCATTCCAGGTGACTACCTCATGAAGCTGGTTGAGAGAATGCCAAGAGTGTGCAAAGCTGTCATCAAGGCAAAGGGTGGCTATTTGAAGAATGTCAAATATAAAATATATTTTGATTTGTTTAACACTTTTTACTACATGATTCCACATGTGTTATTTCATATTTTTGATGTCTTCACTATTATTCTACAATGTAGAAAATAGTAAAAATAAAGAAAAACCCTTGAATGAGTAAGTGTCCAAACTTTTGACTGGTACTGTATATACATACACACCTACTCATTCAAGGGTTTTTCTTTATTTTTTCTGTCTCTATAAAGAAATATTGTCCCTCTGGTCTAAGTATACTATATGTGTCCCCATTAGGGATGACTTGTCAAGTTGGCCTAGCGTCGTCCAGGGAAGGGGAGGGAATGGCCGGCGGGGAGGGAATGGCCGGCAGGGAGGTAGCTCAGTTGGTAGAGCATGGCGTTTGCAACGCCAGGGTTGTGGGTTCGATTCCCACGGGGTGCCAGTATGAAAATAAAAAAGAATAATGTATGCACTAACTGTAAGTCGCTCTGGATAAGAGCGTCTGCTAAATGACGTAAATGTAAATGTAAATGTAAGTAGTGTTGTTGCTTAGTATGTTCAGGGCTGCTCTTCACATATTTACTATGTTTACAACTGGTCTTCAAATGTTTAGTATGTTTACAACTGGTCTTCACATGTTTAGTATGTTTACAACTGGTCTTCAGGTTTAGTATGTTTACAACTGGTCTTCAAATGTTTAGTATGTTTACAACTGGTCTTCAAATGTTTAGTATGTTTACAACTGGTCTTCAAATGTTTAGTATGTTTACAACTGTTCTTCACATGTTTAGTATGTTTACAACTGGTCTTCAGGTTTAGTATGTTTACAACTGGTCTTCAAATGTTTAGTATGTTTACAACTGGTCTTCAAATGTTTAGTATGTTTACAACTGGTCTTCACATGTTTAGTATGTTTACAACTGGTCTTCATATGTTTAGTATGTTTCCAACTGGTTTTCACGTTTAGTATGTTTACAACTGGTCTTCACATGATTAGGGCTGTTCAGGACTGGTCTTATGTGTTCATGTGTAGATGTAGTAGGCATTGCATTTACAAGTGGCGGTTCTTATTGCAAAAATGGAAAGAGAAATACAAAACTGACCTCAACTCTGGCTTCTAAATGTGTCCTGTCCTCCCTAGATATAGTGTTCAGGGGTTTGCTTTCCCTTGCATGTTGAGGGGTCTCTGTTTCACACACACATTGTCTCTGTGTGTTTAGGGGCTTGTTGAAGACAGGGCTTTGTATTTTCATGGGCTTACAGAAGCCTTGGAGGGAGAGACTCTTCCTGCTTTGCTCTCTGTCCTCGTTCCTCTCTTCCCGCCTACTCTCAATTCAGTTCAATTGAAGGGCTTTATTGGCATGGGAAACATATGTTTACATTGCCAAAGCAAGTGAAATAGATAATAAACAAAAGTGAAATAAACAATAAAAAATTAACAGTAAACGTTACACTCACAAAAGTTCCAAAAGAATAAAGACATTTCAAATGTCATATTATGTCTACAGTGGGGGAAAAAAGTATTTAGTGAGCTACCAATTATGCAAGTTCTCCCACTTAAAAAGATGAGAGAGGTCTGTAATTTTCATCATAGGTACACGTCAACTATGACCGACAAATTGAGAAAAGAAAATCCAGAAAATCACATTGTAGGATTTTGAATTAATTTATTTGCAAATTATGGTGGAAAATAAGTATTTGGTCACCTACAAACAAGCAAGATTTCTGGCTCTCACAGACCTGTAACTTCTTCTTTAAGAGGCTCCTCTGTCCTCCACTCGTTACCTGTATTAATGGCACCTGTTTGAACTTGTTATCAGTATAAAAGACACCTGTCCACAACCTCAAACAGTCACACTCCAAACTCCACTATGGCCAAGACCAAAGAGCTGTCAAAGGACACCAGAAACAAAATTGTAGACCTGCACCAGGCTGGGAAGACTGAATCTGCAATAGGTAAGCAGCTTGGTTTGAAGAAATCAACTGTGGGAGCAATTATTAGGAAATGGAAGACATACAAGACCACTGATAATCTCCCTCGATCTGGGGCTCCACGCATGATCTCACCCCGTGGGGTCAAAATGATCACAAGAACGGTGAGCAAAAATCCCAGAACCACACGGGGGGACCTAGTGAATGACCTGCAGAGAGCTGGGACCAAAGTAACAAAGCCTACCATCAGTAACACACTACGCCGCCAGGGACCCAAATCCTGCAGTGCCAGACGTGTCCCCCTGCTTAAGCCAGTACATGTCCAGGCCCGTCTGAAGTTTGCTAGAGTGCATTTGGATGATCCAGAAGAGGATTGGGAGAATGTCATATGGTCAGATGAAACCAAAATAGAACTTTTTGGTAAAAACTCAACTCGTCGTGTTTGGAGGACAAAGAATGCTGAGTTGCATCCAAAGAACACCATACCTACTGTGAAGCATGGGGGTGGAAACATCATGCTTTGGGGCTGTTTTTCTGCAAAGGGACCAGGACGACTGATCCGTGTAAAGGAAAGAATGAATGGGGCCATGTATCGTGAGATTTTGAGTGAAAACCTCCTTCCATCAGCAAGGGCATTGAAGATGAAACGTGGCTGGGTCTTTCAGCATGACAATGATCCCAAACACACCGCCCGGGCAACGAAGGAGTGGCTTCGTAAGAAGCATTTCAAGGTCCTGGAGTGGCCTAGCCAGTCTCCAGATCTCAACCCCATAGAAAATCTTTGGAGGGAGTTGAAAGTCCGTGTTGCCCAGCGACAGCCCCAAAACATCACTGCTCTTGAGGAGATCTGCATGGAGGAATGGGCCAAAATACCAGCAACAGTGTGTGAAAACCTTGTGAAGACTTACAGAAAACGTTTGACCTGTGTCATTGCCAACAAAGGGTATATAACAAAGTATTGAGAAACTTTTGTTATTGATACTTATTTTCCACCATAATTTGCAAATAAATTCATAAAAAATCCTACAATGTGATTTTCTGGATTTTTTTTTCCTCATTTTGTCTGTCATATTTGACGTGTACCTATGATGAAAATTACAGGCCTCTCTCATATTTTTAAGTGGGAGAACTTGCACAATTGGTGGCTGACTAAATACTTTTTTCCCCCACTGTATTTACAGTGTTGTAATGATGTGCAAATAGTTAAAGTACAAAAGGGAAAATAAATAAACATAAATATAGGTTGTATTTACAACGGTGTTTGTTCTTCACTGGTTGCCCTTTTCTTGTGGCAACAAGGTCACAAATCTTGCTGCTGTGATTACACACTGTGGTATTTCACCGAATAGATATGGTGAGTTTATCAACATTTCTCTGTAGGTGATGGCTTTGTAATGGAAGGTTTGGGAATCGCTTCCTTTGTATAATTTAACAGCTCTTTTCTGGATTTTGATAATTAGTAGGTACCGGCTTAATTCTGCTACGCATGCATTATTTGGTGTTTTACGTCGTACACTGAGGATATTTTTGCAGAATTCTATGTGCAGAGTCTCAATTTGGTGTTTGTCCCATTTTGTGAATTATTGGTTGGTGAGCGGACCCCATACCTCACAACCATAAAGGGCAATGGGTTCTTTAACTGATTCAAGTATTTTTTGCCAGATCCTAATTGGTATGTCGAATTTTATGTTCCTTTTGATGGCATAAAAGGCCCTTCTTGCCTTATCTCTCAGATCATTCACAGCTTTGTGGAAGTTACCTGTGGCGCTGATGTTTAGGCCGAGGTATGTATAGTTTTCTGTGTGCTCTAGGGCAACGGTGTCTAGATGGAATTTCTATTCGTGGTCCTGGCAACTAGACCTTTTTTGGAACACCATTATTTTTGTCTTACTGAGATTTGCTGTCAGGGCCCAGGTCTGACAGAATCTATGCAGAAGATCTACAGTTGAAGTCGGAAGTTTACATACACCTTAGCCAAATACATTTAAACTCAGTTTTTCACAATTCCTGACATTTAATCCTAGTAAGAATTCCCTGTCTTAGGTCAGTTAGGATCACCACTTTATTTTAAGAAGGTGAAATGTCAGAATAATAGTAGAGAGAATTATTTATTTCAGCTCTTATTTCTTTCATCACATTCCTAGTGGGTCAGAAGTTTACATACACTCAATTAGTATTTGGTAGCATTGCCTTTAAATTGTTTAACTTGGGTAAAATGTTTTGGGTAGCCTTCCACAAGCTTCCCACAATAAGTTGGTTGAAATTTGGCCCATTCCTCCTGACAGTGCTGGTGTAACTGAGTGAGGTTTGTAGGCCTCCTTGCTCGCACACGCTTTTTCAGTTCTGCCCACACATTTTCTATAGGATTGAGGTCAGGGCTTTGTGATGGCCACTCCAATACCTTGACTTTGTTGTCCTTAAGCCATTTTGCCACAACTTTGGAAGTATGCTTGGGGTCATTGTCCATTTGGAAGACCCATTTGCGACCAAGCTTTAACTTCCTGACTGATGTCTTGAGATGTTGCTTCAATATTTCCACATAATTTTCCTTCCTCATGATGCCATCTATTTTGTGAAATGCACCAGTCCCTCCTGCAGCAAAGCACCCCCACAGCATGATGCTGCCACCCCCGTGCTTCATGGTTGGGTTGGGGTTCTTCGGCTTGCAAGCCTTCCCCTTTTTCCTCCAAACATAACGATGGTCATTATGGCCAAACAGTTTTAGATTTTTGTTTCATCAGACCAGAGTACATTTCTCCAAAAAGTACGATCTTTGTCCCCATGTGCAGTTGCAAACCGTAGTCTGGCTTTTTTGTGGTGGTTTTGGAGCAGTGGCTTCTTCCTTGCTGAGTGGCCTTTCAGGTTATGTCGATATAGGACTCGTTTTACTGTGCATATAGATACTTTTGTACCTGTTTCCTCCAGCATCTTCACAAGGTCCTTTGCTGTTGTTCTGGGATTGATTTGCACTTTTCGCACCAAAGTACGTTCATCTCTAGGAGACAGAACGCGTCTCCTTCCTGAGCGGTATGATGGCTACATGGTCCCATGGTGTTTATACTTACGTACTATTGTTTGTACAGATGAACGTGGTACCTTCAGGCATTTAGAAATTGCTCCCAAGGATGAACCAGACTTGTGGAGGTTTACAATTTTTTTTCTGAGGTCTTGGCTGATTTATTTTGATTTTCCCATGATGTCAAGCAAAGAGGCACTGAGTTTGAAGGTAGGCCTTGAAATATATCCACAGGTACACCTCCAACTGACTCAAATGATGTAAATTAGCTTATCAGAAGCTTCTAAAGCCGTGACATCATTTTCTGGAATTTTCCAAGCTGTTTAAAGGCACAGTCAACTTAGTGTATGTAAACTTCTGACCCACTGGAATTGTGATACAGTGAATTATAAGTGAAATATTATGTCTGTAAACAATTGTTGGAAAAATTACTTGTGTCATGCACAAAGTAGATGTCCTAACTGACTTGCCAAAACTATAGTTTGTTAACAAGAAATTTGTGGAGTGGTTGAAAAACTAATTTTAATGACTCCAACCCAAGTGTATGTAAAATTCCAACTTCAACTGTAGGTGCTGCTTTAGGCCCTCCTTGGATGGGGACAGAAGCACCAGATCATCAGCAAACCGTAGACATTTGACTTCAGATTCTAGTAGGGTGAGGCCGAGTGCTGCAGACTGTTTTAGTGCCCTTGCCAATTCGTTGATATATATGTTGAAGAGGGTGGGGCTTAAGCTGCATCCCTGTCTCACCCCCCAGCCCTGTGTAAAGAAATGTGTGTTTTTTGCCAATTTTAACCGCACACTTGTTGTTTGTGTACATGGATTTTATAATGTTTTCCCCCCAACACCACTTTCCATCTATTTCTATAGCATGCCCTCATGCCAAATTGAGTCAAAAGCTTTTTTGAAATCAACAAAGCATGAGAAGACTTTACCTTTGATTTGGTTTATTTTTTTGTCAATTAGGGTGTGCAGGGTGAATACGTGATCTGTCGTACTGTAATTTGGTAAAAAGCCAATTTGTAATTTGCTCAGTACATTGTTTTCGCTGAGGAAATGTATGAGTCTACTGTTAATGATAATACAGAGGATTTTCCCAAGGTTGCTGTTGACGCATATCCCATGGTAGTTATTGGGATCAAATTTGTCTCCACTTTTGTGGATTAGGGTGATCAGTCCTTGTTTCCAAATATTGGGGAATATGCCAGAGCTGAGGGTGATGTTAAAGAGTTTAAGTATTGCCAATTGGAATTTGTGGTCTGTATATTTTATCATTTCATTTAGGATACCATCAACACCACAGGCCTTTTTGGCTGGGAGGGTTTGTATTTTGTCCTGTATTTTATTCAATGTAATTGGAGAATCCAGTGGGTTCTGGTAGTCTTTAATAATTGATTCTAAGATTTGTATTTGATCATGTATATGTGTTTGCTGTTTGTTCATTGTTTTAGGGCCAAAAAGATTGGAGATGTGGTTTATCCATACATCTCCGTTTTGGATAGATAACTCTTTGTGTTGTTGTTTGTTTAGAGTTTTCCAATTTTCCCAGAAAAGGTTAGATTCTATGGATTCTTCAATTACATTGAGCTGATTTGACGTGCTGTTCTTTTTTTTTTCGTTGTGTATTTCTGTATTGTTTTAGTGATTCACCATAGTGAAGGCATAGGCTCAGGAATTCTGGGTCTCTATGTTTTTGTTTGGATAGGTTTCTCAATTTCTTTCTTAGGTTTTTGCATTCTTCATCAAACCATTTGTCATTGTTGTTAATTTTCTTAGGTTGTCTGCTTGAAACGTTTAGATTTGATAGGGAAGCTAAGAGGTCAAATATACTGTTTAGGTTTTCTCCTGCCAAGTTTACACCTTCACTATTACAGTGAAACATTTTTACCAGGAAATTGTCTAGAAGGGATTTAATTTGTTGTTGCCTAATAGTTTTGGGGTAGATTTCCACACTACTTTCCTTCAATCTATAGCATTTCTTATATTGTTCAGTTCCTTTGGCTTTGATGCCTCATGATTGAGCATAGCTCTGTTCAAGTAGAGTGTGATTTTGCTGTGATCTGATACGGGTGTCAGTGGACTGACTGTGAATGCTCTAAGAGACTCTGGTTTGAGGTCAGTGATAAAGTAGTCTACAGTACTACTGCCAAGACATGAGCTATATATGTACCTACCGTAGGAGTCCCCTCGAAGGCTACCATTGACTATGTACATACCCAGCGTTCGACAGAGCTGCAGGAGTTGTGACCCGTTTTTGTTGGTTATGTTGTCGTAGTTGTGTCTAGAGTGGCATATGGGGAAGGGAATGCTGTCACCTCCAGGTAGGTGTTTGTCCCCCTGTGTGCTGAGGGTGTCAGGTTCCTGTCCAGTTCTGGCATTTCGGTCGCCACAGACTAGTACATGTCCCTGGGCCTGGAAATGGTTGATCTCCCCCTCTAGGGTGAAGAAGCTGTCATCGTTAAAGTATGGGGATTCTATTGGGGGGGATATAGGTAGCACACATGAGGACATTTTTCTCTGTTGAGATCATTTCCTTATTCATTTCTAGCCAGATGTAAAATGTTCCTATTTTGACTAATTTAATAGAGTGGGTTAGATCTGCTCTATATCAAATTAGCATACCCCCTGAGTCTCTTCCCTGTTTAACACCTGGTAGTTTGGTGGATGGGACTACCAGCTCTCTGTAACCTAGAGGGCAACCAGTGGGTCTCCTGTGATGATTCCACTCCTCTTCTTCATCTCCAGGAGCGCTTTGACTGGAGCACACGTGAGGGAGTGGGATGGTGGGGATTGCTATTCTGTTTATGTGAGAGTGTGTGTTCTTGTGTATATGTGACCGACCGGCTCGATCTTATGTAGCAAAATTTGAAATTGTGTTTTTTACATTGATAAAAGTAGAGACTCAGAGCTAGAAAATTGTATAATCATACACTACAGTTGAGGAACATTGGGAAAGTAAATCTGCTTTGAAAGTTGATAAACTTGTAACCTCACTTTTGAGAAAATGGCCTTTGAATGTCTTCAAATGGTGTTGAATGGAGTCTTTTGTTAAGACATGTGGCTAGCTAGCTAAACAATGAACCATAATTCCAACTCATAATGTTACTACCCTGCATGAATCTGCAGGTAGCTAACCAACCAGGTTCAATGTTAGCTAGCTAACATTAGGCTATAACTAGCAAAGCCAATGGCTCTGAGATACGAATAATATTACTACACAGATCATACACGTAACATTAGCTAGCGAGCCAGCCAGCTAATGTTAGCTAGCTAGCTAACAGTACACTTTAACTAGAAATTAAAACACATTTCTGAAAATGTAGCTAGCTAGACTATCTTACCCGTAAAAATGGATGGACGCTTCTGCCTCTCTAACGGATGCCATGGTTGCCCTTAGTTTGAAGAAGTAATCTGGATATAGGTGTTTTCTCCATCTCCTTAGCTATCATACTCTAATTCCACTGATTTCAAAACTCTGTCCTCCAGAAAGTGGAGAGCAACACTTATGCAGTTCTATTACGCTATACATATATATTTTAAAGCTGCGTTAGACAGGATTACCTACACATACTGATCAGCTCAAATAGACAGAAACGTGCTACATGGCAGACCAATCCAAACTCATCTCTCGGCATCTCCAGCCCACTCATTATCTCAGCCAATCATGGCTAGCGGGAAGGTTGCTGTCTTTTTCTGTGGCTAAACCAACTAGGCTCGTAATTTAACCATTTTAATCATATTTACAGATGGCATAAAAGTTTGTTATTAAGGCACATGAAAGATCACATGTTCCACAAGGCATTTCTGCCCAAAAAAATATTTTAAAAAAAAGTTTACGTTCAAATGGCTCTCCTGTGAAGTAGTGACGCGTGACATACTCCTATTTTCCTGAAACAAGTCACATATGCGTGTGTGTATACAGTGCCTAGTGAAAGTCTTGCTGCCAGATGCTGCTGGAAGTGGTGTTTATATATACAGTATATACCAGGGCAGTGATTGGGGACATTGCCCTGTGTTGGGTGCTGTCTTTCGGATGGCTTGTTAAACGGGTGTCCTGACTCTCTGTGGCTCTAAAGATACCATGGCAGTTATTGTAAGAAGCAGCGATTACAGCCTCAAGTCTTCTTGGGTATGACGCTACAAGCTTGGCACACTGGTATTTGGGGAGTTTTTCCCGTTCTTCTCTGCAGATCCTCTCAAGCTCTGTCAGATTGGATGGGGAGCGTCGCTGCACAGCTATTTTCAGGTCTCTCCAGAGATGTTCGATCGTGTTCAAGTCCGGCCTCTGTCTGGGCCACTCAAGGACATTCAGAGACTTGTCCCGAAGCCACTCCTGCGTTGTCTTGGCTGTGTGCTTAGGGTCGCTCTCTTGTTGGAAGGTGAACTTTCGCCCCAGTTGGAGGTCCTGAGCACGGTGGAGAAGGTTTTCATCAAGGATCTCTCTATACTTTGCTCCGTTCATCTTTCCCTCGATCCTGACTAGTCTCCCAGTCCCTGCCGCTGAAAAACATCCCCATAGCATAATGCTGCCACCCACCATGCTTCACCGTAGGGATGGTGCCAGGTTTCCTCCCTGACCAAGGCTCTTCTCCCCCCATTGCTGTTTGGCCGGGCGGCCAGCTCTAGGAAGAGTCTTGGTGGTTCCAAACTTCTTCCTTTTAAGAATGATGGAGGCCACTGTGTTCTTGGGGACCTTCAATGCTGCAGACATTTTCTGGTACCCTTCTCCAGATCTGTGCCTTGACACAATCCTGTCTCGGATCTCTACGGACAATTCCTTCAACCTCATGGCTTGGTTTTTGCTCTGACATACACAGTCAACTGTGGGACCGTATACAGACAGGTGTGTGCCTTTCCAAATCATGTCCAATCAATTGAATTTACCACAGGTAGACTCCAATCAAGTTGTAGAAACATCTCAAGGATGATAAATGGAAACATGAATACCCTGAGCTCAATTTCGAGTCTCATAGCAAAGGGTCTGAATACTTATGTAAATAATGTATTTCTGTTTTTTAGTTTTATACATTCACAAAAATGTCTGAAAAGCTGTTTTAACTTTGTCATTATGGGGTATTGTGGGTAGATTGATGAGGATTTAAAAAAAATCCATTGTAAAATTAGGCTGTAACGTAACAAAATGTGGAAAAAAGGTCAAGGGGTCTGAATACTTTCCGAATGCGCTTTCCATTGTGTTTTGTCAAAATTGCTCTTGCTTAGTACATTTGCTTGTGAGTCACTGATGTACTGCAATATTCAAACCTTGTCTCTGATTTTCAAGCAGATTTAAGTCAGGACTGAGACTGGACCATTCAGGAAGTCTCAACACCTCTTGGAAAGCCATTCTGGTGTGTCTTTGGCATTAAAATGTGTGTAATTGTACCGCTACAATATACAACTCTATCCCAGGTTTTGGTATTTAGAAGACTGAGGCAGGGTTTCCTCTAACTTTTTATCTGGGCTTTGCTCCATTCATATTTCATTTGATGCTGACAAACTCCCCAGTCCCTGCTGATGAACAATCAATGGCGCTGGAGGAGATGGCTGATGTTTTTTCGGCCCCCTTACCAATTTTGCTATTATGTGTGTTTTTTCGGGTTATTTGTAATTTATTCTGTACATAATGTTTCTGGCACCATCTCTTATGACCAAAAAGAGCTTATGGATATCAGGACAGCGATTACTCACCTCGAATTGGACGAAGATTTTCTCTTCAATGAGTCGGACGCAAAGGATATTCTACAGACAACCGACAAGGCCCAAATCCCCATCATTCACATGAGAAAGAGACAGAGATATCGTGGACGTAGGTCGGTGTGCCTTGTAAGATTCTGACGGCGAGAGAGTAATCTGCCTCTTCCATCAGTCCTATTAGCCAACGCACAACCATTGGAAAACAAAATGGATGACCTACGATCAAGGATGTCCTACCAACGGGACATTAAAAACTGGAATATCTTCTGTTTCACCGAGTCGTGGCTGAACAATGACATGGATAGCATACAGCTGGCGGGATATATACGCTACATCGGCAGGATAGAACGGCTGACTCCGGTAAGACAAGGGGTGGCGGTCTCTGTATATTTGTAAACAACAGCTGGTGCACAAAATCTAATATTAAGGAAGTCTCAAAGTTTTGCTCGCCTGAGGTAGAGTATCTCATGATAAGCTGTAGACCACATTATTTACCAAGAGAGTTTTCTTCAATATTTTTCGTAGCTGTCTTTTTACCACCACAAACCGATTCTGGCACTAAGACCGTGCTCAATGAACTGTATACGGCCATAAGCAAACAGGAAAATGCTCATCCAGAGGTGGCGCTCCTAGTGGCCGGAGACTAATGCAGGGAAACTTACATCCGTTTTACCTCATTTCTACCAGCATGTTAAATGTGCAATCAGAGGGAAAAAATCTCTAGACCACCTTTACTCCACACACAGAGACGCGTACAAAGCTCTCCCTCGCCATTCATTTGGAAAATCTGACCATAATTCTATCCTCTGATTCCTGCTTACAAGCAAAAACTAAAGCAGGAAGCACAAGTGACTCAATAAAAAAGTGGTCAGATGAAGCAGATGCTAAGCTACAGGACTGTTTTGCTAGCACAGACTGGAACATGTTCCGGGATTCTTCCGATGGCATTGAGGAGTACACCACATCAGTCACTGGCTTCATCAATAAGTGCATCGATGACGTCGTCCCCACAGTGACCGTACATACATACCCCAACCAGAAGCCATGGATTACAGGCAACATCTGCACTGAGCTAAAAGGTAGAGCTAAAGCTTTCAAGGAGCTATGCCCTCCGACGAACCATCAAACAGGCAAATAGTCAATACAGGACTAAGTTTGAATCATACTTCACCGGCTCTGATGCTCATCGAATGTGGCAGGGCTTGCAAACAATTACAGACTACAAAGGGAAGCAGAGCTGCGAGCTTCCCAGTGACACGAGCCTACCAGACGAGCTAAATCACTTCTATACTCACTTCGAGGCAAGCAACACTGAAGCATGCATGAGAGCACCAGCTGTTCCGGATGACTATGTGATCACGCCATCCGTAGCCGATTTGAGTAAGATTTTTAAGCAGGTCTACATTCTGGCCGCAGGGCCAGACGGATTACCAGGACGTGTACTCCGAGCATGCGCTGACCATCTGGCAAGTGTCTTCACTGACATTTTCAACATTTGCCTGACTGAGTCTGTAATACCAACATGTTTCAAGCAGATCACCATAGTCCCTGTGCCCAAGAACACTAAGATAACCTGCCTAAATGACTACCGACCTGTAGCACTCACATCTGTAGCCATAAAGGGTTTTGAAAGGCTGGTCATGGCTCACATCAACACCATTATCCAAGAAATTCAAGACACACTCCAATTTACATACCGCCCCAACATATCCACAGATGATGCAATCTCTATTACACTCCACACTGCCCTTT
>NC_140006.1:10187397-10314897 GCF_964263955.1 Coregonus lavaretus
TCACCTAGGCCAGCACACAGAAGCAGCAGCAGAGACAGGACAGCCTGTAGATCAGCTACATGCACAGCCACCGCCATTCTGGACCTGAGAGAGAGAGAGAGAGAGAGAGAGAGAGAGAGAGAGAGAGAGAGAGAGAGAGAGAGAGAGAGAGAGAGAGAGAGAGAGCGAGAGTGAGACAGACAGACAGACAGACAGACAGACAGACAGACAGAGAGAGAGAGAGAGAGAGAGAGAGAGAGAGAGAGAGAGAGAGAGAGAGAGAGAGAGAGAGAGAGAGAGAGAGAGAGAGAGAGAGAGAGAGAGAGAGGGGGATAGACAGAGAGAGAGACCATTAAGATTCACGCTGCATGGTTAAAGTAGTATCTGTCTGTCAATCTCTCACACTCTCTCTTCCACTTCTCCCCAGGTAGAAACATTCTGTAGGTCAATGAATGTGCATGTGTGAGTGTGCGTGTCTATGCGCACATACGCTGTGTGTATGAATGGGTGTGGGTGCACGCGTGTGTACGTGTCTAATGAGCACGTACACTGTGTGTGTTCTGTGTGTCCTGTCCTGTATTTCTACCTCATGTTGCATCCTCTCACCAAAGAGTGAGCTGCATAGAAATTAAAAGCTTATATTTTCTCTATTCTTGTATTCTATTTTGCAGGAGGATGGAGTCTTTGTAGTGCGCCCTGTTGAGCTGCTAGATCACTTTCAATGTGAGCAGACATGGCGACCTTTGATCTATCCTCCATGTTCAATCTTGAGCCACATAAGGAATGAGCCTCTTGCAGAAAGAGAGTCGGGCAGAGAGCCTGGCTGGGAGCCCAAACCCTCTCAGCTCAGTCAATACAGAAAGACAGAAGCATTGACATTAGCATCTAAGACAGTACCATCTAAGAATGGCCGAGGGGGAAAAAAATGTAATGTGAGTTTGGTATCTTTGTGGTATAGGAAGAGTTTATGTGTAAACTGACAATAGCGTTTTATTCCATCTTTCTCCCATTCCTAAAATGCATCACCTATTCGCCTACTGTACAACCATGCTTGCAATACAATCAGCTCTGAATTTAAATAGTTTAGAGTACATGTTCATAGGATGAAGAAAATCAGTCTAGCATTCATAGGGTGTATAGACAAGTTACGTAAAGATGATTTGTGCTAAGAATTGGTGACCAGGAAATCCTGTGTTCAGACTGTTTTGCATTTACCAGGGTAACTCCAGTCATGTCCAGTGAATCTCTGCTGCTCTGAGCTGACTGTACTTGTATTTTATCAGGTTAACCCTTTCAGAGTGGACCTGCCATTGATCGGGTAAAGATACAAAGGTATTTCGTCATGGACAGTAAAGTATTGTATGGCAGTTAACAGTAACACATTCCACATTTAAGTGTCATTCAAAAGCGATCCCTCCTGTCCTTTATGTAATAGAGTCATGGTGGTCTGTAGACCCCTAAGCAGGGGTTGACTGGTATTGGTGAGACCCCACAGTGCCACACACTCAGGTTAACACTAACACAGCGTTTCCCAAGTGATGTGTCGGGACCCACTTGTGCACCATTGCGGATTCATTTCGGGTCACATCTTCAGTTTGGGTCCTGGTTAGAACCGTTGGTTATGCTCACTGGGTGGACCATGGGTCATGATGATGCTCTAAGCAGACAAGGTTCGAGAGCAGCAGTAGAGGGTATATAAATGGCCTCGTAACAACAGCCACTGCAGTCACAGCTAACATACTGAGTAGGAGAGTATGAACATCACTAGGGACATCATACAACTCTCCCCTCCTATACACGGCCCACTCAAGCCTCTGGTTCAAGGGATTTACAACTTACAGTGTGCACTGTGGACCTGAATGCACCAGCTGTATACTAACCAGCCTCCCCCTATTGTTGCAGAGGAGCCATTGGATGTGGTTAACGACTTCTTCTAAGACTCCTTTCTGCACTTCTTTCTTTATTTCCCACGTAGAGTTGTCTTGGGCGGCGAAAATAACTCAAAGAGGCTCTAGAATGTGTCTGTGAATGGGGATGTCCATTCCATACATTCTGATTGTATGGGCTGAATACGAGACATTCTAAGAGGCCTGACAGAGCATACAGTCGAGATCCAACCAGGCAACCATCACTGTGATAGACAGGTCTGGAAGAAGGGAGATACAGTCTTGCTCTGTGTTGAGCTGCTGTCCATCGGTGCAGAACAGCAAAAAAATGCCTTCGCTGTCATTACTTCAGCAGGAAAGGAAGCCTAGCACTGTATCTCCCCTCCCCCCAACCCCACCTCCCACCCCCCTGCCTCAAAGCATTCGACCAAGTCTTTCAGTGGGATTTTCCCTGAAAGTTTGCTTTGGAGGATTTTCTGCACTGCCAAACCTAAATGGAAATCGAAGGGAGAAACTGTTATACTCCACAAGAGAAATTGAAAACCAGTGAAATACACAGAATTGATCCATCCATCTTTCCACCCCATGGTTGTGTAAGGAGGGGGATACCTCTAAATCACTCCCCACGATCGGATACATCTAGTGGGCATGAGCTCTCTCCCCAGCCTGCTCTCATTACCACAGATATGAGCAGGCCTGTGTGTGTGTGTGTGTGTGTGTGTGTGTGTGTGTTTGCTCCTATGCATGTATGTGTGTATATCTACTGTATATCACTGCCTCCCAACTCAGCTCAGACTCACATAAATAGAGTCAGCAGTGACAGAGGGCCGTTAAGTCCCTTTAGTTAATCAACCCAATAGCTGATCCGGTCTTGATTCATGATACACAGTCCAGGGCCGCCATATTGGCATCGTTAGCCTGTCATAGAGCTCCACATCAAGCCCTCGGCCGCTGTCTGAGGCACCTCAGAGCTCTTCATCTGTCTCAGCGACACACACACGCTCATGCAAATACACACACATAACTAGAAATGCACACACACAAATTGCCACCAGCCCAGTCGGAATGCTCTTTCTCAGGGGGCAATAAAGCATGCGCACACACACATCATGCTCACACACATCACACACACACACACACACACATCAACACATAATGAACCCTGTATGTTCTTTGCTGGATCTGCTGTCCCCTCTACCTGGCCTTGGATAGAACATCACTCTAGTCTCCTCCCACTGGCAGAGGACCTACAGTGCCTTCAGAAAGTATTCACACCCCTTGACTTTTTCCACATTTTGCTGTGTTACAGCCTGAATTTAAAATTGATTAAATTTAGATTTTGTGTCACTGGCCTACACACAATACCCCATAATGTCAAAGTGGAATTTTGTTTTTAGAATCCTTTACAAATTAATAAAACATGTAAAGCTGAAATGTCTTGAGTCAATAAGTATTCAACCCATTTGTTATGCCAAAACTAATTAAGTTCAGGAATAAAAATGTGCTTAACAAGTCACATAATAAGTTGCATGGACTCACTCTGTGTGCAATAATATTGTGTTTAACATGATGTTTGAATGACTACCTCATCTCTGTACCCCACACATACAATTATCTGTAAGATCCCTCAGTTGAGCAGTGAATTTCAAACACAGATTCAATCACAAAGACCAGGGAGCTTTTCCAATGCCTCGCCAAAAAAAAAGAAGCATACATTAAATATCCCTTTGTGCATGGTGAAGTTATTAATTACACTTTGGGTGGTGTATCAATACACCCAGTCACTACAAAGATACAGGTGTCCTTCATAACTCAGTTGCCAGAGAAGAAGGAAACCGCTCAGGGATTTCACTATGAGGCCAATGGTTACTTTAAAACAGTTACAGAGTTTAATGGCTGTGATAGGAGAAAACTGAGGATGGATCAACAACATTTATGTTACGCCACAATACTAACATAAATGACAGAGTGAAATGAAGGAAGCCTTTACAGAATAAAAATATTCCACAATATGCATCCTGTTTGCAATAAGGCACTACAGTAAAACTGTAAAAGATGTGGCAAAGAATTTACTTTATATCCAGAATACAAAGTGTTATGTTTGGGGAAAATCCAACACAACACATCACTGAGTACCACGCTTCATATTTTCAAGCATGGTGGTGGCTGCATCATGTTGTGGGTGTGCTTGTCATCGGCAACGATTTTGTTACGTTACAGCCTTATTCTAAAATTGATAAAATATTTTTTTTCTTCATCAATTTACACACAATACCCCATAATGACAAAGCAAAAATAGGTTTTATGAAAAAAACAGAACTACCTTATTCAGTATTCAGACCCTTTGCTATGAGACTCGAAATTGAGCTCAGGTGCATCCTGTTTTTCCATTGATCATCCTTGAGATGTTTCTACAACTTGATTGGAGTCCACCTGTGGTAAATTCAATTGAGTGGACATGATTTGGAAAGGCACACACCTGTCTATATAAGGTCCCACAGTTGACAGTGCATGTCAGAGCAAAAACCAAGCCATGAGGTTGAAGGATTGTCCGTAAAGCTCTGAGACAGTATTGTGTCGAGGCACAGATCTGGGGAAGGGTATCAAAACATTTCTGCAGCATTGAAGGTCCCCAAGAACACAGTGGCCTCCATCATTCTTAAATGGAAGAAGTGTGAAACCACCAAGACTCTTCCTAGAGCTGGCCGCCTGGCCAAACTCAGCAATCAGGGGAGAAGGGCCTTGGTTAGGGAGGTGACCAATAACCCAATTGTCACTCTGACAGAACTCCAGAGTTCCTCTGTGGAGATGGGAGAACCTTCCAGAAGGACAACTATATCTGCAGCACTCCAACAATCAGGTCTTTATGGTAGTGGCCAGACGGAAGCCACTCCTCAGTAAAAGGCACATGACAGCCCGCTTGGAGTTTGCCAAAAGGCACCAAAAGGACTCTCAGACCATAAGAAACAAGATTCTCTGGTCTGATGAAACCAAGATTGAACTCTTTGGCCTGAATGCCAAGCGTCACATCTGGAGGAAACCTGCCACCATCCCTATGGTGAAGCATGGTGGTGGCAGCATCATGCTGTGGGGATGTTTTTCAGCGGCAGGGACTAGGAGATTAGTCAGGATCGAGGGAAAGATGAACGATGCAAAGTACAGAGAGATCCTTGATGAAAACCTGCTCCAGAGCTCTCAGGACCTCAGACTGTCCTTTAGTGGCCCAGCCAGAGCCCGGACTTGAACCCGATCGAACATCTCTGGAGAGACCTGAAAATAGCTGTGCAGTGACGTTCCCCATCCAGCCTGACAGAGCTTGAGAGGATCTGTAGAAAAGAATGGGAGAAACTCCCCAAATACAGGTGTGCCAAGCTTGTAGCGTCATACCCAAGCAGACTCGAGGCTGTAATCGCTGCCAAAGGTGCTTCAACAAAGTACTGAGTAAAGGGTCTGAATACTTATGTAAATGTAATATTTACGTTTTTTTTTATATATATATACATTTGCTAAAATTTCTAAAAACCTGTTTTTGCTTTGTCATCATGGGGTATTGTGTGTAGATAGATGAGGGGAAAAAACAATTTAATCCATTTAGAATATGGCTGTAATGTAACAAAATGTGGAAAAAGTCAAGGGGTCTGAATACTTTCCCGAATGCACTGTTAATCGGCTTGACTTGAAAATGTCTGTCTAGCAATGATCAACAACCAACTTGACAGAGCTTAAATACTTTTTAAAAGGATAATGTGCAAATATTGTACAATCCAGGTGTGCAAAGCTTTTAGAGACTTGCCCAGAAAGACTCACAGCTGTAAATGCTGGCAAAGGTGATTCTACCATGTATTGACTCAGGGGTGTGAATACGTATGTAAATGAAATATTCTGTATTTCATTTTCAATAAATTAGCAAACATTTCTAAAAACATGTTTTCACTTTGTCATTATGGGGTATTGTGTGTAGATGGGTGAGAGAAAAGAAATCAGGCTGTAACTCAACAAAATTTGGAATACGTCAAGGGGTATGAATTCTTTGTGAAGGCACTGTAAGTCTCAATGCCTCCTGGGAAAAGGAGGTCAGTAACTGTTCAATAGTGTTTCATGAGTTGACAACAACAACCTGGGTAAGAGTTGCAGGCCCCAGTTGATGCAACAGACTATTAAACTTCCCTTGATATTTCATTACATGTCAATCTAGGAAGAGATAAAAGAAAATAAAAAAAGAGGACGACAATGGAATGTTCAGTCATTATGACTGGTGCGTGTGCGTGCGTGCATGTGTGTGTGCCTGTGTCAGTGTGTGGCTTTTATAGAGCAAAGCAGTGTTTTGTAAAGAGAAACTGTTTCATAAAGGAAAACTGTCAGAAGTTGCTTCATGGTTTTTTCTCTCGCTGGTGACCTGGCAGCTGAAACTGACTCTCTTCTCTTTCCTCCTCCTTAATCATGTCTTACAAAAACAATTACCTCTTCAGAGCGGCGGAGGAGTAAGGGCTCCAGATGATGGACAGACTAAGTGAGGGGTAGAGAGGAGAGGCGAGGGCCACTTTAAAACCAACGAGTAAAATAATGCCAAATCGAACTGCCAATTTGGAATAAAAAAAAAAAAGTGGTTGTCCTACAGGCTATCATAAGTTGAATGCACCAATTTGTAAGTCGCTCTGGATAATAGCGTCTGCTAAATGATGTAAATGTAAATGTAAATGTAAAATGAACAGGCTGGCACGGGAGGTAGCCTGGCATAATGCTATTCGCATTGCTATGATACGGTGTGGACTGGGGCTGTATCTAATGGGTGGTCTTGAGCTTTTGACATTGTGGATGGGTTTCAATTGCTATACTCTGTATTCTAGGAACAGAACATTGTTTGTGCCATAATCTTGAGTAGGTAATGTGCTAGGTAATACTTTATCATCTGTGAGAACATAGTTTTTTATCCTTATAGGCTCAGCATGGCAGTGTGACATAATAACAGGAAAGACAAAATGACTCAGCAACAGAAAAACCTAAGTAATGGGTACATTTGTCTAGGAAATAGGAAGTAGACAGAGAATTGTACAGTCATTACTTAAGACATTATCAGAAGTAGCTACCTGACTACACCTCCCCTCCACCCGCCCAACCCAAATCCTCATCTGAAGATCTGAACACCAGGAAAGGTAAATCAGGCATTATTCTCTTCCTGCTAACCCCCAGGTATTGTGATCTGTGTGTTTGCCTGGTGACACACACACACACACACACACACACACACACTTTCCGCTTGTGTGTCGAATAAGTCTGGTGAATAATCACACTCAAAGCAGCTAATGACTCATGAAATGCTGCTGGTGGGACTCATGAGAAGAGAGAGGCTCTGAAAACCTCTGCTGTAGCTGAGATAGGATGCAGCTGTGAGGAGAGGAGAGACGAGGAGAGGACCAACGAGGTCTCAAGGTAATTTGTATTATTCTGTGACACTCCATTTAGTATGATATGTTACGTTAGGTTAAATTATGAATGGAATAGCGGTCTTCCAATATCATATGAATTAGAGGATATATAGTACTATACATCTTACCTGGTCATACAATAGCATACGAATTGGATGACGTAAGTTATCATATGTCTTGGAGGACGTATAGAATTATATATCTTTCTCTGAGACCATGTTGTTTGTTGCATTGTAACAACAAAGGAGAATTTACGTTGGTGGTGAGGTGAACTAACAACAAAGGTTAGGATAATTTACTTGAAAGGTTAGGGGAACTAAAACAACAAAGGTTACGTGAATTGGGTTAAGTTTAGAATAAGGGTTAGGGGAAGGGTTAGCTAAAATGTTCGAGTCCCCAACGTGACTCGAACACGCAACCTTTGGCTTGCTAGACGGTCGCGGATTACGACTAACCATCCTCCCCGAACAACCTCCCTACTTTAGTTTCTGTCTAAAGTAACTAGACCATTAGTAGGTATCATACCCCACATGTCTTGGAGGTGCTCAGAAATACGGAAAGTATGTTTCGTATGGCTCTGAGACCAGGCTGAGAGGAAAGGAGAGGAGAGTAGAGGAATCAGAGAGGAAAGGAATCAGAGAGGAGAGGAGCGGAATCAGAGAATGAAAAAATGTACAATGCTTCTGATATGATGGAGAGGGAGAGTTTAGTTTAGTTTATTAGGATCCCCATTAGCTACTGCACATGCAGCAGCTACTTTTCCTGGTGTCCACATAAAACGTAGAAATACATAACAAAATACAGAGCAGTTATATACAAGAACAACATAAGATATTACATTAAATAAAATACTAATAAATAAAATAGTTGTATATAGGAAAGACAACAGAAATACTACAGTGCCTTGCAAAGTATTCATCCCCCTTAGCATTTTTCCTATTTTGTTGCATTACAACCTGTAATTTAAATTGATTTTTATTTGGATTTCATGTAATGGACATACACAAAATATTGCAAATTGGTGAAGTGAAATGAAAAAAATTACTTGTTTCAAACATTTCTTAAAAAATAAATAACGGAAAAGTGGTGCGTGCATACGTATTCACCTCCTTTGCTAGGAAGCCCCTAAATAAGAACTGGTGCAACCAATTACCTTCAGAAGTCACATTATTAGTTAAATAAAGTCCACCTGTGTGCAATTTAAGTGTCACATGATCTGTCACATGATCTCAGTATATATACACCCTTTCTGAAAGGCCCCAGAGTCTGCAACACCACTAAGCAAGGAGCACCACCAAGCAAGCGGCACCATGAAGACCAAGGAGCTCTCCAAACAGATCAGGGACAAAGTACAGATCAGGGTTGGGTTATAAAAAAATATCTGAAACTTTGAACATCCCACGGAGCACCATTAAATCCATTATTAAAAAATGGAAAGAATATGTCACCACAACAAACCTGCCAAGAGAGGGCTGCCCACCAAAACTCATGGACCAGGCAAGGAGGGCATTAATCAGAGAGACAACAAAGAGACCAAAGAAAACCCCGAAGGAGCTGCAAAGCTCCACAGCGGAGATTGGAGTATCTGTCCATAGGACCACTTTAAGCCTTACACTCCACAGAGCTGGGCTTTACGGAAGAGTGGCCAGAAAAAAGCCATTGCTTAAAGAAAAAAATAAGCAAACACGTATGGTGTTCGCCAAAAGGCATGTGGGAGACTCCCCAAACATATGGAAGAAGGTACTCTGGTCAGATGAGACTAAAATTGAGCTTTTTGGCCATCAAGGAAAACGCTATGTCTGGCGCAAACCCAACACCTCTCATCACCCCGAGAACACCATCATCAACAGGGACTGGGAAACTGGTCAGAATTGAAGGAATGATGGATGGCGCTAAATACAGGGAAACTCTTGAGGGAAACCTGTTTCAATCTTCCAGAGATTTGAGACTGGGACGGAGGTTCACCTTCCAGCAGGACAATGATCCTAAGCATACTGCTAAAGCAACACTTGAGTGGTTTAAGGGAAAACATTTTTAAAAAAGTCTTGGAATGGCCTAGTCAAAGCCCAGACCTCAATCCAATTGAGAATCTGTGGTATGACTTAAAGATTGCTGTACACCAGCGGAACCCATCCAACTTGAAGGAGCTGGAGCAGTTTTGCCTTGAAGAATGGGCAAAAATCCCAGTGGCTAGATGTGCCAAGCTTATAGAGACATACCCCAAGAGACTTGCAGCTGTAACTCTACAAAGTATTGACTTTGGGGGGGTGAATAGTTATGCATGCTCAAGTTTTATTTTTTCCCCTCTTATTTCTTGTTTGTTTCACCAATAAAAATATTTTGCATTTTCAGTGTGGTAGGCATGTTGTGTAAATGAAATGATACAAACCCCCCCCCAAAAAAAAAAAAAAATTCCAGGTTGTAAGGCAACAAAATAGGAAAAATACATAGGATGGGTGAATACTTTGCACGCACCACTTTTCCATTATTAATTTTTTAGAATTTTTTGAAACAAGTTATTTTTTTCAATTCACTTCACCTATTTGGACTATTTTGTGTATGTCCATTACATGAAATCCAAATAAAAATCAATTTACATTACAGGTTGTAATGCAACAAAATAGGAAAAACGCCAAGGGGGATGAATACTTTTGCAAGATACTGTATAGAGACCCATGTAGAGCTATACCACTGCAATGGAACTGTACACATTTCATTTATCAGATAATAGTAGAGAGAATGATTTATTTCAGCTTTTATTTATTTCATCACATTCCCTGTGGGTCAGAAGTTTACATACACTCAATTAGTATTTGGTAGCATTGCCTTTAAAATGTTTAACTTGGGTCAAACGTTTCGGGTAGCTTTCCACAAGTTTCCCACAATAAGTTGGGTGAATTTTGGCCCATTCCTCCTGACAGAGCTGGTGTAACTGAGTCAGGTTTGTAGGCCTCCTTGCTCGCACACGCTTTTTCAGTTCTGCCCACACATTTTCTATAGGATTGAGGTCAGGGCTTTGTGATGGCCACTCCAATACCTTGACTTTTTTTTCCTTAAGCCATTTTTCCACAACTTTGGAAGTATGCTTGGTGTCATTGTCAATTTGGAAGACCCATTTGCGACCAAGCTTTAACTTCCTGACTGATGTCTTGAGATGTTGCTTCATTATATCCACATAATTTTCCTTCCTCATGATGCCATCTATTTTGTGATGTGCACCAGTCCCTCCTGCAGCAAAGCACCCCCACAGCATGATGCTGCCACCACCGTGCTTCACGGTTGGGAAGGTGTTCTTCGGCTTGCAAGCACCACCTTTTTCCTCCAAACATAACAATGGTCATTTTGGCCAAACAGTTCTATTTTTGTTTCATCAGACCAGAGGACATTTCTCCAAAAAGTCAGATCTTTGTCCCCATGTGCAGTTGCAAACCGTTGTCTGGCTTTTTTATGGTGGTTTTGGACCAGTGGCTTCTTCCTTGCTGAGCGGCCTTTCAAGTTATGTCGATATAGGACTTGTTTTACTGTGGGTATAGATGCTTTTGTACCTGTTTCCTCCAGCATCTTCACAAGGTCCTTTGCTGTTGTTCTGGGATTGATTGGCACTTTTCACACCAAAGTACGTTCATCTTTAGGAGACAGAACGCGTCTCCTTCCTGAGCGGTATGACGGCTGCGTGGTCCCATGGTTTTTATACTTGCGTACTATTGTTTGTACAGATGAACGTGGTACCTTCAGGCGTTTGGAAATTGCTCCCAAGGATGAACCAGACTTGTGGAGGTCTACATAAATGTTTCTGAGGTCTTGGCTGATTTATTTAGATTTTCCCATGATGTCAAGCAAAGAGGCATAGTGAAATAATCTGTCTGTATACAGTTGTTGGAAAAATTACTTGTTTCATGCACAAAGTAGATGTCCTAACCGACTTGCCAAAACTATAGTTTGTTAACAAGAAATTTGTGGAGTGGTTGAAAAACTAGTTTTAATGACTCCAACATAAGTGTATGTAAACTTCCGACTTCAACTGTATAATACCTGCTAGTAAAATGTTAATAGAAGTGTTATCATGCCCAACACTTCTTTTAATAAATGACATGAATTATACAGTACATACACTCATTTAAATTAAATGGATTTACATCTGCCTCAAACATGTACCTCTACCTCACCATTATACATAGGCTACAAGCCATGCCAAAAATGTGCCTCTGTCTTACCCTTTATAGAGGAGTCTGACGGCGTCTGGACAAATCAGTGAGGGTCTCTTTGAATGAAATCCTGAAACAGAAGAAATTGACATTTTCCATTCAATGCATCCAAATGGCTATGTTGCTGCATACAGTGCATTCGGAAAGTTTTCAGACCCCTTGACTTTTTCCACATTTTGTTGCGTTACAGCCTTATTCTAAAATGGATTAAATGAAAATGTTTCCTCATCAATCTACACACAATACATCATAATGACAAAGCGAAATCAGGTTGTTAAAAAGTTATGCAAATGTATTACAAATAAAAAACATAAATAGCTTATTTACGTAAGTATTCAGACCCTTTGCTATGAGACCGAAATTGAACTCAGGTGCATCCTGTTTCCATTGATCATCCTTGGGATGTTTCTACAACTTGATTGGAGTCCACCTGTGGACTCCACAGTTGACAATGCATGTCAGAGCAAAAACCAATCCATGAGGCCGAAGGCATTGTCTGTAGAGCTCCGAGACAGGATTGTGTCGAGGCACAGATCTGGGGAAGGGTACCAAAACATTTCTGCAGGATTGAAGGTCCCCAAGAACACAGTGGCCTCCATCATTTTTAAATGGAAGAAGTTTGGAACCACCAAGACTCTTCCTAGAGCTGGCCGCCTGGCCAAACTGAGTAATCGGGAGAGAAGGGCCTTGGTCAGGGAGATGTCCAAGAACCTGATGGTCACTCTGACAGAGCTGCAGAGTTCCTCTGTGGATATGGGAGAACCTTCCAGAAAGACAACCATCTCTGCAGCAGTCCACCAATCAGGCCTTTATGGTAGAGTGGCCAGACAGAAGCCACTCCTCAGTAAAAGGCACATGACAGCCCGCTTGAAGTTTGCTAAAAGCACCTAAAGGACTCTCAGACCATGAGAAACAAGATTCGCTGGTCTGATGAAACCAAGATTGAACTCTTTGGCCTGAATGCCAAGCTTCACGTCTGGAGGAAACCTGGCACCATCCCTACGGTGAAGCAAGGTGGTGGCAGCATCATGCTGTAGGGATGTTTTTCAGCGGCAGGGACTAGGAGACTAGTCAGGATCGAGGGAAATGAATGGAGCAAAGTACAGAGAGATCCTTGATCAAAACCTTCTCCAGAGCGCTTAGGACGACAGGACGACTCAGAGCGCTCTATGTATATCAATGATGTCACTCTTGCTGCTGGTGACGCTCGGATCCACCTCTATGCGGACGACACCATTTTGTATACATCTGGCCCTTCATTGGACACTGTGTTAACAAACCTCCAAACGAGCTTCAACGCCATACAACACTCCTTCCGTAGCCTCCAATTGATCTTAAACACTAGTAAAACTAAATCCATGCTCTTCAACCGAACGCTGCTTGCACCCGCCCACCCGACTAGAATCACTACTCTCGGCGGGTCTGACCTAGAGTATGTGGACAACTACAAATACCTAGGTGTCTGGTTAGACTGTAAACTCTCCTTCCAGACTCACATTAAGCATCTCCAATCAAAAGTTAGATCTATAATTGGCTTCCTATTTCGCAACAAAGCCTCCTTCACTCATGCTGCCAAAAATGCCCTCATAAAACATACTATCCTACCGATCCTTGACTTCAGTGATGTAATTTACAAAATAGCCTCCAACACTCTACTCAGCAAATTGGATGTAGTCTATCACAGTGCCATCCGTTTTGTCACCAAAGCCCCATATACTACCCACCATTGTGACCTGTACGCTCTTGTTGGCTGGCCCTCACTACATATTCGTCGCCAAACCCACTGGCTCCAGGTCATCTATAAATCACTGCTAGGCAAATCTCCGTCTTATCTTAGCTCACTGGTCACCAACACCCACCCGTAGTCTGCGCTCCAGCAGGTACATCTCACTGGTCATCCCCAAAGCCAACACCTCCTTTGGCCGCCATTCCTTCCAGTTCTCTGCTGCCAATGACTGGAACAAACTGCAAAAATCTCTGAAGCTGGAGACTCTTATCTCCCTCACTAACTTTAAGCGTCAGTTGTCAGAGCAGCTTACCGATCACTGCACCTGTACACAGCCATTCTGAAATTAGCCCACCCAACTACCTCATCCCCATATTGTTATTTATTTTGCTAATTTGCACCCCAGTATCTCTATTTGCACATCATCTTTTGCACATCTATCATTCCAGTGTTAATTACGAAATGTTAACTATTTTTGCACTATGGCCTATTTATTTATTGCCTTACCTCCATAACTTACTACATTCGCACACACTGTATATATATTTTCTGTTGTATTTTTGACTTTATGTTTTGTTTACCCCATATGTAACTATGTGTTGTTGTTTTTATAGCACTGGTTTGCTTTATCTTGGCCAGGTCGCAGTTGTAAATGAGAACTTGTTCTCAACTGGCTTACCTGGTTAAATAAAGGTGAATTAAATAAATACAAATAAAAAAGGACCTCAGACATTAGAGGCTGCTGCTGCCTATAGAAATCACTGGCCACTTTAAGAAATGGAACACTAATCACTTTAATAATGTTTACATGTCTTGAATTACTCATGTCATATGTATATACTGTATTCTATAATATTATACTGTTTCTTAGTCCATGCCGCTCTGTCATTGCTCGTCCATATTTGTTATATAGTCTTAATTACATTCCTTACTTAGATTTGTGTGTATTGGGTACATGTTGTGAAATTGTTAGATATTACTGCACTGTCGGAGCTAGAAGCACAAGCATTTCCCTACACCTGCAATAACATCTGCTAAACACGTGTATGTGACAAATAACATTTGATTTGATTTGATTTGGGCCAAAAGTTCACCTTCCCACAGTACAAAGACCCTAAGCACACAGCCAATACAATGCAGGAATGGGTTCAGGAGAAGTCTCTGAATGTCCTTGTTTGGCCCAGTCAGAGTACAGACTTGAACCCGATCGAACATCTCTGGAGAAACCTGAAAATAGCTGTGCAGCGACACTCCCCATCCGACCTGAGAGCTTGAGAGGATCTGCAGAGAACAATGGGAGAAACTCCCCAAATACACGCGTGCCAAGCTTGTAGCGTCATACCAAGAAGCCTCAAGGCTGTAATCGCTGCCACAGGTGCTTCAACAAAGTACAGAGTAAAGGGTCTGAATACTTATGTAAATGTGATATTTCAGTTTTTAATATTTAATACATTTGCAAAAATTTATAAAAACCTCTTTTTGATTTGTCATTATGGGGTATTGTGTGTAGATTGATGAGGAAAAACTATTTAATCAATTTTAGAATAAGGCTGTAACGTAACAAAGTGTGGAAAAAGTCAAGGGGTCTGAATAGTTTCCGAATGCACTTTATGCTGCTAGCGAATGGCCATCCCCTTTTAAAGCCTATCACACCCCATCCAGAGATGGAGGAGAGACAGACCAATTTCACTTAAGTCAACAGGAAAGAGGAGGAGGAGGTGAAGAGGTCAGTGATTACATATAGCAGGGAAAGAGGTCAGATGTAGCTAGGGGCTGTTAAGACGCCTGCGGCAGGGCCATTACTCCAGCTGTATGTCTGGTAAGGGTTAAAGGTGAAAGGTTATAAATGAGAGGTGAATGTGGCTGGTCACATCAGGTGGAGGGGATCAGGTGCATGGGCAGTGGCTTTGGTCTAGATTCAATCAGATCGAACGTTAACCTACGTTGGCCGACATCCGCATAGCAGATGTTTTGGCAGTGATGGAAGTGTAACTGCAGTAGGAGCTGACAAATTGGTGAGCAGCTGCTCTTGTGTGTCACAAACCTTCCTTATTTTCCCTACAGCGTTTGAAGTTCAAACAGTGATAGAAAGTTTAGGCTCTATCGATGATAGAAATAATGTCCGTTTTCATGTATATTTGGACAGGGGGATTTATAGCCTCAGTCTAATTGAGGTGTAGACAATAGAACATCGCATTTGAGTGTTTGAACTTGTAACACAGCTGCATGAACGTCTAACGCGGCCGCAAGGGATTTGTCCGATTATAAAGTCGGGTGTGGTTCCGTTGCATCCAATGGCAGCCTGCGATTTAGTAACGCAAGGAGCCGCTTGTGGATTTGACAGCTCTAACACAGTTCCACCTCCGACACGCCAAAACAACCACTATGCGGGTGTCGGCTATAGCACGGATCTGATAGAATCTAGCCCTTTGACTTGAATCCACCTACTAGGAAAGAGATGGGGTGCATCCGAAATGGCACCCTATTCCCTATATAATGCACTACTTTTGTAGTAATATAGGGAATAGGGTGCCATTTCAGTCGTAGCCATGGCCAGAGAAGTGGGCATCAAAATGTAGAATTAAATTATACATTCAGGCTAAGAGGTGCTGGCGCCACGGAGATAAACTACTTCCATTTCAATGGCTGCCACTTTATCCAGGAGTTTACATGTTTAATGACCCGCAGAAGAGGTGCTCAGTCCACAGAATATAAACTAGGTGCATAAAAAAAGAGTTCTTCCACATACTAACATTTATTGCAGACATAGCCTTCGTCCGAGCAATGACGTGTTGGTAATAAACATTATTTATTGAATGTGCATTAAAGTTGCCATCATGAACTTCTGTATTTCCCTAAGAAATAACACAGATTACAAAATGAGATCATCATTGGACACCATTATGTGACTAGACCCTGGGGCGTAGCACTTAGTTTATGGAGTTTATATTGAGACTTCTGGCAGCCAGTATACTGAATAACACAAGGGTCAATAACATGATAATATGGTAATTTAGCCTTTATCCAAAGCGACTTAAAGTTCTATCTTATATCAAGTGTATGTAGCTCATGTGGGAACCATTCTTCAACTCTGGTTTCGCAAGAGCCAACAAGCTGAGAAGCTCCAACCAATGTGGAGCCATCAGAAATGTGTTAAAAAGCCTGCTATTGAGCAGCTCAAACAGGAATACTAAACATGATAGCATGACCTTCAGCATCTGCTACCAGTCAATACCAGAGAAAGGAGGCTCTCCACTGGCAAGAAACAAAGAGAGTGGCCGTTCTCTTTGTGTGAGAGCCTTTTAGCTGTGGTGCTGTGGTTTCATCCAGGCCTGTGGTGATTGGTTTGGAGGGGGTGTTAGTCCGTCCCAGGGTGCAAATAGTAAACTTGATTGATGGCTCGCTCCGTCCAACCCCCCCTCTGGGCTGCTCGCCATTGGAGACTTCACAGCAGGGGAAACGGAGAGAGAGAGAGAGAGAGAGAGAGAGAGAGAGAGAGAGAGAGAATCTGAGGTGGGAAATATCTCTCCCTCCCCTGTTCTTGAAATTGTTGAAATTCAAGGCAGAGTGAGGTCTACGTCATCCAAAATGGAGAAAATAAATATTTCACTCAAACCTGCATTTTCAGTCTGACTCAATTGTATTGCAAACAGAACATAATGGGTTCACACAATGGTAGCCAAAATGATTTTCTTCTTAATAAAGCATACAAAATGGTAGCAAAGTCAAATCCAAGCACAATATGCACTAAATACAATCTAAAAGGTAAATAGCAGGTAAACCCCTCACAGGTAGATGCCTCCAGTTTTCCGTATAAGACATTCATTTCATTTCATTTACGTCATTTAGCCATGATATCTGCATGCATGGGTAGTAGATTCTAAACAAAGATACTGCATCATAGCCTACATTTATATGGTAGGTTTACTTGAATATGTCACAATGGAACTGTCCAGGTGAAAACCTGCCCAATAAGCTAGATAAGACAAAAAGTGGCCTATTCTCCTGTTGTTTGTGTAATAACGACCACATGATTAAGTTGGCACATTACAACTCTATAGTACCAATCCTCTGGGCTTTTGGTACAGTTCTTAGTGTGTCAAAGGTTGTTGGTTCGATTCCAGCAAGGGACAGCTAATCCCCAATATTGTTGCATTTGCACAATGCTTAGCAAGCACAACATTAAAAACCCAATTATGAAATAGTTAGTAACACAATAACACATAATACACAACACACATAACAATACACAACCCCAAGCCCTTATAATAGTGATTATCATAGCTCTTTTCACAAGAACAACTCAAATCACTTTACACTGTGTAGTTTAACTCCCATCCAACAGTAATGTGTAGCAGTTTCATACCACACAGTTCACAGTACCAGACTCCATGTCTGGAAATAACATCTAGCTGTCGATTATCATAAACCTCAACCATCTGGCCTCTGAAAAACGTCCAAACTGGCAACTGAATAGAGAAATTCCAGTTTATCATATCCTCTCCAGGCACCTGAAAAATATTACAGTGTCCAGGGTGTGCTGACACTGATATTTTCTGCACATATTGGCAACCAAAATCAACATGTTGCCAGTTCAGAGACACGTTGCCAGTTCAGCCCTTCTCTATCCAAACAGTCCTTCCCGATTGTGCTCAGCAGTTCTAGAGACTATTATGAACATATTTTTAAGGCTATTTCTGAGATGCCATAGGTCTGCACCGCATTTTCCAACACAAATCAGTGATTCTGGGCTATGGTCCACATATAGCTTTGGGAATTTTGGGGGGAATAATGTCTCTTGGGAATTTCCCTTTTGTGAAAAATGACCAATATTTCTAGCCACAACCCTGTTATTAGCTGTGGGGTAGTGGGAGCTGGCTGCACAAACACTGGTATAGTTTACACTGGCTGCATCTGGCCCATGCCTCCTATAAGCGCTTGCCAGCCAGCATATAAAGTAAATGGTTACCAGAATTGTCGTTTATAGCTTTGAGATTTTTCTTATAAGCCTTCTAATGAAGAATAAACTACCGTGGTTAACTAGCCTGCCAGTAGATTAGGCTAGCCTAGTACACTTCTCTATTTCTTCTTCAGCAGGTCGACTCCTCCCATCCTCTCCTCCCAGTGGAGGCATCCAGCCTGTCTCTGATCTGATGAGGGTGTGAGGGAGGTCTGTGACGCCTCTGGCAGTGGGCTAGGAACCCCGGGAGTGAACTCTCCCGCACGCACCCAGACAGAATGAAAAATGCATGGGTGCCACTGGAGAAGTTTCAGTCTGGTTGGTAAGGTCCTCGTTCTCCCTGTCTCTGTCCCTCCCTTTCTTCTCTCTCGTTCCTCTCTTTCTCCTCCCTCTTCTCTAAACTCTCTTCTTTACAAGGCCTATCAAAAAGAGGTTGGCTACTTTATACTCTAGACCAGTGGTTCCCAACCAAGGGTACTAGGACCCCTGGAGGTACTTGTCCTATCCACAGGGGGTACTTGAGAAGACTCATGAGACCATAGGCCTACTGGTAAAATGCACATGACGGGGTACTTCAGGGGTACTCCAGGCAGAGCAAAATTCTATTGGTGGTACAGTAACCGAAGAGGTTAGGAACCACTGCTCAAGACTAGAATAAATAATAGATTTACATTTACATTTACATCATTTAGCAGACACTCTTATCCAGAGCAACTTTCAGTTAGTGAGTGCATACATTTTTCATACTTTAAAAAAATATATATATTTTTTTTTAATTTGTTTTTTTCATAGATGGACACAAGGCTTAGGGCACTCAGACAATCTCACACAATAGACGTCATTTGTCAAGGTGACTAAAACAGGTCCACTTCCTCAGACAAAGTGATTGGGACATTTTCATGTGTTTGTTTGTTTAACAAGCTCTACTGTATGGTTAAGACTTTTAGAGCATTTAGCACGTGTGAAACATGCCTAGCTGAAGTGTATATCATTTAGTGTATTGGAACATTGGCACAACTTTGGAGTCTTTGGAGAAAGACTATATCATTAGTGACCGCTATCCAGGAATGTTTGTACTTGTATCCACAATTGTTTCCATCATTCTGATGCTGTTAATATTCCTTTGCCTCTTATGTATCAAATGAGCACATTGACAGATTACAAGGCATAACATACATTTGAAATGGACAAATAGTCTGCATGCCACAACAACAACCTCTTCTATCTTTGTCTAGGAGAATGTTGGCAGAGAGACAGAGCTAGTGCTAACACTCTGTCCGTTATGTCTCTTATCTCCTGTATCTCTGATGTCATGCCCAGGCCAGAGTATTGTGGTTACAGACAGCCACACCTCTGATTGGCCCCTGAGAGGTTATGTGGGCGGGACCATTATGCATAATGGCTAACATGACAGCTGTGCAGGTGTTCTGATCACTGATCTATGTTCCATCAGCTGTCTGCGAAACCATCCCTCTCTCTATTTCTCTTTTTTCTCTCTCGTTTGTTTCCCTCTCACGTTATCTCTCTCTCTCTCTATCCTCAAATGTAAATTTTTACCTCTTTATTTATCTTTCTAGATCTCTCTCACTAACTTGCACTCTCACACGCTCTCTCTTTCACTCACTCTCTTTTTTCTTGCACACACACACAACATTAACTTGAGGACCATTATATATTGAGGATGCTCTTTAAATGCCACAAAAAATTAAAGCCATTGCCGTAACTTTAAATTCCTCTTACACATTAATGGTAGCCTGTGGTATTAGAGAGTTGTGTATCTCACATTATGCCCCTACTGCGAAAGTATATTTCCCTGCTAGCCTCCTGTATGAGGGAAACCCTGAGACATGCCCAGAGGTCCTACGGTGAGAAGAAGCCGTGTTGGGGACACACTAAACAGGTCATTCAGTAAGTGAATGTTTTAAACATGTTGTACATGGGTCGTAAATATAATATTAACAGCTTGGATCTAAATAATTAAAAAGATCATAAGAAGAAGCTACTGTAAGCTTAGTGTGTGTGGTGTGCATGAGCATTTTCAGAGGCAGATGTAGAGGTAGTCATGATGATCATCATTGATCAGCTTATAGATGACCACATCCTTCATGCATGGTATTCAATACAGGTCAGAAGGAAGATCAGAAATAACGGCTTAAAAAATGCATAGCATGTCCATACAAAAGTCATTTTAAAGTCCTTTATTATACCCTATGGTGTTTACAAGGAAAGCGGGACCCGGCTATGCATTTTCCTGGAAGAACACTTGAAAGTAGCCTACTCCTTGTACAAAAAATACATAACATGTCATTACAAAAGCCATGTTAAAGTCCTTATTATGCCCTGCTGGTGTCTATGCAAAGCAGGACCTGTCTATGTAATGTTCCTGTTAGAGCACCTGAAAGTACTTGTAATTGGGCTGAAATCTTTGCTTGGTTGGTTGGCCAAGAAAGGTTTACAAAGCAAGATGCATCAATTCCATCCCATGTTGTCAGGCGCTGCTTATGTACCGGTCTGCATGCAAGCTATTACCCAATATTGTTCATACAGGGTTAAACAACCACAAATCCTATCTCAAACAAATGAAAAAGTAGACAATTCACAGACAAATAATATGTTCAATCTTACCTGAAATAAGTTTTTAAAATTCCGCAAGAATGTGAGAGCGGTAGGTTGCGCTTTTGTGCAGGTGTTTCAAACGTAGCCTACCCGGATGCTCCAATCGTATCGTCTGACTGTCAGCTATGAGTAGAATGCGTGAAACACCCAAAAAATTACCGGTAAGTGAGCAAAAAAAGATTCAACCACCTTCAGCATATAGGCCAAATGTCTGCTCCACGACTAATATTCAGCATCTGCCTCATGTCCAATTCGGAGATATCTGATCTAAATCGGGATAGACGCTTGGTGCAGGTGCTCACTCCCTGTGCGCGGGTGGTGAGGCTGAGGGTGAGGAGCTGAATCGGTTTGAACAAAGAGGCGAGCACTGATAGACAGACGGTTCCAGCGCCCCCAATTCAATGGAAAATAATGCCGGGAAGCGAGGATTGGAGGAACGGATTGGTGAAAGGGGATTTTTTACATGACCATAATCCGATACCATACATAAACCTAAAAGGTTGATCCCTTGTCTCTGAATTGAATTAAAATTGGCACATCATGAGATTATAACTAGACTGGAAATCTCTACTGAGTTTTTAATGGATTCCCCCCCCCCCCCCCCCCCCTCACCCATTCATGCTTAAAAGAGTTAATAAAACACCTAACACATATCCTACCTCACTGATAAGTGTTATAAGTGTTAACACCTAATAAAGCAATGTTAGTGGATGTGAAATTGCAAGGGTAACATTAGTGAGCGCCCTGCCCTCCCTTGTCAATACCACAGTTCTCTGGTAGCCAACATAATAAATGCCTTATAGAAACCTAGTTGTCTGAGATGTATCATTTGGCTAACTCAACATGGCAGCAGCCCACATTTCAGCACTGCAGTGCAGTGGGGTTAATAGCAACGCATCTGCATCCATCCTCGTTATAAACCACAGAGGAAGAAAACTTATTTTTGGTGTTGACATTAGGCCCACTGCCGCATATTTAAAAAGATATGGCTGTGGGTTGTGTATCTAGTCGTGTCTTAACGGAGGTAGTTGTTTGTGTGTGGGGCTTCAAAGACACCAATTAGGATAGTCACATAGCAGATGAGACTGCTTCCATGACATTGAACTCAAGGGAACATAGTGTTTTGAAAAAAGGTCAGATGAATATGACAGGTTCTGCATTATTTAAGCCACACACACACACTTACACAATTACACACACACACACACACACACACACACACACACACACACACACACACACACACACACCATTCAGGCTAAATGGTCAGGAAAAAGCCAGGGCCGTAGTTATGACTAATGATAGTCACTCCTGTTAACTTCTCTGGACCTCATAAAGAGAGCAAACTGTTGCTAAATCAAAAGCTTATGGGTATGGGGATCAGAATAAAAAAACAATATCACTTGTATTTACCCTCAGTTAAGTACAAACAGTCCCTTTCATAAAATGAGGGTAGTTTGTTGATGTATCTCAGAGTGATACAAAAAACGGATATATTGAACAGTAAGAGGTCTGACTAACTCTTATCTCTTTGCGTTACTCATGCTCATAGAATAAGACTGGAGAACGAGGCAACAAAGATAAAGGAGTTGAAAAACGATCATCATTAAAATAACTGACGCATTCAGATGTGTGTGTAATGAAAGATGCCTGCTTCTAACTCCTCATTCAACTAAAATATTGTATTGACTGAATATGATCTAAATCCTTTTGAAATAGTTTAATAGTTAAGCAGACATTGGGGAGTTTGCCAAACCAATGAATGCTATGTCCATTTGGATTTAGAATAACTTCATTTATAGTGTATGTGATAAGATAACTCAAAGATTTGGAAATACTTATCTGACTTGTTTTATGAACAGGAAAGTAGAGGGGACATGGTCCTCTTCACTGATGTCAATGAATGAATGGCTTTCTCTCTCTCTTTCTCTCTCTCTCACACACACACGCACAAACACTGAGGCTGATCAGCGCAGCCTAGGCATGTGTGGTGACTTTTATAAATGCCAGGCGTCTACCCAAACAGACAAACGATGTCAATCACTCACCAGCGAGAAGGCAGCTATTCACAAACAACACTATCTGGTCTACCACACAGGCTTCTAGACAATAATTCTCACAGGATAATCTGCAATAATGACAGAATAAAAATGTAATTTCAATCAATCATCTAACATGAGCAAACACCAAAAACAGAATGAGTCATCATAGACAAGGTAGAAACTTGAGGGTTGAATCAATTTAAAAAATCATATTTGCTCTCCTACTGTGTGTGTGCGTGTTAGCCTTCACTGGATGCAGCCTTTGTGTTGATGGGGCAGTCAATCAGACTACCGCTTGGCAGCCATTCTGGGGCCGAGTGTTCCCTTGCCAACAAGACCCATCTGTGCGGCAGCAGTGCAACTGCAACTGTGGAGGAAATGAGGGAGACGCGGTGAAGTTCCATCTTACTGTAACTACAGAGCATACCTCTACACTGCCTGATTAAAGGTTTGCTTCCTTGTTTGTTTATGTCCAAGTTTTTACTAGAAGAGGCCCAATTAAGCTTATGCACATGTGAATATGTGCTGCATGTATGTACACTGAACAAAAATATAAACGCATGTAAAGTATTGGTCCCATGTTTCATGAGCTCAAATAAAAGATCCCAGATATTTTCCTATACGCACAAAAAGCGTATTTCTCTCGAATTCTGTGCACTAATTTGTTTTCATCCCTGAGAATGTATCTTTTGCCAAGATAATCCATCCAATTGACAGATGTGGCATATCAAAAAAATTATTAAACAGCATGATCATTACACAGGTTTACCTTGTGCTGAGGACAATAAAAGGCCACTCTAAAATGTGCAGTTTTGTCACACAACACAATGCCACAGATGTCTCAAGTTTTGGGGGACTGTGCAATTGGCATGCTGACTGCTGGAATGTCCATCAGAGCTGTTGCCAGAGAATTGAATGTTCATTTCTCTACCATAAGCCGCCTCCAACGTCGTTTTAGGGAATTTGGCAGTACGTCCAACTGGCCTCACAACCGCAGTAATGTAACCAGACCAGCCCAAGACTTCCATATCCGTCATGTCAGAAACCTTCTCAGGGAAGCTCATCTACGTGCTCGTCGTCCTCACCAAGGTCTTGACCTGACTGCAGTTCGGCGTTATAACCAACTTCAGTGGGAAAATTCTCACCTTCAATGGCCACTGGCACACTGGAGAAGTGTGCTCTTCATGGATGAATCCCGGTTTAAACTGTAGCGGGCAGAAGGCAGACAGCGAGTAAGGCACTGTGTGGGCGAGCGGTTTTCTTGTGAATAGAGTGCCCCGTTGTGGCGGTGGGGTTATGGTATGGGCAGGCATAAGCTACGGACAATGAACACAATTGCATTTTATCAATGGCAATTTGAATGCATAGAGATACCGTGACGAGATCCTGAGGCACATTGTCATGCCATTCATCCACCACCATCACTTAATCTTTCAGCATGATAATGCAATGCCCCATGTCGCAAGGATCTATACACAATTCCTGGAAGCTGAAAATCTCCCAGTTCTTCCATGGCCTGCATACTCACCAGACATGTCACCCATTGAGCATGTTTGGGATGCTCTGGATCGACATGTACGACAGTGTGTTCCAGTTCCCACCAATATCCAGCAACTTCGCACAGCCGTTGAAGAGGAGTGGGACAACATTCCACAGGCCACAATCAACAGCCTGATCAACTCTATGAGAAGGCGATGTGTCGCGCTACATGAGGCAAATGGTGGTCACACCAAATACTGACTGGTTTTCTGATCCACGCCCCCTACCTTTGACCAACAGATGCATATCTGTATTCGCAGTCATGTGAAATCCATAGATTAGGGCCTAATTTATTTATTTCAATTGACTGATTTCCTTATATGAACTGTAACTCAGTAAAATCGTAAAAATTGTTGCATGTTGCTTTTATATTTTTGTTCAGTGTAGTTAGTTAAATATGTTGGACCAGCGACACTAAACATGGGGGGACTGAAAATGTATTTGGGCAATAGGCACAGTCGCTGCTTAGAGTGGACAGAGGGGAGAGGAGGGAAAGAAGAAAAATAAGAAGAAAATTCAAATAAGAAATCTCATGTCTTAAGGAGTCTCCAAGTGGCAATATGGTGTTTGAAGTGTGAACCATCTGGGTTGATAACGTCTGCAGTTTAATGTTCATATTGCATGTAATAATTCAGTTTTGTTGTAATGTGTGTGTGTACACTGTGTTTGATATGTGAGGGCCACAAAGGAGCAGCCTGGGCAACAGCCTCCTCCCTCCAGACAGAGAGAAAAACTCAATTAAAGGGATTCTTCTGTACTTTTGTATACCTTTTAGCCAGTAGTTTTGAAAGTAGCGCTCACGAGCCAAAAGTGGTCCCCGTTAATTGCGTACCACGTCACATATGTGCAGATATGTACACCATGTCATTACTCTCTCTCTCTCACTCTGCTGTGTGTGTATCATGTGCATGTTGCTAACTGTCAATCATATTGCGAGGGGCTGAAGCTCATTGGTTGAACTCAAATTGCTAGGGGGCTGGCCCAATTGGGGGAAAATGGCACAGCACAGCTTACAGAAAAACTGTTGCTTTCAAACTAGGGATTTCGTGGCTAATTGACAGTAATTGTGCTCATAGATTATGCATGTGCTATATGCCGCCCAAAGTGAAAGGTTTAAAAAAATACTTCGCCAAAGTTCCGGAGCACGTCTTTAAGCACCGATCTACCTAGACCTTAAAATTCAGGTCATGCAGGAAGTGGCAGCTGTGTGTGTGTTTACCCTACATCCAGCTCATAGTCCCTATAAAACCCAGATGGAAGAAGCAAAGCTGATGGACATATGCACATATGTGCTTTCTATGCCTTCTTTTGAAGAGGCCACACACACACACATACTAGCCTTTTATGTCTCTATAACATAATGTCCTTTCAAGCCTTCCAAGAGCACTCCTATTTCTGATTTTTACCTCACGGTAGCAGCTATGTATGCCACACAGAGAGATCACACACACACACACAATGCTCTTTACACTGTACCAAACATGAGTGAGGATTTCTGCTGATTATGTCATTGTAACAAACTGCACTCACATGATGAGTAACTTTGCCTGAGACCTGGATCCCAGAGCTAATGCCTTTTTCTTGGTGGGCTACCATGGTCTTGAGTCACACAGACTGTTTGATTCCCTGTAGCTTACACCCAAGGTTCCTGTACAGTTGTTAGACCTTGTAGTTTCAGTCTCATTGCATCAGCCTGGTTGTGATGTTTGGAGAGGCAGGAGGAACGGTTCTACCCACACCTCGTCAGGCAGCCTCTGCCTCAGTACTCACCATAGACAATATATCAGTAGACAGGAATTCTAGTTCTATTTGACATCCCAATCAGACCAGGCCCCAGTTCAAATGTCTGACACATTCTGCAATTTTGATGTATAGGGGCTCTATGACATCACCCTATCTAGGGTTCTATACCTTTGGTATGCACTTTGCACTCACTCCCATTATTCTACATGCTGGTTGATTCCTATTGCATCTGGCTGTATGGTGTAGCCTACATCTGCTCTGCACATATTCATAGACCCAAATTCATTGTTGTCATCTGTCTTGTCTGTTTTTATCTTTCCAGATTTCTATTCTCTTACTGATACTTCCTCTCCCTCTCTCCAACTCCTCTCTGTCTGTCTTTATAGAGTAGCAAGAGCCAGTGGTCCAACCATCTTTTGTTTGGCTGAACAGTGATCAGTTGGCCTTGGTTGGTTTCTATGTTCTCTCAGCTTAACAGACTACATTTCGAAATGTGCTGAACATCTTTTATAACACCTACACAATCGTTTTCTCTCTATACAATGACCTCAGTCGAGATTGGTTCTGTTGTAATTTACAAACGGACGAAATTGACATAGGAAGAGACAGCATTGAGGAGCTGACCATTGAGTGATGTACTCTTATGTGCCTTTTTGTCCTATACAAAGAGATAAGGTACACTGGAAACATTGTGTACAGCCAGGAGTTGGAACCGGTTCAGGGAACAGAAGTGAAAACCAGAAAAGAAAGACATTTTTCATGGAACAGAATCACAACCGGGAACGAAAGTGATCTGTACTGTTCTGGAACAGAACCATTATAAAAAAAATTGGGAACCAGTTAATAATGTTATTTTACGTTATGGGGGTTTCTTTCCAGTCCCACAAGAAAATACGACAAAGCGCCTATGCAAAGCCCTAACTCTGTCACTCGAAACGTATTCCAGTGTCTGCCTGCTAGCTGAAAATCTTTACCAGTATGTGTACGTGTGTAGGCTACCTGCCCCTCCCCCTCCGAAGCATAGGCTACTGTAGCCTACTGACGTTACAAGTGTGATTCAGAAATGATGGAGAGAGATTTTGAATTAGAGAAGAATGGATTAACTTTTTCAATGCTAGTTAAGGATACTATAGTTATCACATTTCAAAATGAATTTATTAACTACAAAAAGATAAGACGTTTTTATTTTAATTCTGGTGGCGCTCTGCACACACAAGCTTGTTAGCTAACTAGCTAGCTAGCTAGCTCTGGTCCAACGTTAAGCCAACTCTCGGAAGTTCAAAGACATTCAAAGTTCCTTCATAGAAGCCACTCCTCCCTAGGTATAATTCTGTGTGTCTAATTCAGATAATGCATGTCATAACAAGATCCCCAGCACTTCAAGCCAATCCTCCTCCTCCACCCTCTCTCGTTCTCTCCCAACCCGCATCTCTCGCCCTACACTTGTCTGTCCAATGCATGTAAACAACTATAGCTTGCCCGCTTCTCCGCTCCACATCAAGCTGCTCTATCCTCACTGATTGGTGAAGTCATTTAATGTCGAGCTAAATGTAAATGATTTCAGAGTTTAAAAAGGAACAGAAAGGAATTATATAAACCGTTATTTTTTGGTTTCGAACCAGCTCATAACTTTATGTTGCTGGTCAGAACAGTGGAACGGAATGAAAAAAATTATGTTTAGGACCAAAACGATTGGAATATTTCTAGCTGAACCCCTGTGTACAGCTAGAAATTATTTTTTCTAACACTGTTAGCCACTGGATATTTATAGACTGAAAACTCAAAGCCCAGGAGAAAAGGGAACTCTGTCAGAAAAGTTCACACATTCTGTGGATATTTCACTTTGTTTGCAATTGAAATCAAAGAGGACCCAAACGGCTCAAAAATATAAATATTCACACCACCACCAACGCTACTCAAACATATAAATGGTGGGAAAAGAAAATATGGAAATTAATTTGATTGAAAGGGCAATTTTACAGAGTTCATTACGTGGAAATTAAGCAGCGTGTCCAGAAATGTTGCATGCATGTTAGGACTGCAAAACAAAGGAAATGGGTTATGAAAAACGACCTATTTCTATTCCTGTATGGTAATGTTTTCTTTACGCAATATATTGTATCAACGAATCAAAGAGAGTTTCAAGTTCCTTGGTGTCCACATCACCAACAAACTAACATGGTCCAAACACACCAAGACAGTCGTGAAGAGGGCACGACAACACCTTTTCCCCCTCAAGAGACTGAAAAGATTTGGCATGGGTCCCTAGATCCTCAAAAAGTTCTACAGCTCCGCCATCGAGAGCATCCTGACCGGTTGCATCATCGCCTGGTATGGCAACTGCTCGGCATCCGACCGTAAGGCGCTACAGAGGGTAGTGCGTACGGCCCAGTACATCACTGGGGCCAAGCTTCCTGCCATCCAGGACCTATATACTAGGCGGTGTCAGAGGAAGGCCCAAAAAATGGTCGAAGACTCCAGTCACCCAAGACGGTTCTCTCTGCTACCGCACGGCAAGCGGTACCGGAGCACCAAGTCTAGGTTCAAAAGTCTCCTTAACAGCTTCTACCCCCAAGCCATAAGACTGCTGAACAATTAATCAAATGGCCACCCGGACTATTTACATTGACCCTCCCCCCGCTGCTACTTGCTGTTTATTATCTATGCATAGTCACTTTACCCCTACCTACATGTCCAAATTACCTCGACTAACCTGTACCCCCGCACATTGACTCGGTACCGGTACCCCCTGTATATAGCTCAGACTCCTGAGTGGCGCAGTGGTCTAAGGCACTGCATCGCAGTGCTAACTGTGCCACTAGAGATCCTGGTTCGAATCCAGGCTCTGTCGCAGCCGGCCGCGACCGGGAGACTCATGGGCGGCGCACAATTGGCCCAGGGTAGGGGAGGGAATGGCCGGCAGGGATGTAGCTCAGTTGATAGAGCATGGCGTTTGCAACACCAGGGTTGTGGGTTCAATTCCCACGGGGGGCCAGTATAAAAAAAGATGTATTCACTAACTGTAAGTCGCTCTGGATAAGAGCGTCTGCTGAATGACTAAAATGTATAGCCTCGTTATTTTATTGTGTTACTTATTTATTTTTGTTTATTTAGTAAATATTTTCATAACTCTATTTCCCGAACTGCGTTGTTGGTTAAGGGCTTGTAAGTAAGCATTTCACGACGCATGTGACAAATACATTTTGATTTGATTTGATTTGATTTGACATTGCATTGTGTGTCACATCTTGAATTTTATGTTTATGAAAATGAACTCTAGATAGACAAATGTTCTATCTAATTACAAACCAGATGGGCTTGCCTGTGGTCATACACCTCTCTCACTCTCTCTCTCTCTCTCTCTCTCTCTCTCACCTTCCTCTCTCTCTGGATGAAATTACCCATTTGCTTGGGTCTTCTAATTACAAACGATTTGTAAGCAAATTATGGAAGCATATGTCAGGCATATTTTACACATGGCCCCAAGCCCCAACCGTACAGACTATATAAACACAGCCACCGTAGGGAGAGGGAAACATCACAAGGGCACATTGTACTGTAACTAATATACACACATCCCTCCGGTTCAGGTGCTGGGTATAAAAACATGAAAAGGTTAATGATATATGCAACACAGATACGCTCCCAAAGATGATTTATTGGTGAGATGCTCAAGATATTAACACGGTTTCCAACCTCCCTGGGATCTTTGTTAGGACAAGTATCTGGCATACAAATATACTATACAGTAAACTCTCACATACAGTATATGTGCATTACAGATACAGCATACTGCCCACCGGGCTTACAGAAACATAGCTTGAAGATATTGAAACATAAAAGTATGAAAATACAGCACAGAAAATATATACAAAATGTCCTGACAGACCACATCCTCATTTTGAGACTGCCTGTCCTTCATCTGTCTATTTTCCTCTTGCCATCCATCCATCTATTGCTCTCTCCATCCATTTGAGCATTCTGCCTGACTAGGCTGTGTTATGCGGAGATGATGGAGACAGGGGCTCTAAATTGATCAGCATTACAGTCATTCCTCACAGTAACAGCATGCTGTATCTGTACCACCGCCTCATCCTTCACTGGACGCTAAATCACCTCACAGCACTGGAGGGCTTTTTGTAAAGTGTTTTTGTACAGCTTTAAGGTGTGCAGGCTTTTGTTCCGACCCAGTACTAACACATCGTATTCAGCTTATCAAGGTATTGATGATTAGTTCATTAGTTGATTAAAGTACACTACAAAAGTATGTGGACACCTGCTCGTCGAACATCTCATTCCAAAATCATGGGCATTAATATTGAGTTGGTCCCCCCTTTGCTGCTATAACAGCCTCCACTCTTATGGGAAGGCTTTCCACTAGATGTCAGACCATTGGTGCGGGGACTTGCTTCCATTCAGCCACAAGAGCATTAGTGAGGTCGGGCACTGATGTTGGGCCCGACCAATTCATCCCAAAGGTGTTCGATGGGGTTGAGGTCAGGGCTCTGTGCAGGCCAGTCAAGTTCTTCCACACCAATCTCGACAAACCATTTCTGTATGGATCTCGCTTTGTGCACAGGGGCAAGAAGATGGCGCCGACAGACATGGCAGCTCTGCTTCTAGCTCCTAAGCAACTTTCCAGTATTTTGTTATTCTGTGTGTTATTTCTTACATTATTAGCCCAGAACGTTTTTTGTGTTATTACATACAGCCGGAAAGAACGTTTGGATATCAGAGCGAAGGTAACTCACCAGCATTACGACCAGAAATACGACTTTGCCAAATTGGATCCTTTGTTCGTACCCCCCAGGGCAATTTAACTTATCCCAGAGGCTGCTCCAAGAGGAAGGCCCTAAAAATTGTCAAAGACTCCAGCCACCCTAGTCATAGACTGTTCTCTCTGCTACCGCACATCAAGTGATACCGGAGCACCAAGTCTAGATCCAAGAGGCTTCTAAACAGCTTCTACCCCCAAGCCATAAGACTCCTGAACATCTAATCAAATGGCTACCCAGACTATTTGCATTGCTAATTTACTCGCTAATATTCAGTCCTTGGAAAATAAAGTAGATGAGCTCAGGGTGAGGATCCCCTTCCAGAGAGACATCAGGGACTGTAACATACTCTGTTTCACGGAATCATGGCTCTCTCCGGATATACTGTCCCCGTCCATACAGCCAGCTGGGTTCTCAGTACATCGCGCAGACAGGAATAAAGAACTCTCTGGGAAGAATAAAGGTGGTGGTGTATGTTTCATGATTAACTACTGATGCTGTGATTGTGAAAACATACAGGAACTCAAGTCCTTTTGTTCACCCGACCTAGAATATCTCACAATCAAATGTCGACCGTATTAACGCCCAAGAGAATTCTCTTCGGTTATAGTCACAGCCGTGTATATTCCCCCTCAAGCCGATACCATGACGGCCCTCAAGGAACTACACTGGACTTTGTGCAAACTGGAAATCACATATCCTGAGGCAGCATTTATTGTAGCTGGGGATTTTAACAAAGCAAATTTGAGGAAAACGCTACCGAAGTTCTATCAACACATTGCCTGTAGTACTCGTGCATCAAAAACTCTCTACCATTGTTACTCTCCCTTCCGGATGGCTACAAGGCCCTCCCCCGCCCTCCCTTTGGCAAATCAGATCACAACTCCATTCTGCTCCTCCCTTCCTATAGGCAGAAACTCAAACAGGAAGAACATGTGCTAAGGTCTATTCAACGCTGGTCTGACCAATCAGAATCCATGCTTCAAGATTGTTTTGATCAGGCGGACTGGGATATGTTCCGGGTTGCCTCTGAGAATAAAATGGACATATACACGGACATAGTTGCTGAGTTCATCAGGAAATGTATAGGGGATGTTGTTCCCACTGTGACTACTAAAACCTACCAAAACCAAAAACCGTGGATAGATGGTAGCATTCGCACAAAACTGAAAGCGCGAACCACCGCATTTATCCACGGCAAGGTGACTGGGAATATGGTTGAATACAAACAGTGTAATTATTCCCTCCGTAAATGCAATCAAACAGGCAAAATGTCAGTACAGAGACAAAGTGTGTCACGGTTTCGGCCGAGGCTGCCTCTCTCCCTTGTTCGGGCAGGTTTCGGCGTTCGTCGTCTCCGGAATTCTAGCTGCCACCGCTATATGTTTCATGTTCGTTTGCTTTTGTCTGTTTGTTTCCACACCTGTTTCTGTTTTGGCGTAATTAGTGTCCTATAAGTTTCTCGTTGTGTTTGTCTAGTGTTGTGTGTAATTATTTCCGTCAGTATTGTGTTTTGCTCGGTTGAGCTTATTCTCCACTGTGCTGGAGCATTTTCGCACCTGTGTGTGCACAGTTACATTTTTGTCGCACCTGTTTGTGCGCAATTACCTTTCGCCTTCGTGCGTGTTTTTTCGCTTTCGGGCTAAGTTGTCCTGTTGCCTTAGTTTGGCCAGTAATACAGCCTTTGGTACATTCAGTCTGAGTCCTGCGTTTGATTCCTACATTACACCTACAACACGCCCTGACAGAATTACACACCATCAATGGAATCAGCAGGAGCCGAAGCAGCCCAGACGAGACTGGAGGCCCAGGTTCGGGACCAACAAGAGCAGCTCCTGCAGATGGGGACCGCCCTGCAGGAGGTGATTTCCCCCCATCCGACGTCAGAAGGCGAGCGCTGATCTCCACCGCAGTGAGGCACCGGTGTACGCACCTGGTGATCGAGTCTGGCTCTCTACCAGAAACCTGCCCCTCCGCCTGCCCTGTCGGAAACTGGGTCGGCGGTTTGTAGGGCCATTTAAAGTCCTGAGAAGGTTGAACGAGGTATGTTATAGATTACAGCTACCTGTGGAGTATAAGTGTATTAACCCCTCGTTCCATGTGTCCCTTCTCAGGCCGGTGGTAGCGGGCCCACTCCAAGAAAATGAGATCTTGGAGACTCCTCCGCCCCCGTTGGACATCGAGGGGGCACCGGCGTACTCCGTGAGATCCATCTTGGATTCGAGACGTCGGATGGGGGGTCTCCAGTATCTAGTGGAGTGGGAGGGGTACGGTCCGGAGGAGCGGTGCTGGGTGCCGAGGAGAGACGTTTTGGACCCGTCGCTCCTGACGGAATTCCATCGGGGGCATCCGACGCGCCCTGCTCCGCGTCCTCCTGGTCGTCCCCGAGGCCGGAGTCGGCGCACGTCTGGAGCCGCGCGTCAAGGGGGGGGTACTGTCACGGTTTCGGCCGAGGCTGCCTCTCTCCCTTGTTCGGGCAGGTTTCGGCGTTCGTCGTCTCCGGAATTCTAGCTGCCACCGCTATATGTTTCATGTTCGTTTGCTTTTGTCTGTTTGTTTCCACACCTGTTTCTGTTTTGGCGTAATTAGTGTCCTATAAGTTTCTCGTTGTGTTTGTCTAGTGTTGTGTGTAATTATTTCCGTCAGTATTGTGTTTTGCTTGGTTGAGCTTATTCTCCACTGTGCTGGAGCATTTTCGCACCTGTGTGTGCACAGTTACATTTTTGTCGCACCTGTTTGTGCGCAATTACCTTTCGCCTTCGTGCGTGTTTTTTCGCTTTCGGGCTAAGTTGTCCTGTTGCCTTAGTTTGGCCAGTAATACAGCCTTTGGTACATTCAGTCTGAGTCCTGCGTTTGATTCCTACATTACACCTACAACACGCCCTGACAAAGTGGAGTCGCAATTCAACGGCTCAGACACGAGACGTATGTGGCAGGGTCTACAGACAATCACGGATTACAAAGGGAAAACCAGCCACGTCGCGGACTCTCACGTCTTGCTCCCGGACAAGCTAAACACCTTCTTCGCCCGCTTTGAGGATAACACAGTGCCACTGACGCGGTCCACTCCCAAGGACGGTGGGCTCTCGTTCTCCGTGGCAGACATGAGTAAGACATTTAAACGTATTAACCCTTGCAAGGCTGTCGGTCCAGATGGTATCCCTAGCCGCGACCTCAGAGCATGCGCAGACCAGCTGGCTGGAGTGTTTACGGACATATTCAATCTCTCCCTAGCCCAGTCTGCTGTCCCCACTTGCTTCAAGATGTCCACCATTGTTCCTATACCCAAGAAAGCAAAGATAACTGAACTAAATGACATCATGAAGTGCTTTGAGAGGCTAGTTAAGGATCATATCCCCTCCACCTTACCTGAATCCCTAGACCGACTTCAATTTGCATACCGCCCCAATAGATCCACAGATGATGCAATCGCCATTGCACTGCACACTGCCCTATCCCATCTGGACAAAAGGAATACCTATGTAAGAATGCTGCTCATTGACTATAGCTCAGCCTTCAACACCATAGTACCCTCCAAGCTCAATATTAAGCTTGGGGCCCTGGGTCTGAACCCACCCTGTGCAACTGGGTCCTGGACTTCCTGACGGGCCGCCCCCAGGTGGTGAAGGTAGGAAACACCTCCACTTCGCTGATCCTCAACACAGGGGCCCCACAAGGGTGCGTGCTTAGCCCCCTCCTGTACTCCCTGTTCACCCATGACTGTGTGGCCACGCACGCCTCCAACTCAATCATCAAGTTTGCAGACGACACAACAGTAGTAGGCCTGATTTCCAACAATGATGAGACAGCCTACAGGGAGGAGGTGAGGGCCCTGGCGGAGTGGTGCCAGGAAAATAACCTCTCCCTCAACGTCAACAAAATGAAGGAGCTGATCGTGGACTTCAGGAGACAACAGAGAGAGCACGCCCCTATTCACATTGACGGGACCGCAGTGGAGAAGGTGAAAAGCTTCAAGTTCAATGGCGTACACATCACTGACAATCTGAAATGATCCACCCACACAGACAGTTTGGTGAAGAAGGCACAACAGCACCTCTTCAACCTCAGGAGGCTGAAGGAATTTGGCTTGGCCCCTAAGAACCTCACAAACTTTTACAGATGTACAATTGAGAGCATCCTGTATCACCACTCACGCAAACGCAGGGCTCTCCAGAGGGTGGTGCGGTCTGCCCAATACATCCCCGGGGGAACACTGCCTGCCCTCCAGGACACCTACAGCACCCGATGTCACAGGAAGGCCAAAAAGATAATCAAGGACATCAACCACCCGAACCACGGCCTGTTCACCCCGCTATCATCCAGAAGGCGAGGTCAGTACAGGTGCATCAAAGCTGGGACCGAGAGACTGAAAAACAGCTTCTATCTCAAGGCCATCAGACTGTTAAATAGCCATCATTAAACAACCACCCGGTTACTCAACCCTGCACCTTAGTGGCTGCTGCCCTATGTACATAGACATGGAATCACTGGTCACATTAAATGGAACACTAGTCACTTTAATAATGTTTACATACTGTTTTACTCATTTCATATGTATATACTGTACTCTACTGTATTTTAGTCAATGCCACTCAGACATTGCTTGTCCTAATATTTATATATTTCTTAATTCCATTCTTTTACTTTTAGATGTGTGTGTATTGTTGTGAATTGTTAGATACTACTGCACTGTTGGCGCTAGGAAAACAAGCATTTCGCTACACCCGCAATCACATCTGCTAAATATGTTTCTGTGACCAATAAAATTTGATTTGATTTGATTTGTCATGCTGAAACAGGAAAGGGCCTTCCACAAACTTTTGCCACAAAGTTGCAAGCACAGAATCGTCTAGAATGTAATTGTATGCTGTCTCATTAAGATTTCCTTTCACTGGAACTAAGGGGCCTAGCCCGAACCATGAAAAACAGCCCCAGACCATTATTCCTCCTCCACCAAACTTTACAGTTGGCACTATGCATTCGGGCAGGTAGTGTTGTCCTGGCATCCGATAAACCCAGATTCATATGTTGGTCTGCCAGAGAACGCGTTTCCACTGCTCCAGAGTCCAATGGCGTCGAGCTTTACGCCACTCCAGCCGACGCTTGGCATTGCGCATGGTGATCTTAGGCTTGTGTGTGGCTGCTCGGCCATGGAAACCCATTTCATGAAGCTCCCAACGAATAGTTATTGTGCTGACGTTGCTTCCAGAGGCAGTTTTGAACTCGGTAGTGAGTGTTGCAACCTCACCTTGCTACGCACTACAGCACTAGGCGGTCCCGTTCTATGAGCTTGTGTGGCCTACCACTTCACGGCTGAGCCGTTGTTGCTCCTAGATGTTTCCACTTCACAATAACAGCAGTTACAGTTGACCGGGGCAGCTCTAGCAGGGCAGAAATTGGACGATCTGACCTGTTGGAAAGGTGGCATGTTGAAAGTCATTGAGCTCTTTGGTAAGGCCATTCTACTGCCAATGTTTGTCTATGGAGATTGCATGGCGGTGTGCTCGATATTATACACCTGTCAGCAACGGGTGTGGCTGAAATAGCTGAATCCACTCATTTGAAGGGGTGTCCACATACTTTTGTATATATAGTGTATTTTAACCTAGCCCATCCCTAGTCTCCCTACTGTCTCAGTGTGGTCTGGTCTGCGGTGCTCAAGGTCAGGCTGCTCGCTAATATAAACAGACCACAGGCAGGAGCCGCAGGAACCGAAGGGCTGAACTCTGACCTCTCGGTGAGATTGTCGGCCTAATTGAAACCTGGAGAGGGCTCTGGAGAGCTGAACTGTGTTCTGTTGAGTCAGAGAGAGACCTGACTAGGGTTGCAAAACCTGGATTTTGGGGAAACCAGGGAATTTATTGAAAGTTCCAAGAATTTTGCAACCCTAGTCCTGACATCAGGGCATCTTCCTCACCCTCCCTCATCCGTCTCTTTTTCCTCCCCCCTGAGCTTCCTTTAATTACGTTATCATATTTGCTCCACACCTGAACGGTGACCAATGTTCACCTCCTTGCTGTCATGGCACTTTTCCAAGTCTGAGAAACTATCTTGAAGGACACAGAGATGCTGAATGGTGGAAGACCTTGGTCGGTGTGGTGTTGCCATGTTCTACAGAATCACTTGTTCCCATCTGAAAAAGGACAAGATGGAAGAGACACCTAAAGCTATTCTGACAGTCTTGGCAAGAAGCAGACATGCCATTAACTGACCTAAAAGAGTGAGCCACAATACATAATTGGAGTACAGCTTAACTCTAAAAAACACTGCATCCCAGTTTGAATACCTTAAAGTTTCATAATTTTATATAATAATTTCATAATTCATTATATCCCTTTACTTGGGCTATCTGGCTTTCTTGGATTGATGAACGCAATACTGAATAAAAAGACCAGCTTTAACACAACAGGTCTGATTCAACTAATCATGATTCTAAATGTATTTGAATCAGGTGTGCTAGTGTTGAAGTGATTGAGCAAGGTTGGCCAATGGCCAATGGCCGATGGTCACCCCTAGTGTAGGGCCTGATTGAATTGAAACAAGGGGATTGATTGAATAGTAACGCCACCTAGTGGAATCAGTTGGTGACACATCTAACATTCTCACAAGCTACATTTCCATCCAATTGGCGACAGATTTTCATGCAAATACTCAAAAATCCGTATAAAAGCATTTTCCCACCAGAGATGTGTTTCCACCAAATGGACTTGTTGCGGATAAAATGGTGTGCGTGATGACGTAGTGCACATTAAAATAACTTTTGCGCTTAAATTCCATGTACCGAATAAGAAATAGAAGTTAAATGGGTTTCCATCGCCTTTCAACTCTACTGATGCTTTTGTCACAAAGAAAAATTGCGTTATATAGCGAATGTGCCCACTCTGGCATTGGCACGTGCGCTCTAGCCAACAGTTTGTATATACAGTGTGGGAATAGCCTACATTATGAGATTATTATGGACAAAAGAGCTTAGATTATTTGTGTTGGTCAAATGGCAGCCAAGCATCGATCGTCGTCACCAGAATAAAACTATCCATATTTATTAGAAAGGAGCATTAAGCTCATCAGTGCAGTGTTGCCAACTCCTCAGTAAGGAAAGTAGCTATTGGCTGTCCTAAAAGTAGCTAGAAGTCGCTAAATGACGTCATCACCTGATTTGCATAAATGAACATGTGCATGTAATTGTGATGGACGCTGTAGGACAGAGGAATAACGTCATGGGAGAGACAAAAAGTGAGTAAAAAACATTTACATCCCGCCCTGAATGTAAGCCAGGGCGGGATCAGCCAGCGGCGGCTTCCCGCATGCGCGATTCATTTGCAGTCTGGACGCGGAGGGGTGAACATCTCCTGCTCTGACTGCAGCTGGGAGGGACTGCTGCGCGAGGACTGGGCCGCCTGTGAGGGCCCACGGCAGCACCCGCTGCTCGTTGAGAAGAGTAAGAACGATACGTGCTTTCACGTCAGAGTCTCCAAAAGTCTCCAATAACACCAGAAAAAGTCACTAGATTTGTCGCTAGTCGCTTTTTTGAAAATGTGTCGCTAGAGGGGTCTGAATACTCGCTAAATATAGCAACAAAGTCGCTAAATTGGCAACACTGCTCATCACCTTGCACTTTCACCACCCTGTGAAGTTCATCATAATAATCGTCATAATAATCGTCAGGAGCTCAACTTTGGTTTTAGAAGTGGGGGGGACATAATCATAATTTATTTTATCCAGTTGGATAAACACTCCAAACAGCCTACCCGACCGCTCGGAGACGTCCGCATGGTCCTAAAGCACACCGTTGCCTCGTTTTGTATCACATTCCAATGATAAAACTGGGGGGGACAAAAATGCAATTTCAGAAAGTTGCGCCCCTGATAATCGTTATAAACAATATATATTATATAGCATCAACTAATGGTAATATTAATCACTATAATCAATTAATTATGGCATGAGCGTATGTGGCGCGTGCATTGTAATGAGTGAGTGTCAGTGTATACTGTATGTAAGGTGTCAGTAGTGACTGTGTGAGCATGGGTGCATGAGTGTGTGTGTATGTGAGTATGCGTGAATGTGAAGAGTGTCAGTGTAAGTGTGTGTGGATGAGTTCTAGAGACCTGAGAATGGGCATATAGTGTCCGTGCAGGTGGTCAGTGTGGATAGTCTGTGGGAGAGAGGGAGGGCAGGGGTAATTATCTATTCAACAGTTTTATGATATTCAGCATTCTTATGGCCTGGGGAAAAAAACGATTTCGGAGCCTGTTGGTCTGTGACCTAATGCTCCCGTACCGCATTCTGGATGGGAGCAGAGAGAACAGTCCATGGCTCGGGTGGCTGGAGTCCTAGGCAGTTTTTCAGGCCTTTCTCAGACACCGCCTGGCATGAATGTCTTGGATGGCTTGGAGCTCGCCCCCAGTGATGCGTTGGGCCATCTGCACCACCCTCTGTTTGTCACGAATTCCGCCGGGACTGCTCCTCCTCCTTGTTCGGGCAGGCTTCGGCGTTCGTCGTCCCCGGAGTACTAGCTGCTACCGTTTGATGTTCTCTATGTTTGTTTGGTTTTGTCTGTTTGGTGCACCTGTGTCTTATCACTTATTGATTATGTCACCTATAAGTTTCCTTTGGTTTTGTTTGTAGTTGTGTGTTGTTGTCCGCCTGTCCGTTGGGGTTTGGGATTTTGCTCTGGTGTATTTAAGTGTATTGACGCACTGTTTGCGCATCGCTTATATTTCGTGTTTTACGCACTGTTTGCGTATCGCTCGCCTCCGTTGTTTGAGGCCCGTTCTTTTTGTTTTGTCTTATTTCTGACTAGTAAAGTCTGTTGGACTAAGCTTCTGTGTCCTGCGCCTGACTCCAACACCACATCCACTTCAAACACTGACACTGTTGGACCTTGTGGTCGTGGGTGGAACAGTTGCCATACCAGGTGGTGATACAACAAGTCAGGATGCTTTTGATGGTACACCAGGAAAGGTTCCTGAGGATCTGAGAGGCCATGCCAAATCTCTTTAGTCTCCTGAGGGGGAGGAGGCGTTGTCGTGCCTTCTTCAAGACTATGCTGGTTTGAGAGGACCGTGTTAAGTCCTCAGTGATATGGACACCGAAGAACTTGAAGCTCTCGACCCTCTCCACTGCGGCCCCGTCGATGTGGATGGAGTTGTGCACCCCCCAATGTTTCCTGTAGTCCACGATCACCTTCTTGGTCTTGCTGACGATGAGGGAGAGATTGTTGTCCTGACACCGTCAGATCTCTGACATCCTCCCTGTAGGCCATCTCATCGCCGTCAGTTGCAATAACGGTGCGTGGGTAAAATCAATGGGGAAACCAGAATTTTTTTGCATATTACAACCTATGTGTTGTGATAATTGCGTTGTTTGCTCTACAAAGAGTTACTGCAAGTCGCAAAGAAAACAGGAGCTGCCTCCACTATTCCAGCACCATTTCAACTTCAACATTTTAACATCATCAAATCACCTATGCTTAGTATAATACAGTGACAACTAAAAGATACCAAAAACAATTTAGTCCTAAAAATGATGTGGCTATCCATGTTTCTGAATTCTGTGTGCGTGTGTGCGTGCGCGTTCGTGCAAGTAGAAAGAACATGTTGACTCACCCTACTTGTAGAGAAATGCCAATGCCATCCTCCTCTCTTTCATGTTGACGAAACGGTCTATCACTCTGTCATACAGTACACGCTTTTATTTGGAGTTGTCTTAGACTATCTGGCTAAAATGCTTGCTCGCTAGCCTAACTTCCTTTCATGGGCAACGTTAGCTAGTAAACATTAGCCTTCTACATCTAGCTACATATTACTTCATAAGATCTAGCTACATAACTTCCATCCTCTCAGGCCAGGGGCACAATGTATGAATTAATGGTTGGATCAGAATCTGCGTTATAATCATTGGCCAGTACGGAGAATTAAGTGAAACCATTAGCTGCTCGGCCATGGAAACCCATTTCATGAAGCTCCCGACGAACAGTTATTGTGCTGACATTGCTTCCAGAGGCAGTTTGGAACTCGGTAGTGAGTGTTGCAACCGAGGACAGACGATTTTTATGCGCTACGCGCTACAGCAATCGGCGGTCCCGTTCTGTGAGCTTGTGTGGCCTACCACTTGGCGGCTGAGCCGTTGTTACTCCTAGATGTTTCCACTTCACAATAACAGCACTTACAGTTGACTGGGGCAGCTCTAGCAGGGCAGAAATTTGACAAACTGACTTGGAAAGGTGGCATCCTATGACGGTGCCACGTTGAAAGTTACTGAGATCTTCAGTAAGCCATTCTACTGCCAATGTTTGTCTATAGAGATTGCATGGCTGTGTGCTCGATTTTATACACCTGTCAGCAACTGGTGTAGCTGAAATAGCCGAATCCACTAATTTGAAGGGGTGTCCACATACTTTTCTTTATATAGTGTAGCTTCGTCTGATGATGACCTAGGGGGTGGCAGGTAGCCTAGCGGTTAAGAGCATTGGGCCAATAACTGAAAGGTTGCTGGTTCAAATCCCTGAGCTGAGGTGGTAAATTCTGCTGTTCTGCCCTTGAGCAAGGCAGTTAACCTTCAAGAACAACTGCTCCCTGGGTGCCATGGACATTGATTAACTTCTTAAGGATCGGATCAATTTTCGCCTAAAATGACATACCCAAATCTAACTGCCTGTAGCTCAGGACCTGAAGCAAGGATATGCATATTCTTGATGCCATTTGAAAGGAAACACTTTGAAGCTTGTGGAAATGTGAAATCAATGTAGGAGAATATAACACATTAGATCTGGTAAAAGATAATACAAACAAAAAAACATGCGTTTTCTGTTTGTTTTTTGTTCCATCATCTTTGAAATGCAAGAGAAAGGCCACAATATAATATTGCAGTTTAGGCGCAATTTAGACTTTGGCCACTAGATGGCAGCGGTGTGTGTGCAAAGTTTCAGATTGATCCAGTGAAGAATTGCAATACTATTTTGTATCAAGTCTGCCCAAATGTGCCGAATTGGTCAATTGACACATTTTCAAGTACATAACTATAGAGAACATACAAAAATGATATTGCAATACAAAATGTAAGTTTACAAACTCCCAGGAATGTCATACATGATGGATCATTAGCTTATACACTAACTTTCAGACATCTAGATAGCCGGGCGGGGTGGGTGTGGAGCCAGAGACAGCAGGGGTTCAAACTGTAGAACCCAGTTCCTACATTTGAATATAAAAATAGATTTTATCAAACAAAACTATGCTACATTTTATCTCTGGGACCCTCAGGATGACAAATCAGAGCAAGATTACTAAATATAAGTACATTATTTACCTTCAGAGGTGAATGTATCGAACCAGTTGCCGTGATACATTTTTTGTTGTTGTTGTGCACTCTCCTCGAACAATAGCATGGTATTTTTTCACTGTAATAGCTACTGTAAATTGGACTGTGCAGTTAGATGAACAAGAATTTAAGCTTTCTGCCCATATAAGACGTCTATGTCCTGGAAAGTTTGCTGTTACTTACAACAGTCACGCTAATCACATTAGCGCACGTTAGCTCAACCGTCACGTATACGGGACACCGATCCCGTAGAGGTTAAGATAAATGCACCTCTCTGATTTAGATGGTTTGGGTTAAATGTGGAAGACACTTTTTAGTTGTGCAACTGAATAGGCTTCCCCTTTCCCTCTGAGATGATCCAGATAAATTGTCCGGAGTGAAAAAGGTATGCATAAGGACAAAACTAAGTTGGTAGATCACTAAATTCAAGATTTAGAAGTTAGCAGGTGCGGAAGTGACGTCCTTGTGAGCTGAATCAGGTGTTTAAGTTCAGGGCTAGAACAAAAGCCTGCACATCGTGCACATCCTGTATCAGACCAATTATTTTTTACATCCTAACTGGATAAGGATACATTGGATGCTGTAGTAGGCTATAATCGTTCTAAACAATTTATCCTTATTGCTATGGGAAAGCCTGACCCCTTGTGGGAATAAATGTGAATAGCTCATAACGCAGCAGCCATGTCAGCCCAAGTATAGAGGGAATTTGCCTATAGAGGAAGTTCGCCTCCCATTCATCAAACTCCTTTTATTCACATTGACAAAGAGACATCAAATGAAGAGGCATGGGAAAAAGCAACAATGCATTTCAGGGCCCAGTCACTTGCTAATATATGCAAAGGAGGAATAAAGCAAGTGTAAGGGCTGTGTGTGTGTGTGTGTGTGTGTGTGTGTGTGTGTGTGTGTCTAATTTACCCTGTGCTTTTTCCTCCATCACTATATGACAGTAACCCAAACTCCAAATTACCCATGAAATCCCTTCAGGGTGATCCAACTGTAAAACCAGACAGCTATACAGCTATTCTATTTCATGTTCATGCCCTATTTTCTCTATTTACAGAATACGACTACGGATATAATATATGTGACACAGATAGGTTTCACATTAAATATTGAGGAAAGCAATAGTCATAAAGCTTTTCTATGTCCCCAATAGCAAATGGAACATATGTTTCTGACCCTTATATCCCTCTATTCCTATCTCACTGGGAACCCAAAACAACGCTCCCCTAAAATGAATCCCAAATTACCCATCTCAACCATGGCTGCTCACCCTCACCCTTTCCCACCCAAATCAAAAGGGGGGAGTCACTAGAGGTCATGTCTGGGCACCCCCCAGGAGAATAGCAGGGTCTCTGTCTGTCCGTCCCCCCCCCCCCCCCCCACCCCCCCACCCCTCACCCTCTGGCAGGGAGAAGGCCCCAGACTGGGGCGTCTGACCAGATGCCCATAATTAATGTTATTATACGGAGGTGTCAGCCAGCCCTGCCAGTTTCCCTTCCATAGAGGCAGACACTCTCCCAGACCTGTCAGGACCCTGTAGGGCTGTGTGAAGAATGACTGGCCAGCGAAAGGTAGGGGGGGTGAAAAATGACTGTCCAGTGCCTCAATGCCTGGGGCGACACTACCATAGAACATGCAAGGGGTAGCTACAACGGGTATGGTAGTGATGCTTTAGGGCAATGGTTCCAAAAGCCTTTTACCTTTTTAGTGCCGCGATCCATTTACAACCTTTCAATTTTTCATGTGACCCACCAGTTAGTCGTAATAATGACTCTAGCCATAACCCAGTCTTGAGTCACAACCCAGTAGGAAATGCACATCACCTACACACCAATGGGCCCCGACCCACAATTTAGGGAACACTGCTTTAAGGGTACAAATTGGCATATCTCTTTATGGCGCATTCTGCAGAATCAATTGTGCCTTTTGTCTGTGTATCCAGAGCAGCACCACAATACAACACATCAACCTAGGTTACAGGCGATAGAGTTGTAGTGATTTAGGGCTACTCATTGGGTTAGTGGACTACAATATAGCGTTAAATGTACAGTAGTGCTTTGAGCTGTAATGATGGTTCTGCGTCTAGAGCGACACCAGTGTATCATGGTGGCTGGCTGTAGTCCTGTCAGGACACTGACTGGCTGTGTGTGTGGCTGCTCTACAAGGTTGACTGACACTGACTGATGCCACATTGCATCTTACAGCGAGAACCTTACATAGACATACTGTATGTAACACTGCTGATTTGGTAAAGCTTGAGTTCAGCTTAGGTTGACCGTTGCCATGCAATACATTTATAATTGCATGATAAAATATGGACTATTAACCATAGCAATGCTTGCTTTTTAATTGTATGTTTATAGCTATCTTCTTGTACAGGTGATCCATTGGCTTCCCAAGAAAAATATGTGACAAAACACACATACAATTTACAAAACAAAACCGTAGAAATAGCATGAGTATTCTACCCTCACGAGAGATCCAGAAACCTATTAACCATTGTGGGTTGGACAGCAGCACACTCCAGAAGACAAATTAAGAACCACTCAGATTTAGACCAATCAAGTCAATACAATGATTAAGATATCACAACCTCTGGTTTTCTATAGGTCCAGCCCTAACCAGGTCAATCTTATCAACCCTGATTGGGTTAAAGATGCCTCGATCTGCTGTCCGGCAAATAACATCAGAGGTCACCCAATGCACTGTCCTAGAGTTCATTTCACACTCTCCCTGGCCACTGACACACTCCCCGACCCTAAAGGTCAAGGGGTCATCTGACCCTCTGCCGCTGGCCAGTCCCACTTCTCTGTGTTACGTAATAAGCTGTTTGACCACAACCTGTCATTAAAAGAGTCTATTCAGTTCAGTTGTGTTCTGCAGGACAACAGTGAGTTTCAAGCATCTGTAGCAGCTCTAGTCAAGGACTCCAGCCAGGCAGAGAGTCTGTAAAAAGGGACTAAGGGGGGCAGTGAAAAGGTAGGCAAGGTTTGTAAATGATGAACAACATTTGGTGATCCAGGCAGTGGTGTGTATGGCTCAGTTGTTTTATATGTTGGTGCCCTGTGGATTGTATCTCAAATGGCCACCCAATACTAACTGGTCAACAAAAAAATACAATATACAAAAAATGCATAGGTGTGGCGGGTGATTTGGACGGAGTCAGGCGCAGGAGGGTAAATCACAGAATAAATGGTTTATTCTGTAAGACAGCGGTACGCAGCAATGCGTAAAACACTCCAGTACGGTAATATTGCGCACTGGAGAAAACAAGGCACACTGGTGAATATCCCGGCGATACACAATACAGTATAGCTCCACCAAGCTATAGTAACCTCCACATTAAACAATCACACACAAAGACAAGGGGGCAGAGGGAATACTTATACAGGTACTGATGAGGGGATATGAACCAGGTGTGTGTAATAAACAAGACAAAACAAATGGAATGGTGAGATGCGGAGCGGCAGTGGCTAGAAGGCCGGTGACTACGAACACCGAAGCCTGCCCGAACAAGGAGAGGAGGCAGCTTCGGAGGAAGTTGTGGCAATAGGCTACATACAAAATGTGAACAAATGAAATCAGTTGATATGTAATACAGATGTATGATCTTAATTTGACCTATTGTCACAGCAAATTAATCCTGCAGCAACAGGGTTTGAACATTTAGTCCATAATGGTACTTGATCAGTAGTTAGACTATTGGGCTATTAGCTGGTCAAAAGTAGGCTGTGTTAGTGTGGGTTTTCAATGAATTTATGTAAATCACAAAGCATTTTCTGAGGTGAAGGAAAATTCTCAGCAACAAAAGAGTGATCAGATTATATTTTCTAAAATACTACAACCCGTATTGCCTTCTTCTGGTCCACAGCACCCTAGCACCTTTGGAGTGTCTGTAAAGCATATTTCTCCAATCATGATCCTGAGGACCCACAGAGTTACACATATTTGTTCCAGCCCAGCACTAACATATCTGATTTGGGTTGATTAGCTGCATTAGCCCTGGGGCTGGAACATAAATGTGCACATCACTGTGGGTTTGAAGACCACTGTTTCAGAGCGCTCAATGGGATTTATTCACTTTGGGGTCGGGGGTCAAAGAGCCAGACACCATTTTATGGGTCCTCAAATACAGAGAGGAGGGGGTGTCTGAGGGGGTGTCTGGGCGAGGCCAATTATAGGGTGGCTAGACACCACTGTCATGCTCCACTTCTCTCCTCTATGGTGTTTCTCATGTTAACACTGAAATCATCCTATGGTCTTGAACATGTGAATGTTGTAGCTCAGTTGGTAGAGCATGGCGCTTGCAACGCCAGGGTTGTGGGTTCGATTCCCACGGGGGGCCAGTATGAAGAAAAAAAAAAAAAATGTATGCACTCATTAACTGTAAATCGCTCTGGATAAGAGCGTCTGCTAAATGACTAAAATGTAAAATGTAAGTCAGTGGTGGCTTATGTATTCAGTCATACTTATTTTTCATTTGACTGTTTTGGGGTAGTAACATTTCTGTGAAGTGCAGATGCTGAAGTATGGTCAATATTAGGTTTATCAGTATTTGTTTTGGTATGATATCACATTTTAAGTATGTGCTTAATAATGCGTAATAAACCAAAACCTGAACTTGTTTTGGGGAAAGGGCTAAAGTTCAATGGATAAAATAGGTTGGGAATATGTGACAGTTGAATTTAAAGGAAAATCTAAACCTGTTATGTATCTTTTTATTGTATGTCCTGAATGTATGATTGTCCTGTAATTTATTATGTAGCTTTCTTCTTGGTTGGGTTCTTTATCTCTATGGGAGTATAAAAAGGTATAAAAAAATGTGGAAGATATTATAGGATGGAATAAATGTAGAGGCTGCATGAATTGAGAGGAGGGGTTGTGAGAAATAAAGTGAGTCTAGAAAGGGGAAAGTGGGAAAGGGGGATACCTAGTCAGTTGTACAACTGAATGCATTCCACTGAAATGTGTCTTCCGCATTTAACCCAACCCCTCTGAATCAGAGAGGTGCAGGGGGCTGCCTTAATTGACATCGTCCACGGTAAAAATAAGTCGCTTTGGATAAAAGCGTCTGCTAAATGGCATATTATATTATTACTATAAAAATCTGTTGTTCTGCCAATGACATGAGCCATGATAAGAGAAAAATAAATTGAGGTAGAATAATAACAGAGACTTCATTAATAAAATGAGAGGAGTGTAAGGATACAGGGCATGAACTTCTGATACAGAGTGCTGATCATCAACTTTCATACAAATGTCTTATTAAATCAAACACAAAAGTCTGATTAAATTCTGATTAATGATGTCTTATTTCAGATTAGATTAGATTAGAAAACATATTGTCCATTAAATTTACACAGAATGGACATGTGTCTTTGGCGCTTTGGCTTACAGTAAAATGATAAAAATATACACAAATATACACATTACACACATTGAGCATTTACATTCAGTTCATCAAAGTCTTATTCCCCTGTTCAATGGGAATCCCCTCCATCACACCTCCCCTTCACCTGGTACATGGTCTAAACACAGACTAGTGTGAAGCCCAAGTCCCTGTCCTCTTAGGTTGGCTGTATAGCATAGCTTTCCACGTGGTGTGTGCAGGTTTAACATCAGGGGACTGTATCTCTGCACTACCAAAACAAATCAGTGGATCATCATAAGCATACAAAAATACCAACAAATGTGGGCTCTTCTATAGGCCTTAGAAATAATCATGCCCATAGATTTGCACCTGCCCCAACTCTACCCATGGGAGCAAATAGTTCAGTCACTATATAATTTCCATATAAAAAAGTTTACCATATTTTGAACTTCTGCTCGTTCATGCATGGGCTATGATGTACAAGTCCAGTTTGGTGTCATTCAGAAAGTAAAGTATGGCTATAGATTTTCATGGTCTCATATTATTTGAGATATCTGCCTTGATCCAGTTTTTGTAGACGTCATGTTAATTTTCGTCATTTAAAAACGATGTATTTTTCGATTAACCCATTTAATTTCTGTAGGCTACAATCATACTTATTTAAGTTTTCATAGTTGTGATGGTGAGTATAGTCCTAGTGTCTCCTTTCTGACGTGTGAAGTGAAATGTAACAGGAAATTACTTCGGAAATCAATTATCCTTTTTTTATCCACAAAATAGGCATCTAGTTCAAATTGGCTTCATTTACATTTTAGTAGAAGCTCTTATCCAGAGCGAATACAGTTAGTGCATACATTACATAAAATAAAATAAAGTATACCCCCTGTGGGAATCGAACCCACAACCCTGGCGTTGCAAACGCCATGCTCTACGAACTGAGCTACATCCCCTGCCGGTCATTCCCTCCCCTACCCTAGACGACGCTGGGCCAATTGTGCGCCGCACCATGGGTCTCCCGGTCGCGGCCGGCTACAACAGAGCCTGGATTCGAACCAGGATCTCTAGTGGCACAGCTAGCACTGCGAGGCTTCAGTGTGTGAAGTTAAGGCCTAATAAAAAATAGCCTATGATGGCTACTTTATATTTAGGCTATAAAAAATATGTATCGTCATCATGCAACGACTGACATGATGACGAGCTTCTCAATGCCTGAATCTCAAAAGAGTGAAGAACTCTCCCACGACAGAGAGCGCGCGCTTTTCTTTTATAATGAGCTGCGCGACAAGCCTTGAATTGTAATGGATGCTTGCGCTTTGAGTTTGAACTTGACCGTCGAAATTTGCCTCGTGGGAACGCATGCGCGAGTTTGCCCAATCCTTTTATGATGCACAAATTGCTGTCAACTCTTATTATCATAAAATCCAGCCTGCTTCAAATTAAGGGACAAGAGTTGCTGGGGAGCTAGTCTCTCTCGCACTCAAGGCAGGGGAAGAATTAACAGTCCTCTCCGTGAAGAAGCCCTTGGGTAAGTTTATTTTACATACATTTCTACTTGAGGCATAATATTTTAACCTAGCCTACTTGTGAAACGTTAAACGAGATATATATTTTAAATAATATATATTGTATGAATATCCAAGTTAGGCCTATGCTAAATATTAGCCTATCATAGTCAGTTTGACTTTCGGCTTGCATGTATCCTAAAAACGTTTACAAAGTAGGCTAGGCCTATTCGGAAGAAATTCGTTTTGACTTTTCATTGTCTTTTAGAAAATGTCCTTAACATATTTTCTTATTTCCTTGCAGATTACTTTCAGACATAACATCTGGTAATTAAAACATACATTCACTCTTTGTAGTATAGTTAGTTCTTTTTTTTTTTAAACAGAGAAACACATTCCATATTTTGCAGTAGGTTGTTATTAATAATCTTCAACACATAAAGTATTCAATGTATACATTTCAGTATACAGTAAAGTAGACAATAATGTATTTGTCTTATACACTTTATAAACTTCTGTTAATTAGCTCCCAAAAATGTTTTGGGGGTGTTTATATGAAGAGATGTATATGACACATATCTTGCTACATATTTGGTACGCGATTCCGTGGGGGAATTCTTATCAGGATTGTTAAAATGATTATTATCCTGACAATATCATTGCTATAAAACTGCATATTAAACTTCATTTTTGGCTTATAAATCAGTGCTAAAATACCTGCATATAAACTTTATATAAATAATCATGAGCATACTGAGATTACGCAATCTCTAGCTTCATTGGGTAATTTTTCTCTCAGCATTGTTGATGAACAGTAGCCCAGTCTACATTATGCAGCCAGATAACTAGTGATGCACCTGCAGCAAAGTTGGCACCTGTTATTTCCAGAGGGGAAGAAAATAGATAAATTGATCAATGCTTAAACATGAAACTGTCTTAGTAATACTTTTACATTTCAGTTCTACTAGTTATGTATTTTATTCCCCTCTGAAAATAACAGGTGTTAGCTTTTCTCAGTTAGTAACAGGTAGGCTACAGGAGCATAGTGAATGTGGCCCTAAGCTGAGTCTGTGTTGAGGCCTACTGTTACTACTGGACCAATAAGGGTGCACCAAACGAAGGCCCTGACATGGACTCACTTGAATTCATCATGACTTGTTGACCACCAGAAGCATAGACAGAGTTTAGCTAACTCTGTCTTGATATTTTGAACTTTAATGGCACCATGCTGGCACCAGAAGTTACAATACATTCTTACTTCTTAATCAGAAGATGATTGTGGAATGTTTTTTATCAACAGGGAGGATAGTTTGGTAAACCATTAAATGGCTTCTGACATAATGTGCATGGCTGCTGTAGTCCAATGCAACATCCAAATATTGTAGTGCAGGGCTATTAAATTACTACATGCTGTCAGGATCCAAAATGCTGCTGTTTTTATTTTCTTGCTGACAGTTAGCTAATCAATTAATTTCATTGATTGGCCAGACTTCACTCACCTGTTGTCCCTGTTCTGAATTCCCTGATTTAGAGAATTCAAATCAGAAGCGTTGGCCCTCCCCCTCAAGGACTGTAATTGAATAGCCATGGTGTAGTTTATCTCTTCAATTGGTAGTCTACATTTGATCATCCATCAATAGAATAGATGTATTGAGGTAAGTTACATTATACAGTCAGACAGAGGAACTTGTTGTGGAGGGCTAGTTTTGATCTTTACACTTTTTGTCTTTAGATTGATCATAGTTTTTGTTATATTGTTGTTTTCACTGTTTTCCCACATCAAATTCTTACATGCAAAATATACATAATAATCAATTAGCTCTCTGTACAAGATGTCAACTCTGTACACTATTTAAATACACTTATTTTACTATTTTGATCATTTCTACCTCAAGTGAAAAGAGATTACAGTAGCCTAACCTTTAAATCTTGAGTAAAGGTGTGGGAGACAACAGTTTTAATGCTTCACACTAGGATGTATAAACACATTATAAATACCCTTATAACCAAATATAATTAAATAGAATAATAGTGAAGACATCAAAACTAGGTAATAACACATATGCAATCATGTAGTAACCAAAAAAGTGTTAAACAAATCAAAATATATTTTATATTTGAGATTCTTCAAAGTAGCCACCTTTTGCCTTGATGACAGCTTTGCACACTATTGGCATTCTCTCAACCAGCTTCAATGTAGAAAATAGTCAAAATAAAGAGTAGGTGTGTCCAAACTTTTGACTGGTACTGTGTGTATATATAGAAACACTTCATTGTAATAAATGTGGTATTTTGCAAAATACCGTCAGTTTCTATTTTGAACATATAACTTATCATATCATCTATCATCAAAGCAGTCATTCTGAAGGACTTCACTCTGGCGAGGATATTACCTTTCGTCTTTGACGTCTTTTTGAATTGATCACATGTCATGTACCTACAGATTACCTTTACAGTCTAACTATACAATTTATTCCAGCATATTGGGTCATGATACAAGTGGCATAATCATAAAAAATAATCGCTACATTATTTGAACAACATTGATGCGTAGAACACACTCCTGTGCAACGTAATGGAAGTGGTATATCTTCCCCTTTGTGAAATATAATTTATATATTATGAACTTCCAAAATTAGTCACATATGTAAATTATACTGTCAAAATCAAATCACATATAATCTAACTTTATTCTAAAAGCATTTACATAAATACACTTTAAAATAGACAGGTTTCTATTTTTGTTCCCTTCCTTTTATCTATTATAAACACATTATACTATTATAATTATAAGGGTTATATCCTTAAAAAACGTGTAGTCTCAATTTCATCAGGATGTTATTTTATGCGTTGATAAAACTGTTATTTAATAAGAAATTGCAACAAAAAACAATAGGCCTACTGGTTAGTTTCTTTGTGACTCATGTAGCAAATAGGTATATTTCTCAATAAATAAATAGCCTACCATCTAAAATGTAAAATTAAGCGTTTGATGCAAGTTTCAGACTAAACGAGTTTTGTTATAAATTATGTAGGTTACCAAAACATCATCCGTATTAATATGGTCTCAGGATTTAAATGGCCTATTGAAATTAAAGTAAATTCACCACGATTCTGTGCTCCTGCTGACTCTATAGATATATTGTTAATCTGTCACTGAATTACAGTATGAGCTGCACAAGTGAGTTGGTGCAATTCTTTAAACATGTTAGTCTTCCTTAGGATCAATTAATTGGTGCTAATCTAACACTTAAAATGTATTGCTTTTATCGTTACTTAATTACAAATGCATAGTGTTCGCTAAAGACTCCGAATGAAGCACTGGATAAAGTAGTGAATAGAGAAAATATAGCCGAAGTGGTGAATTGGGTCCCATCATTTAGCTTTCTATGACTGTGTTCCACGCAGTTTTTGAAGGTGTGTGTTTGAAATGTAACATGACAAATGTACCACCTATAAGCTGCTTAGCAAGCAAATCAATTATTTTCATGTATGATACAGTGTGTAAAATACGTCAGACTAGTAGGATACACTAGGCTACGGATTTGTGTGAAGGGGGCATAGCCTATATCTCACACAAATATTCACAATATAGCTATCTCTCATTAACACTAGCTGTTTATCATGTTTTTTCGTGTGATCAAAATAACTGACAAGTTGACAAGCTGTATTTTACTGTAAAAGGAAATGAATTTAGACATACGGTTGAAACTACACTGTAGTCCAATCCAGACGACAGTGTTCATGTCCCCTCTCACCAAAGAGTGTCGCTGTTTCTATCATTCGTGTAAAGTAGCCTAACCTTGGACACAGTTTCATATGATGATGCATTCCTGTGTCCCTTTACATCAGTTCATTATTGCAAATGCATGCAAATCAAATGTGTTAGATGGATGTATATGTTTTGTCCAGGTGTTAGCGTGGACAATGACTTTACACCTTGTTGTTTATCCTCCAGATATTTTACCAATATTCATTCGGAGGGATAGGTGGTACTATACAGTGGTGTAAAGTACTTAAGTAAAACTACTTTAAAGTGCTACTTAAGTAGTTTTTTGGGGTATCTGTACTTTACTTTACTATTTCTATTTTTGACAACTTTTACTTTTACTTCACTACATTCCTAAAGAAAATAATGTACTTTTTACACCATACATTTTCCCTGACACCCAAAAGTACTCGATACATTTTGAATGCTTAACAAAAATGGTCCAACTCACGCACTTATCAAGAGAACATCCCTGGTCATCCCTACTGCCCCTGATCTAGAGGACTCACTAAACACAAATGCTTCGTTTGTAAATGATGTCTTCGTGTTGTAGTGTGCCCCTGGCTATCCATAGATTTTTAAAAAACAAGAAAATTGTGCCGTCAGGTTTGCTTAATATAAGCAATTTGAAATGATTTATACTTGTACTTTTACTTTTGATACTTAAGTATATTTAAAACCAAATAATTTTAGACTTTTAATCAAGTAGTATTTTACTGGGTGACTTTCACTTTTACTTTACTCTACTTGTACTCAAGTATGACAATTGGGTACTTTTCCCACCACTGGTACTATATCTATTTTCTTTGGATTAGGGTTAGATAGCTTGCTACATTCTTAGCATAAAATCCATTACTTTAGATACTTTCATATTGTACGTTCATATTGTAATAACAGATGCTCACAAAGGCTTTTATGTTGAATAGATTAATTCAGTAGTTTGTTGGCTATGTAGACAGTTAGCCCTACCTTCAGTCCTTATTATTGAAATGTACTGTAACTATAAGTAGGCTACTGTAGGCCTATAGGCTAAGATGAGTAGCCTATGGAAAAAATAGTCCCAGGCCCACGGATGGAATAGATACATTTGAGTGTATTTGGCTTTATTAATAGCACAACATTGCTTGATATTTAGTACAAAATAACTTGAATGATGAAGATTATGAGCTGCTGCATTCTCGTTTGTAAACAAATACAATTTGGATCCTTAACGTTTCCGTATATAGTCTATTGCTATTAGATTGTGCATATGAACAGAAAAAAATATAGTCCATTTATATTTTTCGTTTTTCTAACAGGAGTAACAAGCCTATAAGAATAATAAGAATAAAACTGTTTCCATAGTTATTCGTTCCATAGCTGTGTGTGTGTTTGTGTGTGTGTGTGTGTGTGTGTGTGTGTGTGTGTGTGTGTGTGTGTGTGTGTGTGTGTGTGCGCGGGGGTGTGTGTGTGTGTGTGTGTGTGTGTGTGTCCATCTCGTTTGCCCTGTTATATTTAGGTAAACTGCCTTTGTTTATTGCTTTCATCCCACATTGGACCATCTTAAATAACACTAATATATCCAGACAGTCTGAGGTAGGGCTAGTAGTATAGGCACTGAGCATTATTATTCCATAAAGCCAGGCCGAATAATTCGTATAGGCCCTACATATTAACCTCATCGGACGGCATCCCCTGACCATGCGTGTACCATAATGCGCATTTATAGTTTAGATGTTTTCTAATTTCCCGCGACAAGCGCTGCACCTATCACCTCACTGTGCGACAGAAGGCAGAGAGGCATACGTGTCATCACCGGGGAGTAATTAATTATCGCGCTAGCATTGAACTTGAGCATCAACACCGTCGCTGTGGTGGTGTTTCGTCCCTAAAGCCTGGCAGTATGCCAGGAGGATCACATCGAAATATATATACAACAGCATCGGCAAGCATTTATTCCCATCTTAATGGTACTACATCATTTTGAAGCTGAGGAAAGCAAAATAATACATTATTGGAACTGTTTTCTAGTGAATGCAAGGTAGGCTACGGCATAGGCTTTTAGGTCTGGCATACGAGCATGTGATCTTTTGACAAATTTGATACGTCGCCTCGCTCCTCCTCCCCCCTCTCCATCCATCCATCAATCCATCCCCTCCTCTCCCCTCTCCATCTCGTTTGCTGCACTTTCCCTCTTTCTCGCTGTCTTCCTCACGCACCCCTTGCTCTCTCTCTCTCTCTCTCTCTCTCTCTCTCTCTCTCTCTCTCTCTCTCTCTCTCTCTCTCTCTCTCTCTCTCTCTCTCTCTCTCCTCTACACTCGAGTCGGTTGTGTCTAGTGGAACAAAACGGTAGGGAACGTACATTTTGAGAGGCGCAGAGAATAGGCGATCACGCAGAGTAGGAACAAAAGCCGTCAGTTGTGAAAGGACCAAACAGTGAAGCTCCAGTGTTTGGGTTTCTGGCCACGTTCGCCACTGCCGCGTGAGAGGAGGGGACCGACAGATTCCAACCGCTCTCTCTCATCTAGACTGGGGAGAATACTATGTAAGACTCAATAGCACAAGAACCCTATTTATAGGGTCTCTCTCTCTTGCCATTCAAGCACAAGTCATCTTTTTTTGAAGAAAATGTTAGTAGGAGAAACGTCATTGATGAGATTGATGAGCTATAGAAACTTTTGTAATAGGCCTATATTATCAAAAAGGATCTGTGGCACTATTTTGGATTATCAAAAGAGGCGCTGTTGTAAGTATGAATAATTTTCTGTTGGTGACATTGTTAGATTGTTAGGCTAAGATTTTTGTTCACCTGATGATTGATTCATTTCTAAATGCATTTCATCTGGCATAATTTGGTTAGTTTTGGGTAGTCAATATATATTTTAAAATGTCCAGTTGTTATTTGTAACACAAAGTGTTATTATTATTATTGTGATTATTATTATTATTATTATAATTATTATTACCAATAGGCCTACTAATACTTCTCTAAACTGAAAGTAACTTTATAACTCAAGTCCAAAGTATCATAGCCTAATAAGGATTAGAAAGGCCACCCCATGCAGCAGTTTGGAGGTAGGCTACAGTGTTCAGTTGGGGGATTGTTCAGATCCTGGGAAAGTGTTTCGGGGCCTAAGGAGTGACGTGCTGACGCTAGACCATCTTGTTCGGGGGACCTCGAGGCTCCCAGAGGTTATTGTTATGCTAATGAATTCCAGCTCGTCATTGAACTTAATGTTGACTTCTTTCATTGGGTGTAATTTTTCTCGGTCACTTGTTTGTGGGAAAATCATCAAGGGGTCTGCAGGCTGACAATACAATGCTCACCAAGCCAAGGAGGATTTGAGTAGGCCTATAGACTGATTTAGGTCTCTACACTTTTTTCCCAACCCTAATTGAAATGAGGTTACATTAATTTCTCAACCTGAAATTGTCTCATCACTTCTTCACTCATTTCAAATGCACGGGGATTTATTTTGAATATGGAAGTTCAACTGTATTTGCCTGGCTGGCTGAATAGTTTCATTTATTATGCCAATATCCTATGATTATTCTGAGCGCGGCGTTACGCAGATGTGCATCTGAATTTAATTTAACGCATTTATGATGTGGCATGGGATGAATCAAATGAATTTGATATAACAGTCATTTTCTGTTAAATGCTATTTCCGGTTATGTATTTTAGCGGCAACAGGTGCGGGTAGTGCAGGCATTAGCCTTTGTATTGTAGGCCTAGGCTACAGTATGGGAATAGCCTATGCGTGAATGTCAAATTCTTTATTGAAAATTGAATGCAATTTGCCATATATAAACTTGTATTTTGTGCAATTTTGCATTATGGGGACTGAATTTGGAGGACATTACTTAAGGAATTAATAAATGTTTTCCCCATATAAATGTTAAATTATATTTAGATCAACAAAGAGTAGGCCTATGCATATTTTGGTTTAGCTTATACAGTGTTTTTGTATTCTTTGTGTTTAAGTAATTTAGTAGGCCTAACTGGTGATTCTTTGCGCTCTCGTACTGTATTTATGGTTATGCTTAGAGGCTGGTGCTGGTAATCACACTCATGCATTACAGTAAAGGGCGTGCTCGGTGGGCTGCAGGCTTTGCTCATCCAATCAAAATTCGATAAAATGATCTCAAATCATAAAATTGCTGCATGCTGATATGCTCACGGCATGTCTTGTGATAGGGTAATACTCTGTTTTGCTTATTTTGTCTTCACATGGTTACAAGTACTTTTTCTTCCCTGAATTTGAGTAGGCCTAAGCATATGAGGAATGCTGTAAGGAGCTACGCATGTCAGACATTGACAAACAACCTTTCTCATGTTTTAAACCAATGCGAGATAGCCCTCGAGTATAGCCATACCATGCCTTTATTAGAATTCCTTAGGATGCGGTCCGTTTCTTTATAATTATTCTGACACTATGCAAAACGTGTACTCCACATCAATAGACCTGACTCCCAAGGTGTACCTCCGCGATAACGAGTTGACTCATGTGCAATAATCAGATATGCTATCTGATGCAAGCATGTATATTTCGTTCTGTTTAAATCTCCCTCATCTCTCTTTATTGGTAGTCTAGCATGCATCGTAGAGCACACACACACACACACACACGCTAGAGGGTATATGCCTTTCAAACTATATGAGTACAGTAAGTTTCTCTTCCGCCTCGTTTCAGTACATCGGACCGATCCCTTTATCAAAAGATGTAGGTTGTTCATTATAATGCAATCTCATGATCTCTTTCTAGGCTAAGATTTCCACCCTAACATGCTTGATAGCGCAGTACATCCGGACTGAATACATTATAAGCAGTAGGCCTACAGCAAGCACTGCAGAGGAAATGTATAGAAGCGGGTCTAGCTGTATTTCAGCACGGTGGACAGAGAGCGTGAATACAGGCTGAGAATGAGGTGAATTCCTCTGCTTTAACGAAATGAGTTAGAGGCCATTTCTAAGTAATTGCTTTTGCAAAGCCTTTCAGTTAGGGCCTCCTGGTGCTTTCATGTAGATTAGAATGAACATAGTCCTATTTATTTATATGTTGGTGTAATGAAATGTGTTTTTACAATGTGGTTTTGGCTGTGGTTCGATAATGTCTAGGGAGAGAAAGGATGTTCTGGTAATCATTAATGTAGAGTGAATATTTTAGTTAATTCACACCTTCCTATAACACGTAATCATGGTGTAAAATGTCAAATTGTTGGCTTTGAATTAGGGGATCCTAGGGTGGAAATAATGTGGATGAATATCCCATTCGTAGGCCTATAGTGAGAAAACTGAAGGAGCAGCAATGATAAACGTTATTAGCTGCTGAGATCAACAGGTGAGAGAGAATGTAGGCCAGCCAGCTAGCTAGTTGACCCAATTCACTGCTGCTTATGTGAGGCATGAATTAGCAAGAACTTGTTAGCTGAATCTCTCTGATGACGAGAAGCTCAGAAATGAATATTTGGAAGTTTTCGCAAGTAGGCTAATTGGATACAATCATTGAAGCACACGTTTGGAATATGAATGCATGAGAGATTTTCTTCAGCTCTATAAGTAGCCTATGCTTAAAATTATTGCTCAGTTTTTACAGCAATCTTATTACTTTGAAAAAGTCGCTAAGGCATAAGTAGCCTACGTTATTTAACAAAATACCAGGAAGATGTAGGCCTATTCAGAGACAATATGAAGTTGACGAAAAAGCACAAACCAAACGCTGTCTCTTTCTTTCCTATTATAATTCGTAGATAGTCCTATACCTCAGAAAAACTCCTAATTGAAATGTTCAAAATAACAAGAATTTTGGTTAAACGTAGGCCTTGTTTCGTGAGTAGCCTATGTCTTTGTTGTGTTTTGGACAGTGTAATTTAAGAATTTTCACAGTTTTAATGTATCTATCATATCTTCCACTTTACTTCCCCTGATTATTTTCATGCCTTTCATATTGCAAAACATTTCATCTTTGACCAAATTGTGATTACTATGTCAAAATGTATGGGGTGTATACATCGAAATAGTAGGTTATTCGTTTGTATTGAACTTACAATATTGGAGACCACATGCAGGCCAATTTAAGTGATTGAAAAATATATTATCTAAGAAAGACATTTGTATTTTTTCCGGGTAAAAATGTTGAGGCCATTTCTACTGAAAATAGGCCACTGTCGTAACAGTGTGTGGCACAGGCATCCCCAAAACTACTTAATGAAATTGCACTTTATGGTGTCTCTATAAGTTATTGAAACACTATCTTCTTCAATTCTGTGTTTGGAATTTTAAATATTTGATAAAGCCTCGATGCCTGGTGTTTATCTATTTCATTCAGTGCATATTTCCAAGATAGACCACTGAGCATTTTTATAGGCGTATGTATAGGCCTATTTAGCCTATGTCAACCACAGCTGTAAAGGTGTGAAACCATTCTGACAAACTAGCAGTGTTGCACGGGATTCTCAAGCTAATGCTCAATATTACCAATTGACATCCATATGTTCTTGTTGTAAATGTCAGGGTTGTATAAGCCTTGGCTTGCTGGTTGACTTGCCTATTCTGAGAGCGTGTTAAGTGTCTATCCATTTTATGTACGCTTGTGGAGAATATAATGGGCTCTTTCAGTTATAGGACTACACCACAATAATGAATTTACATAGTGGAATGCACCATGAGGGGGCTATTTACATTTTACTGTGTGTGTGTGTGCATGTGTGTGTATGTATGTATGTATGTGTGTGTGTGTGTGTGTGTGTGTGTGTGTGTGTGTGTGTGTGTGTGTGTGTGTGTGTGTGTGTGTGTGTGTGTGTGTGTGTGTGTGTGTGTGTGTGTGTGTGTGTGTGGCGTTCAGGGCGGTTTGGGATTGGTAGGCTGGGAGCGCTGGGGAGCTAACCACTGAGCATATTGTGAGCTCTCTCATGCTCGTCAGTTGCAGCCTGTGTGTCAGGGTGGAGACACCGTTCTGTAGCCTATGGATATCTGCCTTGGTCTATTCTCATATAGTCTACTTTCTTCAACTTGACACTGAAACTTTTATTTGCCATATAGGCTATCTACACATTCTAACTAAAAACACATTTTAGACATTGGAAAGAGGATGAACGGATACTAAGAACGGTACCGGTACATCTGTGAGTAAGCTGTCTTTATTTTAAGATGTGTATTATTTTTTATTGTATTGCCAAAGTAGGTTATAGGCTATAGATAATAGTCTGAACTGTATTAGGCCTTGTGTGAAATGACATTTTGAGGATGAGCAGAGATAGCCCATAGAAGTTAATGTTGCCTAGTGATGGTTTTAGGTATGCTGCTTTTCGTGTACCCTCGGCATTTTCTCTCTTTCTTGTCAATATTAGCAATAACAACATCCTCAACATGTTAGTTTCTGGGAATTGGAGGCAATTAGGGAGTTATTGTGCAATATAGGTTATCCAGTGCATTCATAGCCTATCCAATAGTTTTGAGTTAGGCCTATGTAGTTTATCTAAAAGGATAAGCTACTCTAAAGGATACTCTGTCTTGTTTTTAAGATTATATTTTAAGGTTTGAAATATGTGTGATCATTTTAGGATTCAAGTCGGTAAATCTTTGAATTTGATCGATAACAGACTGTGTGTTTGAGTGCGTGCGTGTGTGTGTGTGTGTGTCAGCTACGTAGAGAAATTTCCATAATATATCTACATAAATAAATAAATATATAAATGGCATGCATACATATGCTGAGAACACAGCGTTGTGGTCTATGGCGCTATACGGTGTGTTGGTGGTGAGGGGGAGCCTCTCGAGCCTCTCGCTCCAACGACAGTTTCGGCTCCATGTGACCACCAACAGCGGTTCCGTCTACGCAGCGGACCCTTTAAGAGAGGACGGGTTAGTTTGTGTCTTTGGTTATCTAGCTGTATGAGTTATAATTTCATAAAGCTAGAGAACCGAAAGTATAAACTAATTCCAAGGACTTCAGATGCCGGGGCTGCGGCGAGGTGACTGTCAGGGCGGGGAGAAGGTAGCCTAGACCGGGGCGATGGATGCTGCGTAAGCCTGTGCTGGTTCAGAACACCCCAAATGCCGACGTGGGGAGGCAAGTTGATTCCTGCCTGCTAAAATACGAAAAACAGCTTTGATTGTGGTGCATTCAAATAGGTGTAAAATTATATAAATGAATCAGTTTTCCCTGACGTATCTTCAATACGAGCTATACGCTGGCTGCGCTGTCAAAGGGAAGCGAACGCTCGAGGATCGTGATGATGGGGCCTAATGCAAATCTCTGAATGGTTATTCAGTTACTTTATTTATAAGCGGAAAGGTCAATGAGGTAGGCCTATATAGAAATGACTTGTCACACCGTTTTTATGGTGGTATTATTGCTGTTCGATCTGGAGAAAAAGGAGAAACAGTTAAAACATACATTTCATCTGATTGGTCAATTCCGAGGTGTTACGTGGTTCTGGAAGCAGCGATATCAGATATCTCTATGGAATGTATAGCCTCAGTAGTGGGTTTCAATATATTTCAAATAATCTTGATAGTCAAACCAATATATTTACCTTCCTTCTATAGCCTACCTGTATTTTGGGCCAAAAAGTTGGCTATCATGGGGGGGAAACATGGACAAAAGAAGTTGCATAGCCTACTCCCTATGCTACCTAATCTTTTTAAGAACAGTCATGGAATATTACAATTGCATTTTGTGTATTATAGCAGTAACAATAGTCTTTATGTCATTTTCGAACTTAGATTGTATGCTACCTGTCAAGAAATGAGTGACAGATTAATGTTGTTGGCTACAGCAGCCTACTGTAGGGTGAATTAGAAATGTATCATGTGTTGGGCTAGATGTCTAAAGAGGTTACAGATTACTGAAATCCAAAAGGTGGCCCACTTTTTCTGAATTCACTCAAATAACAGTACTAATAACAGTACAACAAGAAAATGATGTAATGGAAATAGTACTACAAGAACCAGGGGGCCCGGTTGCATAAAACACCTTAAGTTAATTTCCCCCTTATCTTTTCCCTTAAAGTTTCCTTAACTTTAAGTCAGTTGCACAAAACATTTAAAGGTGAATTTCTCCCTTATATTAAGTGAAAAAAGTTAAGGGGTCCCATGAGGTCCCTTAACTGCTTCATTCAGTTTGGATATCAATGTAAACAGCATTTGTGGAGGTGAATGTTGCTTTCATCTGCTCTGGTTACAAAAGGAAAACATCAACCAGCTACTGTATCTAGCTACTTAGCTAAACAATGGAAGGTGCACAATCCATGGCTACAAAGCTAGCTAGCTAGTTAGCTATAGCTAGTCTGTAAGCTAGCTTGATGTACTAGAAAGTAATATAAACAAGTTCAGAAATAAGTAACTACAAGAAACTTGGTTATTATCTTCTGAAGCAATTTGGTTATCCTGTCTTGATTGTAGAAGTTCTATTTTGCTATCTCACAAAATGAAAGCAATCTCTTTGAGGAGACATTTAGTCAGTGAATCAGGCCGTCTCCATGGTAACCAGACTCTTTCTACCATACATGCCTTCAAAGGACCATAAAATCCCTTATGTATGCCCTTACCTAAGGAAATATTTGAGGGGCTCTATGCAACACCCATAATCAATTCCCTTAGGTAAGGGGGAATTATTCCTTAAGGTAAACCCTTAAGGGAAACACTTAAGATGTTTTATGCAACCAGGCCCAAAGCCTACATACAGGGGGTCCCTAGTGTAAACTGGATCTCTTTCCTCCATTGGCAAACCCTAAGACTGTCCCACTTTAGCTACTCCATGCTGTCCTACTTTAGCTAGCTATGGTTGGTAAAGCGGGACAACAAAAAAAGACTGAATTACAAAACTGAAACAAAATATTGGCAACTTTATGTATTTTGATGTACCAGTACACAGTATGCACATTTACATCACAATTCTGCACAGTGCATTATTTATGACAATTTTATAACCTTAACATCAAAACCATAAAAAGCTATGTCCCTGATCTTACCGCCTGCTTCACCCGGGGTGAGCTTCGTGTTTGAAGCTTGCTCTGCCCCTCTCTATGATGTCACACCAATGAAGTGATGTGATTTTGATAATGTGATATCTCTGCAACGGCTTACTAACAATAGTTTTGATTTTCTCTTGTCAGACCAAGAAATAAACACATCAGGATTAAGCTGTCCCAGTTTATATGATATCCCACTCTTTCCGAATTCACGCAACATGTTTTTAGGAGAGAGAGACACAGGCCTAGCCTCTGTGTAGGGTGATGAGGGGGGTTATTTTGAATGCATACAAACAAATTGACATATTGTAGCTGGATAGTTCCTGTAGGCACAGAATGTATGCAAATCACTCTCTCCACAAGAAGAACAGGGTGTATGTAGGCTACTTTGTACTGTATGAAAGATGGAGATATCCCCTATTCAGCTGCAAAATACTATTTTGAACTCAGTACCAGGTTTGTGTTGCCCTTGTGTGGAGAAGTAATGAAACTAATGTATATAGCTGGTCAGTGACAGATTCTCAACATGTTATGTAGCCTATAGTGTTTTCTTCCTGATTCCTCAATATTCACTGACAATGAATGCATAACTGGTGACAGTATACTGTTGGAGGTGTTGAAGTTCTTGAAGTAGACATTGATTGCACATAAATATAGGCTGCGTAAAGGGTTGCAAAATTCCGGGAATTTCCAATAAGTTGCAAAGTGAGATTGGCAGAAAACTCTCTCAGTTTGAGTACTGTCATTCTGAGGAGATGATACAACAGTATAGAATATAACAAAGTAGCACAGTACATAATAGTTTGTCTATGTATTTTAATCTTAGAATGATCATAATGATCTATCTTTGGCTGATCTATCATAACCCACATTATATTTGGAGGATGAGGGACATAGCTCTATCTTGTGTATGTGTATACATAAGATATGCTACTAGGTTGTTGAATGTTAGGTGTCGAATTGGAATGAGAATGTAGGAAGAAGAGTAGGAGTCTTCTTGGGCGATGTATGGAGGATTAATACTGATCTACACTGACTCTTCCTCAATCTGTGTATGTGTTCCTCAGAAATGGAAACGTTTGTACACTCGTATACTACATTAGGTCTACTTAAATGCAATTTAATAATCATGGCCTAACTGACACCTATCTTTGCCATAGTAGAAATTTGGTGGAAAACTATCAGAATTATTATCTGAATTTAAGCTTTGGTATAGTAGCTTAGCAACTAGCTTAGACACATGTGAGTTGGCTAAATTTTACGCAGGAGTGATTGAAACTGTGTGGTTCAGATTTGACCCGATTAGTCATTAAGACCTATATACATATATTTCATAAAATGATCATGGAATCATCTTTTATTTACATTACTGACTGCAAGCTATGGGTTTCCGTTAGCATAGCTTAACAATGGCATGAAAATGGTTGTGAGAGGGATTCACTCCATATTTCAGATGTATTGCATAGGCTGATCCATTAAGTGTTTTCAATTGATACAATACATTATGTATTAGTACATGATTTTTAAGGTGAATATTCAAAATAATTGACATTATTTTTTATTTTTTATTCAGGCCTACAAATGTTTGTTGTATCCAAATCCTCCGCTATCCTTCATATGCCTAATAACGGCTAATAATCTCAATTATTTTTCATTTCAGGAAGAAGTAAAAGTGAGTGTACACACTGGAAGGTGTACCCATGTCAGGAAACAATATGGTGGCTCATGTTACCTAGGGGTCTCAGATACCAGGGACTGGGAAGAGGAAGAGGGCCCAAGTCCAACCTACAAGGAACAACCATCAATTCACAGGTAAACAATACTATAGATAAAAACATAAAATAAATCATATTTTCAGTGCTTGACTTCGACTGAAACAGGTGCCGGTACTCATGTTGTGTGCCGGTACTGTTTATACACTGAACAAAAATATAAACGCAACATGTAAAGTATTGCTCCCATGTTGCATGAGCTGAAATAAAAGATCCCAGTAATGTTTTATATGCACAAAAGACGTATTTCTCTTAAATTTTGTGCACATATTTGTTTACATCCCTGTTTGTGAGCATTTTTCTCCTTTGCCAAGATAATCCAACAGATAGATAGCAATAAAAACTGTAACATAGAGGCACAGAATAAATTAGAGGAAAAACAATAAGAAATTGAGAAACTTATTCAAGAGTGATCAAGTGTAATATACACTGCTCAAAAAAATAAAGGGAACACTTAAACAACACAATGTAACTCCAAGTTAATCACACTTCTGTGAAATCAAACTGTCCACTTAGGAAGCAACACTGATTGACAATAAATTTCACATGCTGTTGTGCAAATGGAATAGACAACAGGTGGAAATTATAGGCAATTAGCAAGACACCCCCAATAAAGGACTGGTTTTGCAGGTGGTGACCACAGACCACTTCTCAGTTCCTATGCTTCCTGGCTGATGTTTTGGTCACTTTTGAATGCTGGCGGTGCTTTCACTCTAGTGGTAGCATGAGACGGAGTCTACAACCCACACAAGTGGCTCAGGTAGTGCAGCTCATCCAGGATGGCACATCAATGCGAGCTGTGGCAAGAAGGTTTGCTGTGTCTGTCAGCGTAGTGTCCAGAGCATGGAGGCGCTACCAGGAGACAGGCCAGTACATCAGGAGACGTGGAGGAGGCCGTAGGAGGGCAACAACCCAGCAGCAGGACTGCTACCTCCACCTTTGTGCAAGGAGGAGCAGGAGGAGCACTGCCAGAGCCCTGCAAAATGACCTCCAGCAGGCCACAAATGTGCATGTGTCTGCTCAAACGGTCAGAAACAGACTCCATGAGGGTGGTATGAGGGCCCGACGTCCACAGGTGGGGGTTGTGCTTACAGCCCAACACCGTGCAGGACGTTTGGCATTTGAGAAGAACACCAAGATTGGCAAATTCACCACTGGCGCCCTGTGCTCTTCACAGATGAAAGCAGGTTCACACTGAGCACGTGACAGACGTGACAGAGTCTGGAGATGCCGTGGAGAACGTTCTGCTGCCTGCAACATCCTCCAGCATGACCGGTTTGGCGGTGGGTCAGTCATGGTGTGGGGTGGCATTTCTTTGGGGGGCTGCACAGCCCTCCATGTGCTCGCCAGAGGTAGTCTGACTGCCATTAGGGACCGAGATGAGATCCTCAGACCCTTTGTGAGACCATATGCTGGTGCGGTTGGCCCTGGGTTCCTCCTAATGCAAGACAATGCTAGACCTCATGTGGCTGGAGTGTATCAGCGGTTCCTGCAAGAGGAAGGCATTGATGCTATGGACCGCCCGTTCCCCAGACCTGAATCCAATTGAGCACATCTGGGACATCATGTCTCGCTCCATCCACCAACGCCACGTTGCACCACAGACTGTCCAGGAGTTGGCAGATGCTTTAGTCTAGGTCTGGGAGGAGATCCCTCAGGAGACCATCCGCCACCTCATCAGGAGCATGCCCAGGCGTTGTAGGGAGGTCATACAGGCACGTGGAGGCCACACACACTACTGAGCCTCATTTTGACTTGTTTTAAGGACATTACATCAAAGTTGGATCAGCCTGTAGTGTGGTTTTCCACTTACATTTTGAGGGTGACTCCAAATCCAGACCTCCATGGGTTGATACATTTGATTTCCATTGATAATTTTTGTGTGATTTTGTTGTCAGCACATTCACCTATGTAATGAAAAAAGTATTTAATAAGATTATTTCATTCATTCAGATCTAGGATGTGTTATTTTAGTGTTCCCTTAATTTATTTGAGCAGTGTATTATAGAAATAAAGCAAACTGGATGGAATATGGGGAAAAATGCACCAAATTCTTTTTTAATTTTCAACATAGGAATGCTACCAAAAATAATTGACTGAAACTGGTTACAAATGACGGAGTCACCCATGATTCACCAAATGATACTTTGAAGGAGGAAACAAAGTACTTTAAGCATATGTTTTCATTTCAGTCGCCTCCATATCCTCTAACTGAAGCTAATTGTAGAGATTATTTTCTATTGATAATGTAAAATTAACAGCCATACAGAAAGACTAATGTGAAGGTGAAATTACAGAGGAGGAACTTCTGGATGCAATTAAAGACTTTAAGTCCGGGAAAACTCCAGGGTTGGATGGCATACCAGTCGAGGTATACGAAATCTCTTTTGATATACTCAGAGGACCGTTATTAGCATGTTTTAACCACTCCTATGTAAATGTTAGATTATCAGACACTCAAGAAGAAGGTCTGATTTCATTATTACTGAAACAGGATACAAGTGGGAAATATAAAGATCCAGTCCATTAAAAAAAATTGGAGGCCCCTTACACTTCAGTGTTGTGATGCAAAAATCTTAGCAAAATGTATAGCGCATAGAATTAAAAAGGTATTGTCGGACATTATTCATTCTAATCAGACATGTTTTTTACATGGAAGATACATTGGAGATAATATAAGGCAAGTATTGGAAACAATAGAACACTATGAAAAATCTGGGAAACCAGGCCTGCTCTTCATAGCAGACTTCGAAAAGGCATTTGATAAAGTACGACTGGGGTTTATATATAAATGCCAGGAGCATTTCAATTTTGGAGAATCTCTTATAAAATGGGTTAAAATCATGTATAGTAACCCTAGGTGTAAAATAGTAAATAATGGCTATTTCTCAGAAAGTTTTAAACTGTCAAGAGGAGTGAAACAAGGTTGTCCACTATCGGCATATCTATTTATTATGGCCATCGAGATGTTAGCTATTAAAATCAGATCCAACAATAATATCAAGGGATTAAAAATCCAGGGTTTAAAAACAAAGGTGTCATTGTACGCTGATGATTAATGTTTTCTTTTAAATCCACAACTTGAATCCCTCCACAGCCTCATTTTCTAACCTCTCTGGATTACAACCAAATTATGATAAATGTACTATATTACGTATTGGATCACTAAAAAATAAAAATTTTACATTACCATGTAGTTTACCAATAACATGGTCTGATGGTGATGTGGATATACTTGGAATACATATCCCAAATGAAATAAATGATCTCACTCCAATACATTTTAATAGAAAGTTAGCAAAAATCACCCTGATTAACTCAGTTTACCTATTTGCTTATGGTCTTGCCTACGCCTAGCGAACAGTTTTTTAAATTCTATGAGAAAAAAATATTCCATTTGATTTGGAACGGCAAGCCAGACAAAATTAAACGGGCCTATTTATATAATGAATATGAATTCGGAGGACAGAAATGATTAAATATTAAAGCATTAGACCTATCACTAAACCTTCAGTCATACAAAAGTTATACTTACATCCGAACTGGTTCTCTAGCAAATTAGTAAGATTGTCTCACCCATGTTCAAGAATGGCCCTTTTCCCTTTATTCAGCAACAACCTCTCACTTTCAGTTATTTGAAAAGGAAATCATCTCCCAAATATCACTATTTCTAAAACAAGCCATAGAAAGTTGGTTGCAATTTCAATTTAATCCTCCAGTAACAACAGAACAAATAATGCAACAAATATTGTGGTTAAACTCAAATATACTAATTGATAAAAAAAACTATATTTTTTTGACAAAATGTTAAAAAAAGGTATAATCTTCGTAAATGATATCATCGGTAGGACTGGTGGAGTTATGTCGCACATGTAGCTAACAAAAACATATGGAAATGTCTGGTCTACCCAAAATTACAACCAAATAATTGCAGCATTACCGCAAAAATGGAAGAGGAAAGTGGAAGAGGGAAAAAGTAAGGAACTTGTCTGTCGGCCCTGCATTAAAGAACATAATCGGTTAAAGAAAACTGCGATAAATAAAAAAGTATACCAGTCTAATTTAAGGACCAACGTGTACCTATGATGAAAATTACAGGCCTCTCTCATCTTTTTAAGTGGGAGAACTTGCACAATTGGTGGCTGACTAAATACTTTTTTTCCCCACTGTATGTGTATGTGTATATATGTATGAATGTATATATGTATGTATGTATATATGTGTATGTATGTATGAGTATATATATATATATATATATATATATATATATATATATATATATATATATATTTGCGAGAGAGAAAAAACATATGGGGGATTGGACGTGATGCAGACAATTTAATTGATGGAAGTTACAATCTATCTGCAATATTAAAGCTGATCTACCCCATTAAAAAAATGAAAAAAATGAAAAGATCATCCATCCACCTGACAGGTGTGGCATATCAAGAAGCTGATTAAACAGCATGATCATTACACAGGTGCACCTTGTGCTGGGGACAATAAAAGGTCACTCTAAAATGTGCAGTTCTGTCACACAACACAATGCCATAGATGTCCATTTTTGTAGGGAGAGTGCAATTGGCATGCTGACTGCAGGAATGTCCAACAGAGCTGTTGCCAGAGTTTTTAATATTCATTTCTCTACCATAAGCTGCCTACAACTTTTTTTTAGAGAATTTGGCAGTACGTCCAACCTGCCTCACAAGCGCAGACCACATGTATGGCGTCGTGTGGGAGAGCGGTTTGCTGATGTCAACCTTGTGCACAGTGTCCCATGGTGGTGGTGGGATTATGGTATGGGCAGGCATTAACTACAGACAACGAACACAATTGCATTTTATCGATGGCAATTTGAATGCACAGAGACACCGTGACAAGATCCTGAGGCCCATTGTCGTGCCATTCATCCGCCACCATCACCTCATGTTTCAGCATGATAATGCACGGCCCCATGTCGCAAGGATCTGTACACAATTCCTGGAAGCTGAAAATGTCCCAGTTCTTCCATGGCCTGCTTACTCACCAAACATGTCACCCATTGAGCATGTTTGGGATGCTCTGGATCGACATGTACGACGGCGTGTTTCAGTTCCCGCCAATATCCAGCAACTTCAATCAATCAATCAATCAATTTTATTTTATATAGCCCTTCTTACATCAGCTAATATCTCGAAGTGCTGTACAGAAACCCAGCCTAAAACCCCAAACAGCTAGTAATGCAGGTGTAGAAGCACGGTGGCTAGGAAAAACTCCCTAGAAAGGCGAAAACCTAGGAAGAAACCTAGAGAGGAACCAGGCTATGAGGGGTGGCCAGTCCTCTTCTGGCTGTGCCGGGTGGAGATTATAACAGAACCATGCCAAGATGTTCAAAAATGTTCATAAGTGACAAGCATGGTCAAATAATAATCAGGAATAAATCTCAGTTGGCTTTTCATAGCCGATCATTAAGAGTTTGAAAACAGCAGGTCTGGGACAGGTAGGGGTTCCATAACCGCAGGCAGAACAGTTTAAACTGGAATAGCAGCAAGGCCAGGCGGACTGGGGACAGCAAGGAGTCACCACGGCCGGTAGTCCCAACGTATGGTCCTAGGGCTCAGGTCTCTCAGTTGGCTTTTCATAGCCGATCATTAAGAGTTGAAAACAGCAGGTCTGGGACAGGTAGGGGTTTCGTAGCCGCAGGCAGAACAGTTGAAACTGGAATAGCAGCAAGGCCAGGCGGACTGGGGACAGCAAGGTGTCATCATGCCCGGTAGTCCTGACGTATGGTCCTAGGGCTCAGGTTCTCAGAGAGAAAGAGAGAACGAGAGAATTAGAGAGAGCATACTTAAATTCACACAGGACACTGGATAAGACAGGAGAAGTACTCCAGGTATAACCAACTAACCCCAGCCCCCCGACACATAAACTACTGCAGCATAAATACTGGAGGCTGAGACAGGAGCGGTCCGGAGACACTGTGGCCCCATCCGAAGAAACCCCCGGACAGGGCCAAACAGGAAGGATATAACCCCACCCACTCCGCCAAAGCACAGCCCCCGCACCACTAGAGGGATATCCCCAACCACCAACTTACAATCCTGAGACAAGGCCGAGTATAGCCCACAGAGGTCTCCACCACAGCACAAACCAAGGGGGGGGCGCCAACCCAGACAGGAAGATCACGTCAGTAACTCAGCCATTGAAGAGGAGTGGGACAACATTCCACATGCCACAATCAACAGCCTGATCAATCTATGCGAAGGAGATGTGACACGCTGCATGAGGCAAATTATGGTTTTCTGATCCACGCCCCTACTTTTTTTAAAGGTATATGTGACCAGCAGATGCTTATCTGTATTCCCAGTCAAGTTAAATCAATAGATTAGGCCTAATTAATTTATTTCAATTGACTGACTTTCTTATATGAACTGTAACTCAGTAACACGATAACTCTTTGAAATTGTTGCATGTTGCGTTTATATTTTTGTTCAGTATATTTAGGTGCAGGAGCTCCACAATACTTTTGAGATAATATTCTATAACAGGAACAGGAGCTCAAGCATTAGAACATTTGAGGTGCTGGTACTCAGCTCCAGTGAGATCCTGCCCAAGTCAAACACTGCATATTCTTCAGATACCTTAATATTCAGTTGACCTTTTGATCTTCCTATTTTGGTGCATAATATTAAGCTGTTATTTTCATGGTGTGAAAGAACAGGTGCAGACTTTGCACTAGTGCAAATACTTAAAACGTTGGCCCTAAGAGTAAGCCTATATACTTTGATTGAGAAGTCTGTGACCTATGCACATGAAGCTCTTGGTTGTACTGTGGTGTAGCTACTAGATAATACAATCACTGGTCAAGTCATTGGGTCATGCCAGTGTCTTTTTCTGGTACAGAATATATTTTGATTGTGCAGAAATATATGAGAGAAAGGGAGTCAAAGTTAGTCCATTACAATATTGAGATAAGCTTGTGTAACTAGTGGTCGTATAGTTGTCTCAGTTAATAGGTCATCTTGTGTTTTGGGAAGATGCTATGTAAGAACACAAAGCTGTGTGTGTGTGGATGGGGGAGTGTTTGTGGGGAGCTATTAAGGGCCTGTGTGTGTGTGAACTAGTGTGTGTGTATATTTGATTTGAGGACAAAGGTGATGGATAGATACTTTATACCACTATTTGGCAGTATGGTAGCTTTCCACACACAGTATATAATAATATAATAATTTGAAAGGTACTTAAATAGTTTATATTTATTTTATTTAAGATTTCATTTAAAAACATTCAGAGATCAAGTTCATGGGGAAAATGCATGGTCAAAATAAAGACATTCTCAGGAATTAATATAGGCCTATAGAGTATTTGCTGTCCACCCCAAATGTACCAGTATTTTGCTGTCTAATATTTGAGTTATAATTTGAAGGCTGCAGGAGTTGGTTCAACAGTGATTGTTCTTCAAACTCTTCAAATCTCTCTCTCTCTCTCTCTCTCTCTCTCTCTCTCTCTCTCTCTCTCTCTCTCTCTCTCTCTCTCTCTCTCTCTCTCTCTCTCTCTCTCTCTCTCTCTCACACACACACACACACACACACACACACACACACACACACACACACACACACACACACACACACACACACACACACACACACACTCTCTCCGTTTCACCCCTAACCCCCTCCCCCCAGAACCCCTCAAATTGTCCTATTTTTCTCATTATTCCTCTATTCCTTTTTCTATACATATTTGTTAATATTTTGTTCACTTGCTAAGGAATAGTCATATTTTCTAGTACACTTTTTAATTCTTAGGTGTCATTTTCAAAATATGACAGTGTTGTTGTTGATGTGTATGTCAGAGTAGAGCTAATATTTAAGACCTACATTAACAACTTTATCAGAAATATTATGGCATTTCCCCTACTATTAGAGTTGGTCAGTGGGCATGAAGCTCGTTAAGCCATCAGGCTTCAGCTCTTCTCAAATATTTAAAGATGTGCTTAAAGAAATTACAAATAGTACCTAAACAACAAGTCCAGGCCCAAGGTCAAATCATCATGGCTACCAACCTCGGGGCGCTCAATTGGAAGCTAGCTCATTTAATTTTGGCGAGAGGGTTTTTGACTTGCCGAGATTTTCACAAGCTTTTATATTACTGTATACGAGGACTGCTCCGTGCTGCTGTTCTCAAAAGTGAATGTAAATTATGCCCTGAGCATTACGCAGTCTGATGGGAGATAAATATCAGCAGATTAATGAGGTGAATGGAGGGTGTATAGTGGTGTGTGTGTGTATGTGTGTTTGTCATGAGGGGAGCACTAATGTAGTGCATTAATACATTTCAGAAACACTTGCACACCTTTATCTAATTTGTTGGCTTTTTCCTAATTTCAACCGTAAGAAAATATATTCTGAAAATTGACAAATTGTCTCACAACAAGTTATGTGTTTGAGTGAAGTGACAGATAAATAATATTAATCTAGGGAAAGCGATACAAAGGCCTGCGAGTCATATTTGCACATGGTGGTTGAGGAGAGAGAGAGAGAGAGAGAGAGAGAGAAAGAGAGAGAGAGAGAAAGAAAGAAAGAAAGAAAGAAAGAGAGAGAGAGCTCGAATGGAATCTCTATGCAAACTAGGGCTGGAATAATGAGATGTATTTATGAAGCGAAAGGAAGAGTGTGTGGGGGTACTAGGGGAGGAGGGCGGAGGGAGGGGGATTTGTGGCAGCTTTTGAAAGGCAGCAGGCTGCAGACTGAATGGTAGAGAGGGAGGGAGAGGGAAGACAGACGGGGGGGGGGTAGTGGCAGGGGCCCCATTGGTACAGCCCATCCACCAGAGCAGCTGTGAAAAGGGGTCTCGTCTTTTTCCCACGCCCAGCAAGACGCAAAACAGTAGTTCAGCTCGCTAGGGTCAAGTCCCATCGCTAATATATACACACACACACACACACACACACACACACTCACACACACACACAGAGAGAGAAAAAAAATGGTTTATAAAAGTTGTGCAAATTAACGAGCTGTCGGGGAGGCACTCTGATATGGAGACACCTGCCATTCTCCCAGAACACACTGCAACTCACTTAGGGCCACTGGGTTCAATGGGGAGACAAATCATTCCTAATTTTTACTTGAATTTACAATTTTGGAAGAACATAAACACTGTAAATGTGGATTATTTTTATTGTAGCTGCACAGTACTGTACAGTACTGTCTCTGTTTTTAAATATTGTTATATGATGCATTTGTAATGCACATTTATTTCTATTTTTTTTAGACAAATGTTTTCAATTGTTCACATATTATTAGGTACAGTATGTTATGATGCTCTAGAGAGAGATAGTTTGTTTCAGTTATGTTGATAGCTGTTATATGCTGTGGTGTCCATTCTCACCCCCCACTCTGCACCCCCTGCAGACAAACTTGGCCTTGTGCTAGATCTGGGACCCATAGCCGTGAGCTTGGTTGTGACACACACACACACACACCACACACACGCACGCACACACACACACACACACACACACACACACACACACACACACACACACACACACACACACACACACACACACACACACACACACACACACACACACACACAGAGAGAATGGGCTTTGGGGAGACACAAAAGACAGGAGGAAGGGGGCTCAGTTTATGTGTGTGTGTGTGTGTGTGTGTGTGTGTGTGTGTGTGGTGTGTGTTGGTGGAAGACATGGCAACATTGGAGGAATGTCTTGAAGGCGGACTCTCAGTGTGACCTTCGATCCCTGTCCAAATAATGGGGGCATGGGTGCGAGAGGGAAGGGGGACATTTTAGTATTCAGCTATATACACAATACCAAATACCATCATTGATTCATGCAAGAATTCTATCGCCGGGCTAGGCTCTATGATAACAATAGTGATATAAGAGAGAGGGAGAGAGCATTTTTGCAGTATCGAGGGTGTTTCTGCTGCTTCGTATTCACTCTGATATCAGAGCACATTTTATTTTGTTAATCATGATTTGTAACATGTTCAAATGTTTTAGGCTTTTAAAACCTGCCTAATAGGATTGACAGATTCATTCAGTCCACAAATATTCTACCATGATTAATTGTTTGAGCTGAGCTGTGATATAGATGGCAGAAATGGTGACTATCTTTGTACTGAACCTTGCAGTGGCATCGACAACCAGAGCGGTGTCACACACATTTTTCTCCCCCTCCATTTTCTCACTGCCTGTACACTACCCAGAATGGTGTCGCACTCAAATCACTCCCCACAGCCCTCCTCCGCTGCATCCATGCTACTCGGGGCTGTGTCACACTAAATCGCTCCCCCTGACTCAATTACCCGCCCCATTTTACGTTCCGAAAAATCAAAGACACACACCCGCCAGTCCTTAGAGTAAACAGAGACTAAGCACTCATCCCTCTCTCCTTCTCTCCTCCCCTCCCTCCTGCCCTGGTATTCAGGCAGAGGTGGAGAATAGAGACGGGGACCTCCTCCTAATTAGCTCTGTGTAAAGACGTATTGTGACAGTCAATGTGCGTATTGAGAGGATCTGTACCACAGGCAGTGGGAGTATTGTGAGGGGATGTATAGTCTGTTTATTGGGTTTGTTAGTGGAGTTTATACCCTGCTGTTTGAATAGAATACATTCTCATCTCTAGCCTTTGACGCTTTCACAGTAGTACATATAATAGGTCATATGCTGTGTTGTGTGGTTTCTTACATACAGCACTTTAAAGTGTAGCTTTATGAGTATACACACAAATATATGTGATTTTTATAGTTAAAGTTAGAGAGCTGTCTGTCTGGTCTGAGATTGCAAGCTGTCAATCAAAATGGAGACAGACTAAAAATATAGAAATCCGCTTTTTCCAGATTTGACCTTCTTCCCTCTTCATTTATCGCTCTCTCTCTCTCGCTTTCCTTTTTATGTGGTGTTTAATATGTTTTAATTGAGTTAGCTATAATCGTTTGCTCTCCCTTCTCGTTCCTCTTGGTTCACTGCACTCCACGGGAGTCTTTCCCCTGTTTTAGCAGTGTAATCCTTTACTGCAGGACAAAGCTGCCCCCCCTCCAACCACAGGGGTCCATTAGCCCCCCAGTGAGAGAGAGGGTCTGTACCCCTATAAACTATCTCCCTCTGTAACCACAGACAAATAGATATGTTGAGGAGGCTATGTTTTACCACAGGCAATGCTGGCGATGTATTTTTGTATTTTATTTTTTACTTTGGGAGGAACCCTGTGAGCTTTCTGTTGAGATGATATTCCTTCACTCCTTAATACTCTGCATACTCTTATTCAGTTGAGCCTGTAAATCTCCTATTAGTCTCCCCTTCTCTATCTCTCTCTCCCTAGGCTACCATCCCCATTTTATCTCAAGTCCAAAGCCACAGGCCCTGGGCTACTCACACACAGACACCCCTCTCTCTCTCCTCATACGCAAACACACCCCTCTCTCTCTCCCCTTTGCCTTTCACCTCTCAACCCTCCCTCTCTGCTCCTGTCTTTATAATGCAGTCTTTATTCTGCGCTTGGTGGAGGGCTGCCTTGAACTAACATTGTCCCTCAGCCCGCCTCTGGTGGGGAGCACTACTGTGTGTGGAGGAATGGGGAGTTAACACCCATGTCTGAGCCCTCTCAATGGGAGTATTGTGTCTGAATCTTCCTCCACATAACCCCCCTTTGCATAGGCCATCGTGGCTGCACCCCTAACCTCTCTGATCCCTACTCTTTTCTGTCTTAGGGAAACACACTCCCACATACGAATGCACTGATATGTGAAGGACACACGGATACACACACAGGTTCTGTACTGTAGTTTTCCACTGAAATATAAGGTCAACAATCACTTGCATACCACTACCAACCTTGCTTTATTACCTAAATGTCCTACACATTTGCATTACTTTTCAAATCTCCCAAACGTCTCTTACCATAATAGCTATGTTTACCATCATGCTTACCATCCCATTGGTCGACATCTCCTGGCCCATGGATCTTCTAGGCATAAATGGGTACATTGGGTGTATGGTTGTGGTGGGAGGCCCAGGCCAACTCTTTCACAGTGTAGGGAAATAAGGACAAAGGCCTGGGTAAAGGAATGCCCCTTCTGCTATTACCATGAGAACAGGACTCAGGACACTATCAGAATAATATCCCATCAATGCACTTGGGGATGACAGACAGGGAGACAGGGAGACAGTTTCAGAAGACTTTGGGGAAACCTTGGGGAGGTTATCAGAGAGATATTAGGTTGATTACTGAAATGATCAATTCAAAATCAACTGCTAACAAATCAGATGGCATTGCAGCATATCATTTAAACTAAAACAAAAAAGGTTGCTTTTCAAGCTTTGTTATCATTGTTAATGTGTAAAAAATTGTATATGCCAATAAAACTTTAACATCTACCATTGTGTTATTATGAGCGTAAGTTCAACCTATCCAACGAATGTCTTTTCATTTCTGTAGTGTTTGTTTGTGTTTAGTAGAGCCTTGAGGCCATGTTACAAAAGTGCTAGTTGGCGTTTGCTTCCCACATCGCCATCATCAAAGTGCTGCTGTAACAAATTTGCATTTGCATGAAAGCGGAGAGATGTCAAATGCTAAAGGTGAAGTAAAAAATAAAAACGTTCTCTGTATTTTCCTTTCACAGATGAAGAACGAGAAAAAGAAGCGAGTGGGCGGATGGAGTGAAGGATGAAGGCTGGGTAGACGACTGAACAGAGAGAGAGAGGCCCCGTGCGGCTGTCCATCCGTTCATCGCCATGGGCTCTTGTCCTCGTCTCTCCTCCCCTGGTCCAAACTCCCATCCAAGGGCCCTTTGAAGCGAGTGCGGCCCAAAAAGGGAGCTCTTGAGTGGGCTGGCGAGGCAGGAATAAGTCCATGCTGGTTACCAGCAACTCTGGAGATGACGGCAAAATAAATCGATATGGAGAAGAGAATGTGGAGAAGAGAGTGGGGTTGTCCAGGTTAGCCCACGGCCTAGGGGCCTGGAGACCTCCAGAGGAGGCCCATCTCGACCTCGCTCAGCCCCAGCCAAGGCTCCTCAGACTGGGCCTGGGTCCCTACCCACAATGGGTGTGTGTGGTTCTGCTGGAGGGGGCCTCCCAACAAACACCACATGATACACATTCTCCCAAATTTAAAAAAAAAAAGAATGCTAAAGGGCATTTCCCTCTCTCTTTATTTCTGTTTTCTTTAAAAAAGATTGACGTACTCCCCCACCTGCACCCTGTGGCTGTGTGTGAATGCTGGTGGGGGGTTCTGATTTTTGATTCAGACTTCAGATCCACTCACTGCTTATTCCCGGGGACACTTTTACATTTGACAAAGAGACAGTAACATCTCATTTTTACATTTCTATTTTTATTTTCTACACTGGTGTGCTTCCTCCACAGCAATATACAAACCACAACAACCACTGAAATATATTTTTTTATCAGGCTCTTTATTGTTCAATTCCAATTGAATTTTTCAATTGGCATGATCAAAGACCATAGAATAAAATGTATGCCCAGTAAAACCCATGTCAGATCTCCTATCAATAGAGTTCATTCATTTTGACAAGCTAGAATAAAGGGATCCAAGGAAACACAAGGCCATCAACAGGAGCAGTACAGATGACTGGACACTCCCTGGAGAACACAGAACCAGCAGACAGGTATCTTACCCGGTAACAACATACTCTCCCTCTGTCACAAACACTGACAATACTTCTTCTTTCAAACACTGACCAATTCCCTGTAATTCAAATATAATATAAAACAAAATTATACCTAAAATCAAATCAAATTTGATTAGTCGCATACACATATTTGCAGATGTTATCGCAGGTGCAGTGAAATGCTGTGTTTCTAGCTCCAACAGTGCAGTAATACCTAGCAATACAAACCAATAAACACAAATCAAAAAAAATTATATTAAGAAATTAAGAAATATCAGAACGAGCCATGTCAGAGTCCGGAATTTTTTAAATAAAATAAAAATAATATATATAATTGTGTGTATGGACAGTATAGACAGTATATGTGTAGAAAAGGTGTGCACAGCAGTAGTTGAACATAGGAAGTGGGTAAAACAGTATGTAAACATTATTAAAGTGACCAGTGTTCAATGACTATGTACATAGGGCAGCAGTCTCTAAGGTGCAGGTATAGTACCGGGTGGTAGCCAGCTAGTAACAGTGACTAAGGTTCAAGGTAGGGTACTGGATGGAGGCCGGCTAGTGGTGACTATTTAACAGTCTGATGGCCTGGAGATAGAAGCTGTTTTTCAGTCTCTCGGTTCCAGCTTTGATGCACCTGTACTGTCTCCGCCTTCTAGATGGTAGTGGGGTACCTGTATTGTGAGAAGAAAACTAACACACAACCCACAAATCTGCATTGGTCTCAAATAGCATCTCTTTCCCTATAGATGCACTGTACCCTGCTATTGTCTGGTAGTGTTAGGTACTATGACCAGCCCATAATGGAGGTTCTCCCTCACACCCCTTCTGTTTCTGTGTATGTGCCAACTGTAAGCAGCTGTCTGTTATAGGGCTCTAGTGCCAAGCTGCCGTCGTAGTCATGGTGACGCAGCACAGTTGTTTACATCCAGACGGGCACAGCCTCAGATAAAATGGCCACCACTCTGTTCCTCTGACAAAGATGGCGGCCATCAGCGTCTCTGTTCTAGCGCCATCTGTTACCTTACCTGCCGTATGCAAATCTAGACTAATTACATTTGCATATCCTCTTGATCTAGTTACCGTGTGTGCTGACACAGCTAATTGCTCATAATCATGCCATAGAGGTGGTGAGTGTGCGTACACTAAGTAGAAAGGCTTGTCACCGCTGTTCGTTTCCCTCGTGGTGTGTGTGTGTAATATTGTGTTTTATCGAGGTTAATGTGGCTAGAATAAAAGGAATGATCTGTGTCAGTCTGGGAAATGCCCCCCCCCCCCCTATGCAAATCACTCACTTTAAAGAGAGGCAGGGGCTTTTGTTAATCAAATGCCCCAGAAACACACATGCTTATTCGCACACGCACACAGACATGCAACAGACATGCAACACATGCGCACACACACAGACAGACACTCGTTCATTGGCACACACACGCGTACAGACACACACGCGTACAGACACACGTAAATGAAAAGCAGGACACAAACAGACTGTAATTAAGAGGGGATGCCCAGGCCCAACGAATTCCAGACAGACCATAATAGCCTCATTATCATGCACATTGGTCTCTCATAGTAGGTCGTCTGGTTTCCATGGCGTTGGACACATCTGTGTATGTATACTACCCAGTCGCCAAGCTGTGTGTAACCGACTGCCATCTCGGTATATCATTGAAATTGGAGATCAGATGTACAATGAGAGGGATGGAAATATCATTGAGTCATTCACTTTTGAGCTGATACTCTCCTTATTTGCGGAAAGAAATCTCTGATACTATTGTTTTCAAGTATCTCATTGTCATTTTTTTCAGACAGGTCAGACAGATACAGGAAAAAGGCTACATCTTAAAAAACTCTCGGGTGAGGCATACTTTCACTGCACATTTTCTCATCTGAAGTATGAGTTTTCTAATAACTAGCCGATACTGTCAATTAATTCAAATGTTATAGACTGGGAATTAGGTGGATAGAGACGAATATCTCTCATACGTATTAAAAAATCCTCTGGCGCATCGTTCCCATAGTTAAATTTGATTGAGCCTCTCAGTTTTTGGCCATTAATTCATTTGAGGCGAATGGTCTGTGCAGCTGAGCAACAATGCTGTCTTCGTATTTGCATTTGCCCTGTAGCCAGGCAGCTGCAGCAGTCAGACCTGTACAGTTGGCTATATGTGGGCAAAATGGCGGTCACGCAAATCAGAGGCTATGTCTGATGGTTGTGGGAGCGAGGGGGGAAGGGGAGAGGGGTGATGGGGGAGGTGCTGTATTTTGACGGTTTTGGGGAGTCTGGGTGAGGGGGCGACTGAGGTGATTTGGGGGTCTAAACCTGGGGGTTGGGGGGGTGGGGTGTTCGAAGGGGTAAGAATTTAGGGGGTGCAGGTTTGCACAGAAACCATTAACAGGGGGTAACCATTAATGGGGGGTTTGGGGAGTAGGGGGGGTTTGGCATGTCTTGGTCTGCGTATGCGTGCATGTGTGTGAGTCATTTACATATTCAGTGCAGCGAGGAAGCCAATATGCTGTCCGACGACCCAGACGTATACACAACCCGAACATACAGCCGTGGTCAAAAATGTTGGTCTTCACAAAGTTCGCTGCTTCAGTGTTATGAGATATTTTTGTCAGATGTTACTATGGTATACTGAAGTATAATTACAAGCATTCCATAAGTGTCAAAGGCTTTTATTGACAATTACTTTAAGTTTATGCAAAGAGTCAATATTTGCAGTGTTGACCCTTCTTTTTCAAGACCTCTGCAATCCGCCCTGGCATGCTGTGAATTAACTTCTGGGCCACATCCTGACTGATGGCAGCCCATTCTTGCATAATCAATGCTTGGAGTTTGTCCGAATTTGTGGGCTTTTGTTTGTCCACCCGCCTCTTGAGGATCGACCACAAGTTCTCAATGGGATTAAGGTCTGGGGAGTTTCCTGGCCATGGACCAAAAATGTTTCAATGTTTTGTTCCCCGAGCCACTTAGTTATCACTTTTGCCTTATGGCAAGGTGCTCCATCATGCTGGAAAAGGCATTAGGTCGTCACCAAACTGTTCTTGGATGGTTGGGAGAAGTTGCTCTCGGAAGATGTGTTGGTACCATTCTTTATTAATGGCTGCTTTCTTAGGCAAAATTGTGAGTGAGCCCACTCCCTTGGCTGAGAAGCAACCCCACACATGAATGGTCTCAGGATGCTTTACTGTTGGTATGACACAGGACTGATGGTAGCGCTCACCTTGTCTTCTCCGGACAAGGTGTTTTCCTGATGCCCCAAACAATCGGAAAGGGGATTCATCAGAGAAAATGACTTTACCCCAGTCCTCAGCAGTCCAATCCTTGTACCTTTTGCAGAATATCAGTCTGTCCCTGATGTTTTTCCTGGAGAGAAGTGGCTTCTTTGCTGCCCTTCTTGACACCAGGCCATCCTCCAAAAGTATTCGCCTCACTGTGCGTGCAGATGCACTCACACCTGCCTGCTGACATTCCTGAGCAAGCTCTGAACTGTGTTAACGAGAGAATCACTGACATGACGGCAGCTGGTCCTTTTGTGGCAGGGCTGAAACGCAGTGGAAATGTTTTTTTGGGGATTAAGTTCATTTTCATGGCAAAGAGGGACTTTGCAATTAATTGCAATTCATCTGATCACTCTTCATGACATTCTGGAGTATATGCAAATTGCCATCATCAAAACTGAGGCAGCAGACTTTGTGTAAATTAGTATTTGTGTCATTCTCAAAACATTTGACCACAACTGTACACACCACCACTACCACCATTAGAGTAAAGAGCTCTCGCTTCATGTTGAATACATGATTGATATTCTGCCTCACTCTGTCCAATGAGAGGATGGAAGGCAGATTCCAGCCAATAGAAATGGATAATAGAACAGGAAGAGGAAGCAACAAGGAGGGAAGTAGAGAGAAATCAACAACACTATAAGCTCGGAGAGAGAGGAAAGAGGAGAGGGGAGGGGTACTGGTGAAATACGAAAGCGCAATGGCAGGTCGAGAAGCTGCAATGTGGAGACATGCGGTTGTGCAATTCACAGACATCACAATACGACTAAAGTAATACCCTCAGAGACAGATCAAAAAAATTCAACTGACAGCATTCAACTGAGATGTTCCGTATTAGCAGTGAAGACTGAACATATTATATAGAAATTACATTTTGTTGTCTCGGTGTGACAAAGGGAGATAGCTCAACAGTCACAGACGCAGTCACAGAATAATCTGAATATAGTGAGGATATCGCCAATGGAATTTATAGCGATCGCTCATTAGGAAGTGTCAATGATTTAAAGTGAGGTTTGGGGGGCTCGCCCATACTAATAATGGGGTTAGGGAGTGCAGAGCTTGTGAGGGCAAAGAAGTCAGACAGCCAGACAGAGAGACATGATGCGGATCTCCATAATGTCCTATACGAATACTGGTGTGTGCTGGTGATGGAGAGATGGAGAGGGGGATGAACAGGCTGGTCCTGGATGTCTGGACTGGGAGCGTGGGAACGTCAAGCGAATATATGCAGAACAGGCAGGCACTGGCTAGACGGCCACCAAGGCCTGAATGCCTCTGCAGCAGGTGAAAGAGGACCCCAGAGTTCAAGGGTCAAGGCCAAAGTGGGGGCCTAGGGGGTCAGTCTCTCTCGTTCTAAGTGTGTGCGTGCGTGTAGGGCCACCACTCGGTCTGTCTGGGTCTAGCTGGATGCTAATGGAGGTTCAGGCCTGTTTAATAAGCAGTAGCCATGGAGTTCAGAGCCCCTCTTTTAGGCCAGGAGAGGGTCAGACTGGATGCTGCTGCAGGGATGGTGAAGAAGAGGTCCTCCATCATCCAAAGTCATTCAGCCCCTCTGGAATAACTGACAGGCAGGCCCCCTCAAGTTAGACCTCCCCTACTGAAAGTGTGAGATTGTTTTATGATTGACATTCCGATTTCAGGCATTCCTGAAACTTCTTTGCCAGCTAGTAAGATATGTTAGGAAGCAAGTTATATGTTAAACATTTATGATGCAGTGTGTTCCGTCAGACCATTGCTTCATCTATGCTTTTATAAGGCTTTTAACTGCATTGTATTTCATTCATTTTAAAACATGTACTATTAAAAAGGTCCAACCTGTAACATATTCATTTCTATGAAAAGCAGTAATAAAAAGGAGTGGCCCAAGCCCTTACTCTCTCACCCATCCAAACCATTCACTTTAGCTTTCCCTTGCTCTCCCCTGCACCTCTATAGCCGCATAGAGTGCTGTACCTCCGCATTATGAGCTGTGGTACGCCTTTAAGAGAGGAAATCATTACCTCATCAGGATCTCTCCAAAGGGAGGAAGTGAGTGAATGGGTGAAGGAGGGCAGCTCTAACTCTCGCTTCTCTTCTTTATGCGTTGGGGTGTAAGCTTCATTAGCTCTGCTTAAAAGGACAACTCCCTCTCAGTCTGCTCAATAGACCCATAGACCCTGTCTCACTGTCCCAGAGTTTGAGAAGTGTGTGTGTGTGTAGTCTTCCAACTTTCACACGCCACCAGGCCTCAGTTTCTCTGACTTAAATCAAGTCTAGCAATGAAACCTTTGAGTCTGTCTTTTTCTCTCTCCGCGTTTCTCTTGCTCTTGTCTGTCTCAGCTCTCTGCCCTAATATGTAATGGTGAAGTATCTGTATCTGCTCTTATTCGCCTCCAAGATCCTTGTTGTATTGAAACATTCACACATCTTTCTTTTCCTTTAATCCTCCATTTGCTTATTCCATCATCTCATCCTCTATTTGCACAATGGCAGATCCTAAGGAAAGATCTCAGCCCAGTGTAGCTAATTCCTATGCAAATAATTCACACACACACACACACACACACACACACACACACACACACACACACACACACACACACACACACACACACACACACACACACACACACACACACACACACACACACCATCAGCTGGGCTGAATCAACCCCCCGATAAAGAAGAGTGGATTCTGCAATTCAATTGTGACGGAGAGAATGTGGAGAGGGACCCCCATCCCCTTCGCCCCCACCTCCTCTTCTATGTCACCTCCATTTCCCATCAGGAGCTGTCTGCAGACGGCTATGTTGGGTCCTAGTCTGGCGAGTGGGAGGAGACATGTGCAGCGGAGGGTCCTGGGAAGCAAGAGGCAGGCTAGTGCAGTGATTAGCATGGCTAGTGCAGTGATTAGCATGGCCAGCCGCCATCCCTGGTTCTGTTCATTGTAACCAAACTGCATTAATGAGTCTAGAAACACATTCAGAGCTATTCTAACAGATGCCCCCGCAACCATATCTGCTAATACCCACATGTGCACATGCACATCCATGCACACTCATCCAAACCTGGGAGGATGAAATTCGTTTTTTAGCTAGTGCTCTAAGCCTGAGCCTCTCTGGACTGAATCTCAAGTTGTTCTCTCCCTCATCTTGCTCTTTGTCTCCCTCTCATTTTCTCAGTCAAGTTCAACCATTCGTCTCATTACTATTGTCCACTCTCTGGATCACTCAAAAGTTAAAGAACAGTCTGGTGTGAGTTGTTGTAGCGTTTGAGCGCACAGTTTAAATCTATATGATGCACTCCAGTGTCGCCCCTGTTGACATTCAGAGTAATAATAGCATAGGCGGATTCAGTTCACAGACTAGTGACTAGATTCGAGTATTTGTTTATGTTACTGTTTATTTGTAACACGTTTTTGCAACTTTTCAAAAGACGTGTGACTTTTGCATGTCCTTTAGTCTAGGTCACACCTCACTCCCAAGTTAAAAAGACGAGTGAAAGTAGAGTGAAGAAAACGATTCAATCCAGGGAAGGAAAGACGGAACAAAGGATGAGAGGGTTGAGTCAGAAATAGCGGCCTTGATATTTGTAGCCGTAGAAGAGAGAGAGGAAGGGAGAGGGAGAAGAGAGAGAGAGGACAATGCTGTGGCCTGGTTCTAAGTTTCCACAGGGAGATAAACACATAGCTCCCTGCTAAGTGAGTCAGGACTGGGATGGCTGCATGGGTCTCTGTTGAGACAGCAGAAAACTCTGTGCCCCAGATTAAAAGCTGACCTGCCTCTCTCGCTCTATTTTACCTAGGCCCGCATCATGCTGTAATAACCATTTATGCTGCAGAGTCTTTGTGATCTATGCATTCAAGGTTCAAATTACAGAAGTGCTGGGTACTCTCTTGGCAAACTCATAAGCATTAGAAATAGCATTGTTAGTCCAACCTACTATGTTAGATTTCAACCCTGTAGGATTTACATGCATGATATACAGTATAATGATATGTAGACAATAGTGGCACTGCCAAGTAAAGAGTAAAAGCAATTAGTAGAGTGGTGGATGAGAAATGTGTTAAATGACCTTGTGCTTATTTCTCCTCTCATCTATTTCCCTCCATTCTCTTCTTTCAGTCCAAGTTTGCTTTCGTGTAGTTTACATAAAGGAGGTTCCAGGAGGAGTGTGTGTGTGTCTGAGAAGAGTGTGCATGCATATGTGTGTGTGTCTAACAGACAGCCCCTGACCCTTGACCCTAGCCTGCTGTGAGGCTGTGGTTCCCATAGGCTGGGGGCCGTAGACAGACAGACACAAACACACAGGCTCTATTCGCATAACTGTCCTCCAGCCACTCATTCAGGACTCAGTCACGGCCACTTAAAGCACAGCAGACTCAGTGATTCAGACGAGGTGTGATCCAATGACATGTATTTATAATGAGGGGGCCACGGGGAAGCTTTTGTTGGACAGACACAATATCAGGAGCAGGGACAGAAAGAAAGTCTCCCTCACACACACACACACACACACACACACACACACACACACACACACACGCACACACTTGGGGATCATTTCCTCAGATTAAAATAACACCAGAGACCAGTGTTAGGACTAGGAAGGGGATCCATCTTTTATAATGGAACCATGCCTTTATATATTATAGACGCTAGTCGATCTGGCAGTACTGATAGAACAGCCCACTTTAACCCCATCTACCCCAGTCTGGTGGGGTGGACAACCCCCTAACCACCCCTCTCCCCCTCTCATCCAGTCCCCTCAACCCCTCTACCCCAGTCTGGTGGGGTGGACAACCCCCTAACCACCCCTCTCCCCAGTCCGGTGGGGTGGACAATATAGTGAAGACATCAAAACTATGAAATAACACGCATGGAATCATGTAGTAACCAAAAAAGTGTTAAACAAATCAAAATATATTTTATATTTGAGATTCTTCAAATAGCCACCCTATGCCTTGATGACAGCTTTGCACACTCTTGGCATTCTCAACCAGCTTCACCTGGAATGCTTTTCCAATAGTCTTGAGGGAGTTCCCACATATACTGAGCACTTGTTGGCTGCTTTTCCTTCCCTCTGCCGTCCGACTCATCTCAAACCATCTCAATTTGGTTGAGGTCGGGGGATGGGGGAGGCCAGGTCATCTGATGCAGCACTCTATCACTCTCCTTCTTGCTAAAATAGCCCTTACATAGCCTGGAGGTGTGTTGGGTCATTGTCCTGTTGAAAAGCAAATGATAGTCCCACTAAGCCCAAACCAGATGGGATGGCGTATCGCTGCAGAATGCTGTGGTAACCATGCTGGTTAAGTGTGCCTTGAATTCAAAATAAATCACAAATAGTGTCACTAGCAAAGCACCCCCACACCATCACACCTCCTCCTCCATGCTTTATGGTGGGAAATACACATGCGGAGATCATCCATTCACCCACACCGCGTCTCACAAAGACACGGCGGTTGGAACCAAAAATCTCCAATTTGGACTCCAGACCAAAGGACAGATTTCCACCGGTCTAATGTCCGTTGCTCGTGTTTCTTGGCCCAAGCAGGTCTCTTCTTATTATTGGTGTCCTTTAGTAGTGGTTTCTTTGCAGCAATTCGACCATGAAGGCCTGATTCACACAGTCCCCTCTTAACAGTTGAAGTTGAGATGTGTCTGTGACTTGAACTCTGTGAAGCATTTATTTGGGCTGCAATATCTGAGGCTGGTAACTCTAATGAACTTATCCTCTACAGCAGAGGTAACTCTGGGTCTTCCATTCCTGTGGTGGTCCTCATGAGAGCCAGTTTCATCATAGCGCTTGATGGTTTTTGCGACTGCACTTGAAGAAACTTTCAGTTTCTTGAAATGTTCCGAAATGCTCCGTATTGACTGACCTTCATGTCTTAAAGTAATGATGGAATGTCGTTTCTCTTTGCTTATTTGAGCTGTTCTTGCCATAATATGGACTTGGTCTTTTACCAAATAGGGATATCTTCTGTATACCCCCCCCCCCCCCCCCCCCCCCACCTTGTCACAACACAACTGATTGGCTCAAACGCATTTAGAAGGAAAGAAATTCCACAAATTAACTTTTAAGAAGGCACACCTGTTCATTGAAATGCATTCCAGGTGACTACCTCATGAAGCTGGTTCAGAGAATGCCAAGAGTGTGCAAAGCTGTCATCAAGGCAAAGGGTGGCTATTTGAAGAATCTAAAATATAGAATATATTTTGATTTGTTTAACACTTTTTTGGTTACTACATGATTCCATATGTGTTATTTCAAAGTTTTGTTGTCTTCACTATTGTTCTACAATGTAAAAAATAGTAAAAATAAAGAAAAACCCTTGAATGGGTAGGTGTGTCCAAACTTTTGACTGGTAGTGTACATTGCGCTCTTTGAGCTACTCCAGGAAGTGAAGTTGCAGGCTAGCTCAGTGCTGCTCCCTCTCATTGAGTAACTCAAGCTGAAGATCGACCGGGGCACTGCAGGATGCCATTAGCAACTAAATTATCCTTATAACGTCTTCTGTGTGCAATTTTAAAATAATCAGTTCAAGGACATATACCTGGTGTATTAGAAGCAATTATCGGTACCATGATTTTCTTCTAAACATGTTTTTATTAACAGAAATATTGACCACAGAGACCACATTTTCCCATTCCCTATTATGAGGGATCCTGTTTTCTGCAAACAATGCCTGCAGTACCGCTGTCGGCCTTGGAATTCCGTGGCTTCAATGAGATGGGGTAGTCGTTCTCCCCTGAGCCAGAGGATGGGGAGCCATAAGTAAGCCTTGTGTCTTGTGAGTTTCCTCAGTCCCCATGTATTATCAATGTCTGAAACTGTTTCTAGCCATTTATTGTGGTCTATGTCTGAGCCCCACTATCAAGTTCAACACCATCTGCCTTCAGGCTGCTACTGTTCCCATGTAGTCATTTCAGAGTCATATGTCTTATTGGTTGACAATAATCTTATTTTAGGTTCTTATTCAGTACACAAGTTAAAAGGTAGGTGGTATTGTTGTGCATTGGGTCTAACTATGCCTGTATCTATGCCTCTATGTATGTGCTGTAAGGATTTGCAGTATGTGTCCCACTTTGAGAGGAATTTAGGATGTGACTTCTTAGATGTGTCTCTTTCCTTCTGGCATCTTTGTAGCGCTGCATGAAAATGTGACTCCAATAAGTCCATTTTTTAAAATTCATATTGTCCCTTTATGTCCTTATGGCAGGGATCATCCACTAGATTCAGCATCCACTAGATTCAGCATCAACTAGATTCAGCATCAACTAGATTCAGCATCAACTAGATTCAGCATCCACTAGATTCAGCATCCACTAGATTCAGCATCCACTAGATTCAGCATCAACTAGATTCAGCATCCACTAGATTCAGCATCCACTAGATTCAGCATCAACTAGATTCAGCATCAACTAGATTCAGCCGCAGACTGGTTTTTTTTATTGAGCGGATGGTCAGGGGGACAGAACATAATTACAAATAATTTGTAGACTGAAAATTGACCGCAAAAAGCCAAAACAGATATAATGTTTGACTAAAACAATTTCAAACCTTGCTTACATTTGCATACGATCAAATACCTCTCTATTATGCGTGGGAATACATTTGAACAGATTTCCAAAATTAAAATCACTTGGCGCAAATAAATAAATATATCTCTATATATATATCCTAGTCTATTGCATTTGGATATTGGTTTGTTGTGAACTGAGTTATTGCCTGCCTCCTTTATGACCAATTGTTATTTTACATTTTAGTCATTTAGCGGACGCTCTTATCCAGAGCAACTTACAGTTAGTGAGTGCATACATTTTTTCATACTGGCTGCCCATGGGAATCGAACCCACAACCCTGGCGTTGCAAGCGCTATGCTCTACCAACTGAGCTACACGGGGGACCGTGTTATGACTAGTCCTTATCCGTAAGGAACGGAACACACCTATACAACAGGAAGTGATGTTAGCCTTATGAACATCACAGTGTAGACAAGTCATAGGGCCATGACGTTGCAAAAGCCAGACAAGAGAAGTGTGTCTCTGAGTGTGTCTGTGATTGCGTCTCTGTGTTTTCCCAGAGGTGTAATTTCGGGGGTCCCAGCTGACTGCTCTTCCTCTAGACGTCCCCATCCCAGACCTAGAGGTCAGGGGTGGGGGGGGGGGAGCCCAGACACACACACAGGCTGTTTGCGCTGACCTGTGTCTGTGTGCAGACTGAGAGGATAACTGCCCTGGGAGATAAGGGTTATGATGTGTGTGTACCAACCGCAGGACTGATGGTAGGAGAAGGGAGAAACACACATGCAGCGACAGTGACCACATGCCTTGTGCACATCCCCACAATCATTACCCACTGCGCATGCACACACATACTGCATCATCACCCTGTCATTAGCACTGCTTTACTAGCATATTGGACTGATAGCAATACTATCTTACTGCATTTATGTGTTCAGTCCACAGTGTGGTTTCAATAGCATTTTAAGAGCATTATAACAGCACTGAACAATTGAAAGAGCCACATATCATCTAAATTATTGTATTTGTGTCCTCACAGACCAACATGTGAGAGTGAAAGAACAAAGGTCACTGGATTGGACCAACCGGATCACATGAGACCTTGTGGAGCGCTCCCATTGGTTCACCTACGGAAAAAAGAGGGGGAAAAGACTCCTTTGACTTCAAGCTTGCTATGAAGATTCATAGAATGTGGAGTAAGATGGACATGCAAAACTGGACAAAATAAAAATACAGAAATTGCCTCTACAATATTGACATTTAATTAGTAGACTCACCTCAGTTCTTCACAGTTGACTGTTGCTCTCTGAAGCCATTCTAGTTTGGAAAACAATTAGCAATGATCACAGATCATTTGTTTTGGTTTTAAGCTGATCTTTTGCTGAGGTGTGTATGATATATGATTTATGCTGCATACAGTTATAATATAACAGAAATATATCAATAAAAGTGGTTTGTTTTCTGAAAGTATTTTGTATCTATTTGGTTTAGCTTTATCAATGTCAAATAATGTTTTGACTGGTGGCTATATTCGATAGTCATCACGTTTATCATCTCCCAAGAGATGCAGTGCCTTCAGAAAGTATTCACACCCCTTGACTTTTTCCACATTTTGTTGTGTTACAGCCTACACACAATACCCCATAATGTCAAAGTGGAATTATGTTTTTAGAATTTCTTACAAATTAATAAATAATGAAAAGCTGAAATGTCTTGTGTCAATAAGTATTCAACCCCTTTGTTATGGCAAGCCTAAATAAGTTCAGGAGTAAAAATATTCTTAAGTCACATAAGTATAAGTATTCACCCCCCTGAGTCAATACATGTTAGAATCACCTTTAGCAGCGATTACAGCTGTAAGTCTTCCTGGGTGAGTCGCTAAGAGATTTGCACACCGGGATTGTACAATATTTGCCCATTATTCTTAAAAAAATTCATCAAGCTCTGTCAAGTTGGTGCTGATCATTGCAAGACAACCATTTGCCATAGATTTTCAAGCCAATTTAAGTCAAAACTGAATATTTTTTATTCATTCTTTTCACTGTCATTTATGTTAGTATTGTGGAGTAACTACAATGTTGTTGATCCATCCTCAGTTATCTCTTATCACAGCCATTAAACTTTGTAAATGTTTTCAAATCACCATTGGCCTCATGGTGAAATCCCTGAACGATTTCCTTCCTCTCCGCCAACTGAGTTAGGAAGGGCGCATGTATCTTTGTAGTGACTATGTGTATTGATACACCATACAAAGTGTAATTAATAACTGCACCATGCTCAACGGGATAGTCAATGTCTGCTTTTTTTTGTTGTTTTTTTACCCACCTACCAATAGGTGCCCCTCTTTGTGAACCATTGGAAAACCTCCCTGGTATTTTATGGTTGAATCTGTGCTTGAAATTCACTGCTCGACTGAGGGATCTTACAGATAATTGTACAGAGATGGGGTAGTCATTCAAAAATCATGTTAAACACTATTATTGCACACAGCGAGTCCATGCAATTTATGTGACTTGTAAAGCACAGTTTTACTCCTGACCTTATTTAGGCTTACCATAACAAAAAGGTTAAATACTTATTGACTCAAGACATTTCAGCTTTTCATTTTTTATTCATTTGTAAACATTTCTAAAAACATAATTCCACTTTGATATTATGGGGTATTGTGTGTAGATCAGTGACACAAAATCTCAATTTAATCAATTTTAAATTCAGGCTGAAACATAACAAAATGTGTAAGGTCAAGGGGTGTGAATACTTTCTGAAGGCACTGTACATATTACGCAAATATTGTGATGCAAAGAAAACCACTTTCTGATTCTAATTCAAATTCCACTTCACACATCATATACAATATAACTAATATAGGAAACATTGACTTCTACAACCAGTAGAACCCAGCTTCTTTCCAAAGCCACGGAGAATGAGCGGATCATAGAAATGAACAGAGAATCTCAATGAATGAAAGGAATAGTATAATATCTGTGGAACTGGCTCTGGCAGTCCAGCAGGCATTGCTGGCATTACCCAGTGTGCCCACCACCCCCAGGGGAGCCTCAGTGAGCTAGGTGACTGCCCATACAGTGTCCATGCTGAGCAAGGGTGGCATCACTACAGAACAGGGATGAACATGCTGTCTCTGTGCCAACAACCATGCCCATTGATACTTGCGAGTGCTAATATTAGGCTATTTGTATAGCTTATTATAAGAGTGCACACGATCATGGTACCTATGGAGCACAAGCACACAAAAAACAAAGCATGGTTGAAGAATATATTCTGCTGTCACTGAAACGGTCTGAACGTTTTTATTGGAATCAGAAATTAAAGTTTATTTAAAGCTATGAAAATGATTTTACTGATATTTCATATTTCGGCTACTGTAAGGGAAATAACGTGCTAGAATCAATGGCCATAAAATGACCACAATTTGCGATTGGGGTATATGGTTTGGAAAGTCTAATTGACGATTTTAGGCAACAAATTGTTTTACCAACGATAGACTTGTTAATTTAGGTGGGAATCATGTAATTGATCGTACATCTAAAACGTTTTTTTTTTTGTGGTAAACTTGACTTTCAAAAAGGGTAGACCTAGGCAACTGTCCAGTTTAAATACATTGTACTTATATACTCAAGCCTACAATTTACGCCATCTTGGCGTAAAAATAAACAAAATCGGATTATTATGCCATCTAAATAATCTGTAAAATGTGTATAAAAACGTTAGAATATTGTACTAACTACTGTAATATGTTTTTATAGTTCGCTGATGTTAACCCCAATTACCCTAAAACTGGCGTTAATTATTTTGTAAAAACAAGGTTCAGACTAATGTAATATCAACTTTGTGAATACAAAATATTGCTTGATATATATGTATACAAAAAATTATACATTTTGCAGTTAGATTTTTTTCAAGCTCTGGAAAATATTTAAGCACCAAAGTTTTATTTTATTTTAAACAGTGCTGAAATAGTTTTCATAGGCTGGCTAAATGATGCTCCCATAAAGCATCACATGTATTTTAACATTATCATAATATGTGACATATTTCAAGAGCAAGTTTGATCAATTGCAAGACACTAAATCTTAATAATCAATAAAATGGTAGCATATAAAACAAAACGTTTTAGCGTGTAAGCTAAACGAAGACGTTTATTAGAAACGAATAATGAGAAGGATAAGATCAATATCTGAGAGTGTGGTTATTATTTTCTAAATGACTAAATATATTTCGATTGGTGCAAGAAACAAAAGCCTAATTTAAGGTAATTTATATAATCTTGGCGTCTACTGAAAGCACAATTCATATTCCATACCTTAATGTAGTTCAGCGGCCACTAATAATGGCCTTTGATGACCATACACATACTGTACATGAATATATCCTCCTCACTACTGTTGTCCGACACAAACATCCATCTAATTAGTTTTCCTCATTATTATAAGACAGTTAAACACCAAACACTAGCCTACGAACTAGTGTAGCCTATTAGCCTACACGTTGCTGGCTGCTAAAGAAGGCATGTTTATATTTTATAGTAAATTAAAATCCTTGAATAGCCTACAAATGTTGTTCTCAGAAATGCAAGTACATCAAATAAAAATACATTTAAAAAACGTAGTGCACATAAGACAAATTCAGAATTTGGCCTGGATGTATACATTAAAAATGTAAGATGAATCCTCTTCCTTTTAACAGTATTATTAAAGGTTTACCTTAGCCTACATGTGCTACAGAAAGCACCCAGAACCACATGAACTGCAGATTTATAAAACACTGTAAAACATTTTTTTACAAAAATAATCCCACTGGATTTGGGCTCTCCTACTGGTGGAATCCACAGACCTGCAGGTGGACTCTTCCATCCCTGCATCAGTTCCGTTATGTATGAGCTCAGTGTCGCTACATCAGGACACCAATGAGGAGCCTTGTGTCTCTCTTTCCTTTCCTTGGTGTGTCTAATTAACATAATCACCATAACAACGATAGTAACGGGTATTTTAACGTGGAGTGATAAAGTGGAGTGACTATGCGTACTACATCTTACATCCAATGCAGTATTCTGTGCACAGTGACGGTTCTGTGGGAATATAGTCACATACAGAATTGCATATACACTGAACAAAAATATAAATGCAACATGTAAAGTGCTGGTCCCATGTTTCATGAGCTGGTCCCATGTTTCATGAGCTGAAATAAAAGATCCCAGAAATTCTCCATATGCACAAAAAGCTAATTTCTCTCAAGTGTTGTGCACAAATTTGTTTACATTCCTTAGTGAGCATTTCTCCTTTGCCAAGATAATCCATCCACCTGACAGGTGTGCCATATCAAGAAGCTGATTAAACAGCATGATAATTACACAGGTGCACCTTGTGCTGGGGACAATAAAAGGCCACACAAATGTGCAGTTTTGTCACACAACACAATGCCACAGATGTCTCAAGTTTTGAGGGAGCGTGCAGTTGGCATGCTGACTGCAGGAATGTCCACCAGAGCGGTTGCCAGATAATTGATGTTAATTTCTCTACCATAAGCCGCCTCCAACGTCATTTTAAAGAATTTGGCAGTACTTCCAACCGGCCACACAACCGAAGACCACGTTTAACCACGCCAGCCCAGGACCTCCACATCTGGCTTCTTCACCTGCGAGATCATCTGAGACCAGCCACCTGGACAGCTGATGAAACTATGGGTTTGCAAAATGAAGAAACAGTCTCAGGGAAGCTCTTCTGCATGCTCGTCGTCCTCACCAGGGTCTTAACCGGACTGCAGTTCGGTGTAGTAACCGACTTCAGTGGGCAAATACTCACCTTTGATGGCCACTGGCTGGAGAAGTGTGCTCTTCACAGATTAATCCCGGTTTCAACTGTACCGGGCAGATGGCAGACAGCGTGTATGGCGTCGCGTGGGCGAGCGGTTTGCTAATGTCAACTTTGTGAACAGAATGCCCCAAGGTGGCGGTGGGATTATGGTATGAGCAGGCATAAGCTACAGACAATGAATACAATTGCATTTTATCGATGGCAATTTGAATGCACAGAGATACCGTGACGAGATCCTGAGGCCCATTGTCAAGCCATTCATCCGCCGCCACCATCTCATGTTTCAGCATGCTAATACACGGCCCCATGTGTCAAGGACCTGTACACAATTCCTGGAAGCTGAACATGTCCCAGTTCTTCCATGGCCTGCATACTCACCAGACATGTCACCCATTGAGCATGATTGGGATGCTCTGGATGGACATGTATGACAGCGTGTTCCAGCAACTTCGCACAGCCATTGAAGAGGAGTGGGACAACATTCCACAGGCCACAATCAACAGCCTGATCAACTCCATGCGAAGGAGATGTGCCGCGCTGCCTGAAGAAAACGGTGGTCACACCAGATACTGACTGGTTTTCTGATTTAATGCCCCTACCTTTTTTTAAAGGTATCTTTGACCAACAGATGTATATCTGTATTCCCAGTCATGTGAATTCACCTTATGATAGCCAGTAGGACAACCACTTTACAATTGTTATTTTTTACTTTTATTTTTTATTTTTTGGGGGTGGGGTAAGGGGGGGGTAGAAGGATTACTTTATCCTATCCCAGGTATTCCTTAAAGAGGTGGGGTTTCAAGTGTCTCCGGAAGGTGGTGAGTGACTCCAGGACAGCGGAGTCACTCACCACCTTCCGGAGACACTTGAAACCACACCTCTTTAAGGAATACCTGGGATAGGATAAAGTAATCCTTCTACCCCCCTTACCCCACCCCAAAAAATAAAAAAGAACAATTGTAAAGTGGTTGTCCCACTGGCTATCATAAGGTAAATGCACCAATTTGTAAGTCGCTCTGGATAAGAGCGTCTGCTAAATGACGAAAATGTAAATGTAATGTGAAATACATAGATTAGGGCCTAATGAATTTATTTCAATTGACTGATTTAATTATATGAACTGAACTCAGTTTCATCTTTGAAATTGTTTTATGTTGCGTTTCTATTTTTGTTCAGTGTATATGTTATTGCTCCTGATGATTGCCCCTCAAGGCATGAATAAAGTCCTGTTGTATTGTAGTGTATCATTATCTGTCAGATGCAGCTGACAGATTCCGATACAATTCTATCATTATCTGCTTGTTGCAACCTACCTCTACAGTGCATTCAGAAAGTATTCAGACCCCTAGACTTTTTCCACATTGTTACGTTACAGCCTTACTCTAAAATGGATTAAATGTTTTTTTTTCCCTCATCAATCTACATACAATACCTCATAACAGACAAAGCAAAAACCTGTTTTTAGACATTTTCGCAAATGTATTGCAAATACAAAAAACGAAATATTACATTAACATAAATATTCAGACCCTTTACTCAGTACTTTGTTGAAGCACCTTAGGCAGCGATTACAGCTTTGAGTCTTTTTGGGTATGACGCTACAAGCTTGGCACACCTGTATTTGGGGAGTTTCTCCCATTGTTCTCTGCAGATCCTCTCAAGCTCTGTCTGGTTGGATGGGGAGTGTCGCTGCACAGCTATTTTCAGGTCTCTCCAGATATGTTAGATCGGGTTCAAGTCCGGTCTCTGGCTGGGCTACTCAAGGACATTCAGAGACTCGTCCTGAAGCCACTCCTGCATTGTCTAGGCTGTGTGCATAGGGTTGTTGTCCTGTTGGAAGGTGAACCTTCGCCCCAGTCTGAGGTCCTAAGCACTCTGGAGCAGACTTTCATCAAGGATCTCTCGTGAAGCTTGGCATTCAGGCCAAAGAGTTCAATCTTGGTTTCATCAGACCAGAGAATCTTGTTTCTCATGGTCTGAGAGTTTTAGGTGCCTCATGGCAAACTCCAAGCGGGCTGTCATGTGCCTTTTACTGAGTAGTGGCTTCCGTCTGGCCACTCTACCATAAAAGCCTGATTGGTGGAGTGCTGCAGAGATGGTTGTCCTTCAGTATGGTTCTCCCATCTCCACAGAGGAACTCTGGAGCTCTGTCAGAATGACCATTGGGTTATTGGTCACCTCCCTGACCAAGGTCCTTGCTCAGTTTGGCAGGGCGGCCAGCTCTAGGAAGAGTCTTGGGGTTTCCAAACTTCTTCCATTTAAGAATGATGGAGGCCACTGTGTTCTTGGGGACCTTCAATGCTGCAGAAATGTGCTGGTACCCTTCCCCAGATATGTGCCTCAACACAATCCTGTCTCAGAGCTCTATGGACAATTCCTTTGACCTCATGGCTTCGTTTTTGCTCTGACATGCACTGTCAACTGTAGGACCTTATATAGACAGGTGTGTGCCTTTCCAAATCATGTCCAATCAATTGAATTTACCACAGGTGGACTCCATACAAGTTGTAGAATCATCTCAAGGATGATCAATGGAAACAGAATGCACCTGAGCACAATTTCGAGTCTCATAGCAAAGGATCTGAATGCGTATGTAAATAAGGTATCTGTTTTTCATTTTAAATAAATTTGCAAAAATCTATAAAAACCGGTTTTCGCTTTGTCATTATGGGGTATTGTGTGTAGACTGATGAGGAAATTGTTTTATTTAATCAATTTTATAATAAGACTGAAACGTAACAAAATGTGGAAAAAGTAAAGGGGTCTGAATACTTTCCGAATGCACTGTATATACTGAAAAGCATCCCTTAAATGACAGCTGGGGCAAATTCATTTATTTTCTCACCTCTAACTCTCAAACAGAAGTGAGTATGGTTGTGGATGCTCCCAATGATTTCTACTGCCGTTGTTTCTATGGGCTTTAGTAAGCACTGTGACATGGAATGGTTAAATAGACAGAATGGTTCAATAGTGTGTGTGTGTGTTATTTGAATAACTGCTAATTGTTTTCTCTCTACCTGGCACTCTGCCAAGTACCTATGGCAACCACATCTTGTATCCCTTTATTTCCATACCCCTCTCCTTTCTCCTCACAATAGCCCACTACTTTCTTTCTCCACCCTCCTCACACACACACACACACACACACACACACACACACACGTGAATATTTTTAAATGTATGTAAATTCTAAAGTATTTTGTCTGTAATGTATTTTTCGTTATGTGTCGGACCCCAGTAAGACTAGCTATCGCCATTGGCGTCCGCTAATGGGGATCCTAATAAATCAAATCAAATCTTCTGTTAGGATGACAGGTGCTCAATGGAGACTCAAGATTGGTTGGAGGCCAAGGTGGCCCACCACTCACTATCAAGTTCTGGAGGAAGGAACAGGGGTCTCTGTCTAATTTTTTTTATTTATTTAATTTTATTTTTGTTTCACCTTTATTTAACCAGGTAAACCAGTTGAGAACAGGTTCTCATTTACAACTGCGACCTGGCCAAGATAAAGCAAAGCAGTGCAATAAAAACAACACAGAGTTACATATGGGGTAAAAAAACATAAAGTCAAAAATACAACAGAAAATATATATACAGTGTGTGCAAATGTAGCAAGTTATGGAGGTAAGGCAATAAATAGGCTATAGTGCAGAATAATTACAATAGTATTAACACTGGAATGCTAGATGTGCAAGAGATTATGTGCAAATAGAGATACTGGGGTGCAAAAGAGCAAAATAAATAACAATATAGGGATGAGGTAGTTGGGTGGGCTAATTTCAGATGGGCTGTGTACAGGTGCAGTGATCGGTAAGGTGCTCTGACAACTGATGCTTAAAGTTATTGAGGGAGATAAGAGTCTCCAGCTTCAGAGATTTTTGCAATTCGTTCCAGTCATTGGCAGCAGAGAACTGGAAGGAATGGCGGCCAAAGGAGGTGTTGGCTTTGGGAATGACCAGTGAGATATACCTGCTGGAGCGCAGACTACGGGTGGGTGCTGCTATGGTGACCAATGAGCTAAGATAAGGCGGGGATTTGCCTAGCAGTGATTTATAGATGGCCTGGAGCCAGTGGGTTTGACGGCGAACATGTAGTGAGGACCAGCCAACAAGAGCGTACAGGTCACAGTGGTGGGTAGTGTATGGGGCTTTGGAGACAAAACGGATGGCACTGTGATAGACTACATCCAATTTGCTGAGTAGAGTGTTGGAGGCTATTTTGTAAATGACATCGCCGAAGTCAAGGATCGGTAGGATAGTCAGTTTTACGAGGGCATGTTTGGCAGCATGAGTGAAGGAGGCTTTGTTGCAAAATAGGAAGCCGATTCTAGATTTAACTTTGGATTGGAGATTCTTTATGTGAGTCTGGAAGTTGAGTTTACAGTCTAACCAGACACCTAGGTATTTGTAGTTGTCCACATACTCTAGGTCAGACCCGTCGAGAGTGGTGATTCTAGTCGGGTGGGCGGGTGCCAGCAGCGTTCGATTGAAAAGCATGCATTTAGTTTTACTAGTGTTTAAGAGCAGTTGGAGGCTACTGAAGGATTGTTGTATGGCATTGAAGCTCGTTTGGAGGTTTGTTAACACAGTGTCCAATGAAGGGCCAGATGTATACAAAATGGTGTCGTCCGCGTAGAGGTGGATCTGAGAGTCACCAGCAGCAAGAGCGACATCATTGATATACACGGAGAAAAGTGTCGGCCCAAGAATTGAACCCTGTGGCACCCCCATAGAGACTGCCATAGGTCCAGACAACAGGCCCTCCGATTTGACACACTGAACTCTATCTGAGAAGTAGTTGGTGAACCAGGCGAGGCAGTCATTTGAGAAACCAAGGCTATTTAGTCTGCCAATAAGAATGCGGTGGTTGACAGAGTCGAAAGCCTTGGCCAGGTCGATGAAGACGGCTGCACAGTACTGTCTATTATCAATCGCGGTTATAATATCGTTTAGGACCTTGAGCGTGGCTGAAGTGCACCCGTGACCAGCTCGGAAACCGGATTGCATAGCGGAGAAGGTACGGTGGTATTCGAAATGGTCGGTGATCTGTTTGTTAACTTGGCTTTCAAATACTTTCGAAAGGCAGGGCAGGATGGATATAGGTCTGTAGCAGTTTGGATCTAGAGTGTCACCCCCTTTGAAGAGGGGGATGACCGCGGCAGCTTTCCAATCTCTGGGGATCTCAGACGTTATGAAAGAGAGGTTGAACAGACTAGTAATAGGGGTTGCGACAATTTCGGCGGCTAGTTTTAGAAAGAAAGGGTCCAGATTGTCTAGCCCAGCTGATTTGTAGGGGTCCAGATTTTGCAGCGCTTTCAAAACATCAGCTGTCTGAATTTGTGTGAAGGAGAAGCGGGGGGGGGCATGGGAAAGTTGCAGCAGAGGGTGAAGAGTTGGTGGCCGGGTTAGTGGTAGCCAGATGGAAAGCATGGCCAGCTGTAGCAAAATGCTTGTTGAAATTCTCGATTATTGTAGATTTATCGGTGGTGATAGTGTTTCCTAGCCTCAGTGCAGTGGGCAGCTGGGAGGAAGTGCTCTTATTCTCCATGGACTTTACAGTGTCCCAAAACTTTTTGGAGTTAGTGCTACAGGATGCAAATTTCTGTTTGAAAAAGTTAGCCTTTGCTTTCCTGACTGCTTGTGTATATTGGTTCCTAACTTCCCTGAAAAGTTGCATATCGCGGGGGCTATTTGATGCTAATGCTGTACGCCACAGGATGTTTTTGTGCTGGTCAAGGGCAGTCAAGTCTGAGGAGAACCAGGGGCTATATCGGTTCTTAGTTCTGTATTTTTTGAATGGGGCATGTTTATTTAAGATTGAGAGGAAATTACTTTTAAGGAACAACCAGGCATCCTCTACTGACGGAATGAGATCTATATCCATCCAGGATACCTGGGCCAGGTCAATTAGGAAGGCATGCTCGCTAAAGTGTTTTAGGGAGCGTTTGACAGTGATGAGGGGTGGTCGTTTGACCGCGAACCCGTTACGGACGCAGGCAATAAGGCAGTGATCGCTGAGATCCTGGTTGAAGACAGCTGAGGTGTATTTAGAGGGTATGTTAGTCAGGATGATATCTATGAGGGTACCCATGTTTACGGATTTAGGGTTGTACCTGGTAGGTTCGTTGATAATTTGCGTGAGGTTGAGGGCATCTAGCTTGGATTGTAGGATGGCTGGGGTATTAAGCATATCCCAATTTAGGTCACCAAGCAGTACGAACTCTGAGGATAAATGGGGGGCAATCAATTCACATATGGTGTCCAGGGCACAGCTGGGGGCTGAGGGGGGTCTGTAGCAAGCGGCAACAGTGAGAGACTTATTTCTGGAAAGGTGGATTTTTAGAAGTAGAAGCTCTCTACAGTAGATTGCAACTCCACCCCCTTTGGCAGTTCTATCTAGACGGAAAATGTTATAGTTGGGGATGGAAATTTCAGAATTTTTGGTGGCCTTCCTGAGCCAGGATTCAGACACTGCTAGAACATCAGGGTTGGCAGAGTGTGCTAACGCAGTGAATAACTCAAACTTAGGAAGTAGACTTCTGATATTTATGTGCAAGAAACCAAGACTTTTGCGATTACAGAAGTCATCAAATGATAGCGCCTGGGGAGTAGGAGTGATACTGAGGGCTGCAGGGCCTGGGTTAGCCTCTACATCACCAGAGGAACAGAGGAGGACTAGAATAAGGATACGGCTAAAGGCTTTAAGAACTGGTCTTCTAGTGCGTTGGGTACATAGAATAAAGGGGGCAGATTTCCGGGTGTTATAGAAAAGATTCAGGGCATTATGTACAGACAAGGATATGGAAGGATATGAGTAAAGTGGAGGTAAACCTAAGCGTTGGGTAACAATGAAAGAGATAGCATCGGTGGAGGCATCAATTGAGTCGGTCTCCGCGTGTATAGGGGGAGGGGCAAAGGAGCTATCTAAGGCAGGTTTAGCTAGGCTGGGGGGTCTACAGTGATATAGTAAAATTAGAAATAACCGAAACAACAATAAACTAACCATGTTTGGGCTAAGGCTAAACATAAACAGGATGTAGTACCGTAAAAAGGAACAGTCCAGCAGACATCAGCTGTATAGCTGAGTTATCATAAGGTCCGGTGGTAAACTAGTGAGTAAGAGGCCACGGCTAGCGTGTGCTAGCGGGCCGGGGCTAGCAGATGGATGGAATCTTCGTGGTTAATGTCGTAACCACATCAGACGATTTCGTCGGCAGACCAGTCGTGTAGGATCGGCGGGGCTCCGTGTCAACACTAGGTGGTCCCGTCCGGTTGACAGAGAGGTAGATAGCCGGGAGATGGGCCTAGCTCAGGATGATTAGCCAGACCACAGCGTCCGTTTTGTTGTAGCTAGCTGATAGCGATGAATCCGGAGTTAAAGGTCCAGTGATTCAGTGATTCCGGCGGAAAAACTGATATGTTCTGGGTCGATAACGCGCTGTGCAGACTGGCCGAATATCCGGTGATTAATGTCCAGTGATTAAAATTAATCCCGCAGAAAAAATCCAATGTTCTGGGTGAAATACCGCTAGCTGAGGCTAATAGCAAGTAGCTAGTTAGCTGGCTAGCTGGCTAGCTAGTTTCAACTGGAGATTCTAGATTCTAGATAAAGGTAAGTCAATAATAGAATCCGTTCCACATTGAGTGAGGCGGGTTGCAGGAAAGTATATTTTGTAGAAGGATGAAAAGTCTGATATGGAAATATGTACGAAAAATACAGAAAAATAGGGTATTTACAGGCTATTTACAGACATACGATAAAAACACAACTGCACTACTACGCCATCTTGGAAAACTAATGTGGCTTCGTCGCCTTGTCTTCTCATTTGCACTGATGTGAAACAGGATAAATCTGGTGTAGGCCGCATCGACCATATTGCCTTCACCTGTACTGTTTTCCGGTCATTGCGGATGGAGAGGAAGCTTATTGAGATGCACTCCAAGTAAGCGGAGTACTTACTCATGTTCAACCAACCAGTCATGGCCAAGGGAATGTTCAACATCACAAACATGTTTGCAACATCAACATCGGTAACACAAATGAACTAACATCCGTTCACCCAGCAAACAAGGGTTCAAAGATACTGAACACTACCTAGATTCAGGTAGTGTTTTGACCTGGAATCAAGGCTGATGTTTACCAAACTAAAATAACACAACATCCATTCATATGACACAGTGCACGGTATGGGTTTGAATTAAGAAATTAAGACATGATTTACCAATACTCTCAAGCACCCTCCTCTCTGTGATCATCTCCAATATTATTTGAAAGGGACTGGGTAGGTTTTCACCACACTAGTACACCTTTCAGATTCCTTATACAGAAGGAGAGGCTATGATCAGAGGCTACTTGAGACTATAAGGACCCAGGTGTGATTAGTGGTAGTGAGTTAAGGCATGGTAGCTTTGTCAAGGTCAAGTTCAGGGCAGAACCAAGGAAGCACAAGGCCATCGCCATACTAAACCATCTTTGCTATAATTGCGTTGCACTGCCATCTACAGAAGGTTCCATTTTGAACTTGGTTGCTCTGGATATGATGAAACCAAGATATGGGATCCGACCAGTTTAGCAGTCATATATCGCTCTCTTGTGGCCACTTGAGTTTGTCATTCTTGCAGTGCAAAGCTTTTACATGATTTTTAGATCATTTTAACTTAATAATTAAAAAAAAAATTCAATAATAAATAAGATATAATTTTTGTATTTGCTTAGTAAATCAGATCCTAGGTGGTTCAGATTACTTTCTTTCAACTGATTTTCAGGACTGGAAAGGAAAAATGAATCCAACTGTTGCACCAATAAAATACAGCTGCAGTAGTAGTAGTGGTAGTGAATGTCAACATCCAGCTTTATTTCAGAGATTTCACAATTCTCTTAAGAACACTATCAATAAAGACTGTACACAGATTCTATGTATGGATTCATAAACATTATGTTGGCACAAATCCAAAATTCACAAAACAGTTATGTTCATCAATGCACTAACAACAGCTTAGGGTTATGTATGTGTAGTCACATGCATGAATACTGTTTGCAGGTCTGTAAGTATTGTCTCGGCAAGAGATAAAGTGTAAAAAATGTATTTTAGGCCTAATTCCAAATCGATACCTCACCCCTATCCCTAACCATTGCAGACTCCCATATTGCTGCAATGGGTAGTAACAAGGCAAAGGGTTTGCGAGATTGTTTGGAATTGTGTCAGGTACTCAATTCTGACCCTCATCATTGAGAAATATGGGTGCAATGGAAGACAATGACCCTGGTTGAACGCCTTCATATTGGAACATGGCCAGAAACTCTAGATTCCTACTCAGAAGTTTGTCCCTTGAACTCCAAAGGTAGTCATCAGTTTTTCTCTACATTATTATCATCATGTATAAATGAAAAACTGAGGCCAGACTAGGAAATGGAAGCAACCCACAAAAGGTTAGTGAAGTAGTACAGTGAGGGAAAAAAGTATTTGATCCCCTGCTGATTTTGTAAGTTTGCCCACTGACAAAGACATGATCAGTCTATAATTTTAATGGTAGGTTTATTTGAACAGTGAGAGACAGAATAACAACAACAAAATCCAGAAAAACGCATGTAAAAAATGTTATGTCCTCTGTAGCTCAATTGGTAGAGCATGGCGCTTGTAACGCCAGGGTAGTGGGTTTGATCCCCGGGATCACCCATACGTAAAAATGTATGCACACATGACTGTAAGTCGCTTTGGATAAAAGCGTCTGCTAAATGGCATATTTTTATTATAAATTGATTTGCATTTTAATGAGGGAAATAAGTATTTGTCCCCCTCTCAATCAGAAAGATTTCTGGCTCCTAGGTGTCTTTTATACAGGTAACGAGTACACTCTTAAAGGAGAACTCTCTAATCTCAGCTTGTTACCTGTATAAAAGACACCTGTCCTGTCCACAGAAGCAATCAATCAATCAGATTCCAAACTCTCCACCATGGCCAAGACCAAAGAGCTCTCCAAGGATGTCAGGGACAATATTGTAGACCTACACAAGGCTGGAATGGGGTACAAGACCATTGCCAAACAGCTTGGTGAGAAGGTGACAACAGTTGGTGCGATTATTCGCAAATGGAAAAAACACAAAAGAACTGTCAATCTCCCTCGGCCTGGGGCTCCATGCAAGATCTCACCTCGTGGAGTTGCAATGATCATGAGAACGGTGAGGAATCAGCCCAGAACTACACGGGAGGATCTTGTCAATGATCTCAAGGCAGCTGGGACCATAGTCACCAAGAAAACAATTGGTAACACACTACGCCAGGGTTCTTCAATTCCGGTCCTGGAGGGCCGAAACACCTCTGTTTTTCATCCCCTCCTTCTAATCAGGGGCTAATTCAGACCTGGGACACCAGGTGAGTGCAATTAACTACCAGGTAGAAATAAAAAACAGAAGTGTTTCGGCCCTCCAGGACCGGAATTGAAGAACCCTGCACTACGCCGTGAAGGACTGAAATCCTGCAGCGCCCACAAGGTCCCCCTGCTCAAGAAAGCACATATACAGGCCCGTCTGAAGTTTGCCAATGAACATCTGAATGATTCAGAGGAGAACTGGGTGAAAGTGTTGTGGTCAGATGAGACCAAAATCGAGCTCTTTGGCATCAACTCAACTCACCGTGTTTGGAGGAGGAGGAATGCTGCCTATGACCGCAAGAACACCGTCCCCACCGTCAAACATGGAGGTGGAAACATTATGCTTTGTGGGTGTTTTTCTGCTAAGGGGACAGGACAACTTCACCACATCAAAGGGACGATAGACGGGACCGTGTACCGTCAAATCTTGGGTGAGAACCTCCTTCCCTCAACCAGGGAATTGAAAATGGGTCGTGGATAGGTATTCCAGCATGACAATGACCCAAAACACACGGCCAAGGCAACAAAGGAGTGGCTCAAGAAGAAGCACATTAAGGTCCTGGAGTGGCCTAGCCAGTCTCCAGACCTTAATCCCATAGAAAATCTGTGGAGGGAGCTGAAGGTTCAAGTTGCCAAACGTCAGCCTCGAAACCTTATTGACTTGGAGAAGATCTGCAAAGAGGAGTGGGACAAAATCCCTCCTGAGATGTGTGCAAACCTGGTGGCCAACTACAAGAAACGTCTGACCTCTGTGATTGCCAACAAGGGTTTTGCCACCAAGTACTAAGTCATGTTTTGCAGAGGTGTCAAATACTTATTTCCCTCATTAAAATGCAAATCAATTTATAACATTTTTTACATGTGTTTTTCTGGATTTTTTTGTTGTTATACTGTCTCTCACTGTTCAAATAAACCTACCATTAAAATTATAAACTGATCATGTCTTTGTCAGTGGGTAAACGTACAAAATCAGCAGGGGATCAAATACTTTTTTCCCTCACTGTAAATGTTATCCAAACATAGTTACGATTCCTCTCTAGGCACTTAAAAGAATCAGTAGCAAGAGCAATTGGACTTAGTCACGTCACATTTGCAACCAAGCGCACTTACTATAATGCAGCACAGAACACACGACAAAACCTCAGTCGGGCTAGGTAGGCTCAAAGGTAGTACGATATATAATTTAGTTGTCCATGGACACAGATCTAGGGTCGGTTTCACGTTTTCTCCCACTAATAATTAAGGTTAGGATTTGGGGAAGTTAAGCTGATCCTAGATCTGTGCCTAAGGGACATCTTCAACCTGGAGCAGGCAGACAGTAGCTAGCTGTAGCATGTATACAGGACACCAATGCAAACTGTGTTGTAAAGAGACTAAGAGTGCAAGCATCACAGAAGAATACACTCAGAAAAGCTGTACAAAGTGGGGGAAGGAAGTATGTTGCCTTTTCTGTGAGGTGTTGACTTTTATAGCTTCCCTGTGGAGTAATGCTCCCCAATCCTGGTCCTGGAAGGCCACTCTGCATGCTGGCTTTGACTCAAACAGGTCTCCAAGTGAACTACTCGGAAGGAAGCTTGTGCTTAATCACAGCTTGCACTGAATTATATCACCTGAACCTTATTAGGTGTGCTTCCTAATAGTGCTGTAACAATTGATCAACTGCAAATGTCAATCATTATAAATAATATACAAATACATTCATAGTTCTGAACATTAATGACAGCCAGCATGCATAGTGGTCCTACAGAAGCAGAATAAGGGAGTGCTGGGGCCTAGGGATACTCAGAGGAGCCAACTGTTGAAAGAGATGCCAGCAGCTCCAACCAAGCTTCAACCTTCTTTATCTATATTGAACAAAAATATAAATGCAACATGCAACAATTTCAAAGATTTTACTAAGTTATAGTTCATATAAGGAAATGAGTTAATTGAAATAAATTCATTAGGCCCTAATATATGGATTTCACATGACTGGGCAGGGGTGCAGCCATGGGTGGGGAGCCAGGCTCAGCCAATCGAAATGAGGTTTTCCCCACAAAATGGCTCTATTAAAGACAGAAATACTCCTCAGCTGGTAATAATAAACCTGTGTAATAATCATGCTGTTTAATCAGCTTCTTGATATGCCACACCTGTCAGGTGGATGGATTATCTTGGCAAAGGAGAAATGCTCACTAACAGAGATATAAACAAATTAGTGAACAAAAATTGAGAGAAATCAGCGTTTTGTGAGTATGGAAAATATCAGGGATTTTTTTTATTTCTGTTCATGAAACATGGGACCAACACTTTACATGTTGCGTTTATATTTTTGTTCAGTGGTGTTTCCACCCTTACATCACTCCACTCCTTTATTACTTATAATATAATAATAATATGCCATTTAGCAGATGCTTTTATCCAAAGCAAATTACAGTCATGTGTGCATACATTTTTACGTATGGGTGGTCCCGGGGATCGAACCCACTACCCTGGCGTTACAAGCGCCATGCTCTACCAATTGAGCTACAGAGGACCATACTTCACTTCGCTCAATATACAAATCACCCCAGCTGTCCTCCCTACCCAGCCTCTGGCATATGTGTGACTGCTGCAGAGCCAGAGTCAAACCTGTGGCCAGCCTAAAGATAAAAGCACTGGACATTACAAAAAAAATATACCAGTGGCCTGTATTAGCATTGTGGACGTGTTACACTCAATGACTGACTGACACAACTTACAGGGCCTTCGGAAAGTATTCAGACCCCTTGATGTTTTCCACATATGTTACAGCCTTATTCCAAAAATGATGAAATAATTTTTTTCCTCATCAATCTACACACAATACCCCATAATGACAAAGCGAAAACAGATTTTTTAGCACATTTCTAAAAAAAAATATAAAACAGAAATACCTTATTTACATAAGTATTCAGACCCTTTGCTATGAGACTCGAAATTGAGCTCAGGTGCATCCTGTTTCCATTGATCATACTTGAGCTCTTTCTACAACTTGATTGGAGTCCAGCTGTGGTAAATTCAATTGATTGGACATGATTTGGAAAGGCACACACCTGTCTATATAAGGTCCTATAGTTGACAGTGCATGTCAGAGCAAAAACAATGCCATGAAGTCGAACGAATTGTCCATAGAGCTCTGAGACAGGATTGTGTTGAGGCAAAGATCTGGGGAAGGGTACCAAAACATTTCTGCAGCATTGAAGGTCCCCAAGAACACAGCGTCCTCCATCATTCTTAAAAGGAGGAAGTTTGGAACCACCTAAACTCTTCCTAGAGCTGGCCGCCCTGCCAAATGGGGAAGAAGGGCCTTGGTCAGGGAGGTGACCAAGAACCTGATTTCACTCTGACAGTTCCTCTGTGGAGATGGGAGAATCTTCCAGAAGGACAACCATCTCTGCAGCACTCCACCAATCAGGCCTTTATGGTAGAGTGGCCAGACGGAAGCCACTCCTCAGTAAAAGGCACATGACAGCCCACTTGGAGTTTGCTATACGGCACCTAAAGGACTCTCAGACCATGAGAAACAAGATTCTCTGGTCTGATGAAACCAAGATTGAACTCTTTGGCCTGAATACAAAGCGTCACGTCTGGAGGAAACCTGGCACCATCCCTACGGTAAAGTATGGTGGTGGTAGCATCATGCTGTAGGGAAGTTTTTCAGCAGCATGGACTGGGAGACTAGTCAGGATCAAGGCAAAGATGAACGGAGCAAAGGACAGAGGTCCTTGATGAAAACCTGCTCCAGAGCACTCAGGACCTCAGACTGGGGTGAAGTTTCACCTTTAACAGGACAACGACCCTAAGCACAGAGCCAAGACAATGCAGGAGTGGCTTCGGGACAAGTCTCTGAATGTCCTTGAGTGGCCCAGCCAGAGCCCGGACTTGAACCCGATCGAACATCTCTGGAGAGACCTGAAAATAGCTGTGCAGCAACGCTCCCCATCCAACCTGACAGAGCTTGAGAGGATCTGCAAAGAAGAATGTGAGAAACTCCCCAAATACAGATGTGCCAAGCTTGTAGCGTCATACCCAAGAAGACTCGAGGCTGTAATCACCGACAAAGGTGCTTCAACAAAGTACTGAGTAAAGGGTCTGAATACTTATGTAAATGTGATATTTCAGTGTTTTATTTATAATAAATTAGCAAAACATTCTTAAAAAACTGTTTTTGTTTTGTCATTGTGGGGTAATGTGCGTAGATTGATGTTGAAAAATAACAATTTAATCATTTTTAGAATAAAGGCTGTAATGTAACAAAATATGGAAAAAGTCAAGGGGTCTGAATACTTTCCAAATGCACTGTAAGGACTCAACACTGAGAAACATCATATTTGGTGTTAGGTTAACCCATGACTGTCTGTCTGTTAGTAAAACTCTTTCTACAGGTGTGCATAATTCCAGGTTAGTAGGTTAGCGAAAAAAACATCACAAACGGCTACAGCTGCTTATGGTCAGTTGCTGTATTCATTGTACACTGAGTGGACAAAACATTAGGAACACCTTACTAATATTGAGTTGCACACCATTTCGATCTCAGAAGAGGCTCAATTTGTCGGGGCTTAAAAATCCTTCTTTAACCTGTCTCCTAAATGACATCAATAAGGGATCATAGCTTTCACCTGGTCAGTCTATGTCATGGAAAGAGCAGGTATCCCAAATGTTTTGTACACTCAGTGTATATTTCCTCTGAGAACTTCACTGTGCCAAATAATGGTCTTAATATCAATCTTCTCTAGTGAAAAATCTGATTATTTACAATGTCCCTCTTCTAAATCCTTTGGTATTCACCTTATTTAAGAACCCGGAAACAAAACAATGCCCGAACGTTTTATTTTGTGGAGGACTTCTGTTGTGGCATTCTTGCCGTTTTGCGAATTTTCGCTAGCTATCTCAAAATGTCGTGGGATCATACCAAGAAAAATATTTTAAAGTCGAATGGCAAGACTGTGCCACATCCGCGGATTATTCAAGAGTGGGAGGACGATATGGAAAAATGGCCACATATCACCTACGAAGATATCTTCAATTATTTTGTCTTGTCTCTCGGTGTGAATGGGTCAGAGATGAGGAGCTACAAAAGCAGAGGCATATCAATCAATACCTCCACAGCGGCAAAGTTGGGCGGGTGTTTATTCACTGTCTTGAGGATGACAACCTGGTGTTCCTCAAAGCAGATGCCCAGCCCGGTCAGAGCAAAACACACCATCATTCTGCCTGGATTCTTGTATCATCTGTTGGCACAGTGGGGACTGCAGGGTGTTCTTGTGTTGCAGGGCAGGGGAAGTCTTGCAGTCATGCAGCTGCAGTACTATGGAAGGTAGCTAGCTTGCTGGCTTTTTGTTTATCATAACCCTTTCTATGACTGATACGTTTGACGTTAGCTAGTTACTTTGTCCATACCATATCACTGACCAGAACTGATAATGTTAACTATTACAACATGCACACACGGTTTTTGGTTTCAATGGCTCATTGTGGAAGTTTATCAGTCTGATCTCGAATGGCAATGAGTTAGGTGCAGAATCAAGGTGAGTTTTACAATCAAATAGGAAATCACCAACATAACCTAAACCTACTAGTTAAAAGGAAACTGTGTAACCTAGTCAGCTGTGAACACCATGTAAACTAGTGTTCTGTACTGTAATTGACTATTCTAACAGTAGTGTTTTGCTGAAGGTGCAGAATGCTGTGTATGGAGGATTGACAGGGGTGTCCTGTACAGATGAGCAAGGCCAGTGGAACTCGGGGATGCAGCGGAATTTAGCTCCAAAAAGGTTGAGTGAGATCTGTTTAAAACGTCACAAACCAAGTGACGAGTTCGCTGACAGCACCCCAGCCGCTTCTCCATTTCTACCTCCAACTTCTGCGTACCACCCCCACAATGCACTTAAGAAGAGTTTGGAAAGGGGCCAATGTTCCAGTGGGGAGCCTTCTGCACAAGTGCATCAAAGCTAAACCAAACAGTCATTAGGTTCCAGGAGCAGCCACACAGCTACAGCAGCCTCATGGTGAACATGGCATCAACATGCAGTGTCAGAAATGCTTGTCATTTTATGACGTTTAAGTTAAGCTGGAGGAGTGTAAATGTGCCAGCTTGGAGGAGGTCACTAAAACACAGAGTGCCTCCCATGCGTGGTGTGACGCGCATAAACTTCGGATCACTGCTAGCTCAGCAAAGGTTCCTGTGCGCACCTCAACAAATCCCAACAACTTTGTGCGGGAGCATCTCTTCCCCAGGTTCCATGGGAACTCTGCAACCACATATGGCAAGGAGAACGAGCAGGTGGCCTACACATGGATGGAGAGCTGTGGGTTTAGACTGGAGAGTACAAGGCACAGTATTGAGTGTCAAGGAGCCATGGCTTTCTGCACGCCCAGATGGAGTGTTAAACTCCCAAGAACCTCTAGAAATCAAATGTCCTGTTCTGAGTAAGAAGTGTGAGTCTCTGACTGAACTGTTCTCTGGCAAACTCACCGATGTGAAGCTGGTGGATGGGGTTCTTCAGCTGCCACCTAATGGAGCCCGTGTGTACTACATGCAGGTGCAAATGGGCATGTTCTGCACAGGACTGGAGAGATGCAAACTGCTTGTCTGTGCTCCATCCGAGCAGGTTGTTACTGATGTGCCATTTGATGTGAAGTTCTGTGCTGATGTTATCCCTAAACTGAAGGCAATCTGTTTCACACATATGCTGCCAAGGATAGTATATGAGTTCCAGTCAGGCAGACTAACTCTGTGCTCCAAATATGTTATTCTATGTGGTAACTAGGGGCCTAATACTTCTGTGTTTTTAAATAGTTCCTATATTTGGTGCCTTGTAAAGCTCTCTGTCAGCTCTACCTTATTATCTAAGCATAACTCTTATTTGGTGTTTTTCTTGTCTTGCACAGTTCTTTTCATATGCACATTTACTGGATTATATTTGCATAATTCTTGGTGTTTTCTTAATATCTTGCCTTGTACAGCTCTTTTCATACATGTTTATCTAATGCCTACGGATAACTCCTTATGATTTATGATTTTTTTTATTGTACCTTGTATAGCTCTTTCTTTTCATATTGCACTTTATGAATATATCTAAACATACCGTAATTCATCTTGCACTTGGCAAATTATGGTGTTAAGAAAAACACTATGAAATTCAACTTTGTTGACATTTTCTTTGATACTTAATATTTTGAAATGAAGGACGAGGTGGTGTTGAAGGAGTCAGGCGCAGGAGGGTAAATCACAGAATACCAGGCTTTAATCTGCAAAATACAGGTTTACGCAGAAATGCGTCAAACACACTCCAGGGCACAAAACAGGTGCACTGGAAAATACAAGGCACACGGGAAATACTCCCGTTGATACACAATACACGAGCTCCACCGAGCTTCACTAACCTCCACAATAAACAATCACCCACACAGACAAGGAAGCAGAGGGAACACTGCCCTGGTTCCACAGACCAAGTCTCGTTTGAGTAGATCATTAAGCCTAGCTTGCATTAGAAGAATATAAATGGCCAACATCTGCCCACTCAGTTCAGGCAGAACAAGTTAGAAATAGGCCCAGACTTGGTTAGAGACTGACCCAGCTGAGCATACAGGTCTAATGTTAGAGGAGCAGGTTCCTTTCTAAATGTTAGTTACTAGTTACCTGTCCAACATTGTAAATCAGTAACGCAACTTTTGGATTACCTAAACTTGTCACGCTCGTCGGGAACAGAGGAGGACCAAGGCGCAGCGTTGAAGACGAACATACTCTTTATTTAGTGATAAACCGAACAAAACAACAAAACGATAACGTGACAGCTCACGGTCTAACACAAAACCAACTAGAACAAGATCCCACAACCACTGTGGGAAAACAGCTTGTCTAAATATGGTTCCCAATCAGAGACAACCAGCAACAGCTGACACTCGTTGCCTCTGATTGGGAACCACTCTGGCCAACATAGAACTACAACTACTAGACAAACAAATGAAATGCACACCCTGGCTCAACATACAAGTGTCCCCAGAGCCAGGGCGTGACAGTACCCCCCCCTAAAGGCGCGGACTCCGACCGCGCCAACTAAATACCACAGGGGAGGGACCGGGTGGGCACCGGCTCCGGGCCTGATCCCCACTCCCTCTCCAACCCCCCAAAGTACCCCTGGTCCGGTCTGGCCCCGCTGACCGGAGCTGGACTGCACACTGGTGGAGCGGATTGCTCTAGCTCCGGCGTGAAGCAGCTGACCGGTGCCGGACCAGGCACCGGTGGAACAGGCACGGGCCGTGCCGGACTGACGACGCGCACCATAGGCTTGGTGCGGGGAGCAGGAGCGGGCCGGACCGGGCTGGCGACGCACACCACTGGCTTGGTGTGGGGAACAGGCACGGGCCGTGCCAGACTGACGACGCACACCACTGGCTTGGTGTGGGGAGCAGGAGCGGGCCGGACCGGGCTGGCGACGCGCACCATTGGCTTGGTGCGGGGAGCAGGAACGGGCCGGACCGGGCTGGCGACGCGCACCATTGGCCTGGTGCGGGGAGCAGGAACAGGCCGGGCTGGGCTGGCGACGCGCACCATAGGCTTGGTGCGGGGAGCAGGAACAGGCCGGGCCGAGCTGGTGACGCGCACCATTGGCTTGGTGCGGGGAGCAGGAACAGGACGGGCCGGGCTGGCGACGCGCACCATTGGCTTGGTGCGGGGTGCAGGAGCAGGCCGGGCCGGGCTGGCGACGCGCACCATAGGCTTGGTGCGGGGAGCAGGAGCGGGCCGGACCGGGCTGGAGACGCGCACCATTGGCCTGGTGCGGGGAGCAGGAACAGGCCGGACCGTACTGGGGACACATACCACTGGCCCTACGCAGGGATCTGGAACGGGCCGGACCGGACTGGTAACACACCCCAGTACCTCTCGCCGTGCCTCTACACATTCCTTCCCCTCTTCGACCAGTGGCCCCCGTAACCTGGCGGCCTCCTCTGCCAACCCGCTGGGCCGCTCTGTCGCGGTCTCCTGCTGCCCCGTCGTCCACGGCGTTAGCCCCCCCCTAAAAAAATTATGGGCTTCACTCCTACCCGTGGACCAGGTCTCCATACTTCTCGCCAGCCTTTCGCCCTTCTGCTTCCACGTCAAGCCCCTCTCTTCCTCACCCGGCTTGACCCAGTCGAGGAGGCGCTAGGGGGCGCTAGGGATCTCCCTGGCGATGGCTCCTGGACCCGCTGCTTGGTCCAGTTCTGGTGGGATCTTCTGTCACGCTCGTCGGGAACAGAGGAGGACCAAGGCGCAGCGTTGAAGACGAACATACTCTTTATTTAGTGATAAACCGAACAAAACGATAACGTGACAGCTCACGGTCTAACACAAAACCAACTAGAACAAGATCCCACAACCACTGTGGGAAAACAGCTTGTCTAAATATGGTTCCCAATCAGAGACAACCAGCAACAGCTGACACTCGTTGCCTCTGATTGGGAACCACTCTGGCCAACATAGAACTACAACTACTAGACAAACAAATGAAACGCACACCCTGGCTCAACATACAAGTGTCCCCAGAGCCAGGGCGTGACAAAACTCAGTAACGTAATCTGGTTACTTTCCCCTTAAGAGGCATTAGAAAAAGACAAAGGATCCATCAAATGCATTTGGTGTGGTCTCTGACTTGTGTTCAGACTTGGTCAGGCATGGTCGCGGGAAGATGTTTTGGGGTGGGGAGCTGTTTTTTCTACAATTTTTTTTTATTGTGATTTATCAGGGGGTGCTGCAGAACCCTCAGCACCTCTACTTCCCGCGGCTATGCGCTCAGGTGGAACAAACTTAAACTTGCCCCTTTTTTCAGTGCCAACTTGAATTTCATTGAGAAAACAAAGGTGTCGTAATGTATTTTTTGGCAAACATCCTTTATGAATTTAAAAGTAATCCAAGAAGTAATCCAATAATTGCATGTAATCAGTTACTCCTCAATAGGATTGCAAAGCTACCGGTAATTTACAAAAGTTCATCGGACTTTGGAAATGTATACTTGAATAACTTTTTTTAAATGTATCCATATAGTATGAATTTTTTATATCTGTGTCCATATTGTCCATGAATTTCTAGTAGGAAGACCATATGGTTCAAGAGGAAATAGCCTAATTATTGAAAAAAGCATCTAATCAACAATGGTATTATTTTCAATTACCTCTGCAACTCGTCCAACTATTGTATTTTTTCACAACTGCTACCAGTTTGACGCAAAAACATTAACAAATACATACAAGGATATTTCATGCTGAAACCCTCATATTAAACACCGATGGCATTCACAAAGTTTGTATTTAGGATAATGTCTTACAGCTTTGTCATTCTATTTGTTCTTTTAAAATCGTATTTAATTATTTCATATATTTTACATATGGTAAGGCCACACGGGGCCAGAGACAATTAGACACCCGTGATCATCTGAAGTACCCAAAAGGGCCACTAGATGTCTTGTGATATATATTAAATAAAATCCGTCAAAGATGCCAAAACTCTGGTAGTTTACTGGTAAACTTTGAAAGTTTCCAGTAATATACCCTCTCTTTGCAACTCTACTCCCCAACCCTGTGTGTCTGCGTGTGTGTGCGTGTGTGTGTGATGAGAAAAGATAGTCGACCCTGACGATAAGTCATAAAATAAAATAAGTACTGACAAGAATGACAAGAAGTCAATAGTAGATAAAGAAGATAGAAGTATGTGGCCCTGTTTGGACAAAGAAGTATCTTGTTACTGGCATTAATTCACTCCTAGTCTGTCAAAAAAATAAATAATATATTGATATTCAATGATAAACCTGCACTCCACTAGTAGGGAGAAAGAGCAAAATACAGAAGAGAGCCTATCTTTGCCAAGCATGATATCCTCGACAGTCATCAAGGAGAAAAAGAAGTAGCAGGAGCGCCACAGGTGCTCCAACTGAGCTACGCAGTCCCGTGTAGCTCAGCTGGTAGAGCATGGCGTTTGCAACGCCAGGGTTGTGGGTTCGATTCCCGCGGGGGGCCAGTATGAAAATGTATGCATTCACTAACTGTAAGTCGCTCTGGATAAGAGCATCTGCTAAATGACTAAAATGAATAGTAAATATTCTAACCACAAATAGGTTTTAAGTGGCATAAAAAGTCAAAGTTCAGGCACTCATGTGGGTTTGAAAGTTAAAAGGCCTTTATTGTGTGAGCTAAAACATTAAAATACACCAACACGTATCGACACCCTGATGAAGGCGTTAACCGATACGCGTTGGTGTATTTTAATAATGATTTAGAATAAACAATAAAGGCTTTTTAACTTTCAAATCAACACGAGTGCCTGGACTTTGACTTTTTATGCCACTTAAAACCTATTTGTGGTTAGAATATTTCCTTTTCCTTTTCAATTAATCATCATGGCTTTGAGTTATTTTGTTTAGGCTTACTGTTTGCCTTGCATTGAGAAGGTGTTTTTAGTCCAGAACAACTTATTCTCTAGTCAAGGTTAAGACATGACCTTCCTCCACACAAAGCAAAGCCATGTCCCGGACCCCTGCTCTCTAGATTTCTTCCTAGGTTTCTGCCTTTTAGGGAGTTTGTCCTAGCCACTGTGCTTCTGCCTCCGCATTGCTTTGCTCTTCAGGATTTTAGGCTGGGTAGCTCTAAAGCACTTTGTGACAACTGCTGATGTAAAAAGGGCTTTATAAAATACATGTCATTGGTAATTAGTTGATGGAAGGCCACAATACTAAAACCACAGAGACTGAGTCATAAAAAGAGGCAACCCCCTTTCAGGTAAACAGACCGGGGGAAAAGGCCTTATTACAAACTGATTACTAGCCCCTACGCAAGACAATGTGTATACCTGCAAAGATTGGAATTGGGTCAATAATAGGGCTAAAGTTAAGAGTTTTTCCTGACCACATGGCCTGGTCAGGCAAAGCTCGAGGCCCTAGTCAATAAACACATTGAACTACAGCTTACCTCTGCCTTGCTGATGGAGGGCAGTGGCAGCACCTCTCCCTTTGTGAGTGGCGTTGCCTGGTGTTCTTGGACTCCATTTCCCATCCCGGTGGACTACGACGCTCGCCAGCCGCTGTGTGCACCAATATACACCGGCCACCAGGAGGCGACAACACCAGCTACCTTAAACTGGGGATAGCAAGGGACAAACCGAGGGAAAAACACATGAATGATTGTCAATGCGGGTTCTTGTCTCAAGCAAATCTCTCTGCTGATTGCCACTGTTTGATAGCTGAAATGCAACACCGCAAAGACACTAGAAATTGACATCACACACGACAACAATCACCAATGCTCCACTGAACAGGGCTTTTGTACAGTAGACCAAATCCCTGTGGACCAAATAACAGGCAAATGGGTTAACAGAGCAGAACTTTGTGGAGGGCGTCAGCTCAATTAGTGAATTAAGCAGGGTCTATTTTAATAAAGACCCTGTGAGAGGCTTTTGCATTCAGGGGTAAAAACGCCTGTCAAGAGAGCTCTCTGTTCCACACTCACACAACCTTTGGTGGTGTAGGCTAGCCCTTATTTAGCCATCAACAGAGAAGTTGTTGATGTATGGTGTTTTTTACATATTCTCGGCTGCTCAGACAAAGGTCTTGGAGGCTGGAACGTTAGATTAACTCTATAAGGTGAGTTCCCTAGAAGGCTAAATGAGATGAAAAGACATTAAGTTTCCGCCACAATGTTTCCAGACAGCTCTGACAACGAAAGAATGATGAAACATTTGAGAGCAAAAAGCTACTGGAGTTACCCCTCTGTCTGTCTGCCCTTCATTGCAAGACTGCAACATGTTGTCAACAGCAACACCTCTGGACTAGCAAAGCACAGAGCTGCTGCTGCCTTCTGGATGAAAGGTGTCTGTCTAAGGCCGAGGTGACACGCAAGAACACCACAAGTGGCTGTGAGCGTGCACACATACGCCTATGCAGTGTCCAGACACAGAGTGCACACAGAGTAGGCACAGACACACCACATACATAAGCAACTCAACCCATGTGTTTTTATTTGAGTTTCATTTTCACATTGCAAACAACAAAGCGAACAATGTGCACCTTTTAAAAAGAAAAGTTACAATTTGACTACAATATGAAATTGGCTTTCAGACAGAATTTTTTTGGGGCCTACAGACTACAGAGGGACTCCTCATCCTACTCTGTGAGGGAAGGAAACATAGCATGCTCAGCATCTCTGATGAGGATATCTAGGCTAACCTACAGGTCTTTCAATTAGCCTAATCATTACACTGCACAATCAACCATTTTTGAAACCCAGACTAGGAGGAGAGGATGAAAAGAGTGGTAAAAAGAGGGATGAGCCTAGAAAGCGAGCAAGCATAGGGACTGTTGGAAGTGTGAGTAGTCAGGGGCAACTAATGTTGGCATCCCCAAAGCATGGCTTTGGGGATGCCCCCCCCCCCCCATCCCTCTCTGCTCACCCCTTCGTCACTCCTTTTACCCTCTCCTCTCTCACCTTCTTTCCCCTGCATATCCATTTACAATTCCTGAAGCCACAGAGAAGCTACAATGGCAGCAGTGTAGGGAAAGACACTTGTCACCCCTGCCCAAGATCTCTCACGTCCTCACATTTCACATTAGGGCAATTTTCCAAAGACACATCGCTTTTCATTACGTGTGAACATTTTTCATAAAGCTTTTCCTGACATTCAACACTAAGGAATGTATTTGAATGATTGATTGACAGCTAGGCTATTTAAAAGGATTACTGAGAAATAATTGATTAAAAATACAGAACCCATTGTTGATTGATGTCAGCTGCATTCTGCCATGAAAATGGGGCCTGGGGAACATATACCCTAATGAACCACATTTGAGAAACTGATCATGATTTGTGATCATCCATTCGTTTGAGTGGTAGTAGTGTGCTGTCCTGCCATGACTTCTCCAGTGGCCTCTAAGCAGCTTTTTGTAATGATCATGGTAAATGCTAGCCAAGTAAAACTCAACTCCACGATGATGTACTTCATGTCAACAGTGTTGAGGGGAGACAAGTGGGCAGAGTTTACATCGCTGTCAGTCGATATGAGGAAATGGTCTGTGATTGTAAACTCAGCAATAAAAGAAACATCCTCTCACTGTCAACTGCGTTTATTTTCAGCAAACTTAACATGTGTAAATATTTGAATGAACATAATAAGATTCAACAACAGACATAAACTGAACCAGTTCCACAGACATGTGACTAATAGAAATGTAATAATGTGTCCCTGAAACAAAGGGGGGGGGGTCAAAATAAAAGGTAACAGTCAGTTGTTGCCTGCAATGACAACAAGCTCAGTCCGATGATGCTGTGACATACCGCCCCAGACCATGACGGACCCTCCACCTCCAAATCGATCCCGCTCCAGAGTACAGGCCTTGGTGTAACGCTCATTCCTTCGATGATAAACGCGAATCTGACCATCACCCCTGGTGAGACAAAACCGCGACTCGTCAGTGAAGAGCACTTTTTGCCAGTCCTGTCTGGTCCAGCAACGGTGGGTTTGTGCCCATAGGCAACGTTGTTGCCGGTGATGTCTGGTGAGGACCTGCCTTACAACAGGCCCACAAGCCCTCAGTCCAGCCTCTCTCAGCCTATTGCGGACAGTCTGAGCACTGATGGAGGGATTGTGCGTTCCTGGTGTAACTCGGGCAGTTGTTGTTGCCATCCTGTACCTGTCCCGCAGGTGTGATGTTCGGATGTACCGATCTTGTGCAGGTGTTGTTACACGTGTTCTGCCACTGCGAGGACGATCAGCTGTCCGTCCTGTCTCCCTGTAGCGCTGTCTTAGGTGTCTCACAGTACGGACATTGCAATTTATTGCTCTGGCCACATCTGCAGTCCTCATGCCTCCTTGCAGCATGCCTAAGGCACGTTCACGCAGATAAGCAGGGACCCTGGGCATCTTTATTTTGTTTTTCAGAGTCAGTAGAAAGGCCTCTTTAGTGTCCTAAGTTTTCATAACTGTGACCTTAATTGCCTACCGTCTGTAAGCTGTTAGTGTCTTAACGACCGTTCCACAGGTGCATGTTCATTAATTGTTTATGGTTCATTGAACAAGCATGGGAAACAGTGTTAAAACCCTTTACAATGAAGATCTGTGAAGTTATTTGAATTTTTACGAATTATCTTTGAAAGATGGGGTCCTGAAAAAGGGACGTTTCTTTTATTGCTGAGTTTAAAGAAAGGCACGCAGCTACATAAGACAAACTTAGGTACAGGGTAAGAGTTTAAGAATTTAAATTTTTACAAGTATCGACCTTAGGGGACTCAATGTAGTCGGAGATACAGTCCACACACTCGTCTCCACTCAAATCCGTTGATGTGAAGTACATTGTGGAATTGAGTTTTACTTGGCTAGGTAAATGCAGTCTTGTCTCTTGCAGCCCCATACTCCAGTTAATTATTAACTGTTTCATGGCCCAAACTATGACTTTAGTAACTGGCACTTTTCATGCTGTTTTTAACTGCTGTGACTGACACTGCTCGTAGCAAGGGAGAGTGCAGTGGGATTGTGGGAAATGAAGTCAGTGGCAGGTGACGCATGCTTGGATGGTCCATTTGTTTTGGTGGGAATTTCTTTGTGAGTCTTCTATGAATTTTGCAAATAGCTAAACATGCAACAAATACTGTAATTTATTTAAATGTATCATCCCTCATCTGAAATAGTCCCTGACCGCTGGGCAACCCCTCAGACTGGTTCTGAAGCGTTTATCGATGTAGGTCAGAGAGAACGGTTGTCTTAATCATGTCCTAAACAAAACACCTGAACCGCTTCTGGACACTTCCCCACGGGCACTCAGACAGTAAACAACATTTAGTTCACTCAAACTCTTAAAGACTGGTTTACAGTCCGTCTAGACATCATGAACATTCTATTGTCATCCGACATCAAACTTGTCGTTATGAAAAAGTATAAAACACAGAATGACAGCCTCTGCATGACATCAGCAGTCCGGTGCTCAAAATACCATACTTTCTCTATTTTAACACCAATAAACCCATTTGTTTAAAGATTTCAACCTAGCAAGCCAGGCATCTAAAAGCAATTTTCTAAACAATGTTTTGGTTCATTGTTACCCATAACAACATCATTTTTTACAAGATAATGGTGACCTTACAGGAAATAGCGTGACGAAATGAAAGTAAGTCATTATATTTGAGAGACTTAAACTTTTTTCATGTCTGTGCGACAAGGAAACTGACAGTCGCAGCGACGGTCTACCGGAGTATAAATGAAATTGTTTTAACCAACGACACTTGTTGCATTCTAATTGTCTACAGACATGTCGTTAGACCAATTATAAACTAGCCTTTAGACATACAGTAGAAGAGTCCCATTCCCATACACACGCCAAAGCGGAGACAAAATCCCCAGGTCGTTGCCAACTCCTGTCGCGCAGCTGTCACCGATCTTGTCTTTGAGCAGTCGCAGACGTCCCGATCCGATATTTTCAAACATGCTTGATTTTATTAGCACAAAATCTGCAATGGTCTTGTAGTGTGAGATGTACAATGACAAGTTTTGAGAACGTGATTAGCAATAGCCAATGACAGCTCGCCAGAGAAGAAGCCAGTGAGATGATGACAATATTTCGCATCACCCAGAATGTGTACACTCGAGCAGGAGCGATGACTATTACTGTAATTCGTGACTAGTACTTGCCTTTAACCAAAGCACAACTGTCAAGTCGTTACAGCTCTGAAGTTCAAGTTCACAAGCAATGTTATTCAATTCAAAATGTTGGCTGGATATTTCAACTCTGTATGGCAAGCATGAATGTCTGACAATGTTTATGAAGCTGCTTTGAGCCACAGCTCGTAGCTACGTTAAATCTAATCACATCATTGTTTTCGCAAAACAGCGTGGTATCGACAATCCTCACGACCAAGTGAAGAATTTTGTAGTGTGTGACCACTATCTGTGCCACATCGTTTAGATTTCATTTCTTCCCGGTACGGACCTCCTGTGTGTGCACGTGTGTGCACCAAAACAATGTATCTGCAGCAGAGCGGCCCTGTGCATTCTGCCGCCATAGGCGACACAAAAATTGCCACCCTTATGGAAAGCCCAAAGTTTCAAATCGTCTTACCCGGAAGACGTCTTAACGCTTGTAATTATAATTTTTCACTTGCTTTTTTCAAGTGTCAAATGTCATTTTTTGTACATATGATTTTTTTCACCTGTCCAGTGTGCGTTTACAGGTGATTTTAACACTTGTTATGATCATTTTTCACTTGCTTTTTTCAAGTGTCAAAAGTCAATTTTACAGGTGTTCATTACACCTGTTTAGTGTGCATTTACAGGTGTTTAGAACACTTGTTATGGTCATTTTTACACGTGTTCATTACACCTGTTTAGTGTGCATGTATAGGTGATTAGAACGCTTGTTATGGTCAGTTTTACACGTGTTCATTACACCTATTTAGTGTGCATTTACAGGACAAGGCACTGAAGCAGATGTTATGGGACATGCAACCCTACCTACCCTCTCCCTTCGACGCTCACGGAGACAGTTGTCGATGCGGATAGCGAGAGAGATGAGTTCATCAAGTCCATCAGGCTCATCCCTGGAGACCAACTCATCCTTGAGGGTCTCAGTGAGCGTGTTCCGGAATGCTCCCTGAAGGGCCTCCTCATTCCAGCCGCTCTCAGCGGCGAGGGTGTGGAACTCACATGCCATCTCAGCAACACTATGGGGGCCTTGACGGAGGGACAGGAGTCGTTTAGTGGCATCCTTACCGCAGACCTGGTGGTCGGTGACTTTCATCTCCTCCGTGAATCTGGAGAAGGAGAAGCAGATGGGGGACTGTCTCTCCCACACCGCTGTGGCCCAGGAAAGCGCTGCTTCACGGAGGCAGCCAATCAGAAAGGAAATCTTAGCCCGTTCGCTAGCATATGAGTAGGGCTGTTACTCAAATACTGGTGAACATTGTACCAAAAAGGCTCTGCAAGCTCCAAGGTTGCCATCGTAACACTCGGGAGTCGGAACAAACAGCTCCCGGAGCAGAGGAGAAGGACTTTGAACTGGTTGTGAGCTCTGGGCGAAGGGTCGGCCCTGTAGGTCAGACAGGCTCTGTGAAAACTCCTTGATGTGCTCCAGAAGGGGCTTCAGGGCTTGGTCATGTTGCTCGAGCAGGGCACCTTGGCTGACGAGGGTTTGGTGGAGAGTAGCGGAGTCTGCTGGGTTCATCTCTTTGGCCAGATCGTACTGTTATGCGGAGTGGAACAGGGGAACCCAAGAGCAGACTCAGATGAGGAGACTGGGATGAAGTAACCAAGGTATTTATTGAAACACAGGGGGAAGATGGAGTGCAGGTCAGGGGAAACTGCTGGAAATCAGGTGCGGAGGCTGAGGCTGGAGCGAGAGGGGTTGGGACAGGGTGAGCTGGTCCAGAGGGGAATCCAAGGGAGTAGGAGAGTGGGGAATCCTGGACAGAGTAGCAGGATGACGAGACGTGGGACCGGAGACAGGGACCAGAGTCAGAGCGGGCAGAACTGTAGCGGGGAGGAAAACAGCGTCAGGTGAAGAAAACAGCGTCAGGCAAGGAAAACAAGCACAACAGGATCTGAACAGTAACAAACGGCTAGAACCGTAGACTGACTGAGCAGAGATTACAATCTGGCAGTGTGGAAGTGGCAGGACTGAGTATTTGTAGAGGTCTTGATTATGGAACAGGTTGCAGCTGGTGGGGATCTGCTCTGACTCCAGCACACCTGTCTCTGCCCACACAATCACACACACACACACAGAGAGAGAGGGAGTGGGAGAGAGTACTGGGGGAGTGGCGGCAGGTCAAGGAGACACAGGATGAGCAGTAGAGGGCGTTGCAGGTGCAGATGTGACACTAGTCATACAAAATTGTCATTTGACTTTTAAAATGTATTACCTTTTATTGTGGCGTAAAAGCAACCAGTCATAATGTTTTCATATGATTGTCAATCACTACAAAGGGCTCCTTTACTAGGTTACCCGCACACGTTCATCCACTCACAACATATTTCAAGCCTCCAAACAAAGTGGTGAATAGAAACAGACATCTGTTACACAAAACACCAAAAAGTGTAATGACATTTGCCAATTGTCATTAGGCCAGAATGAATGCCTCCACTGCTGTCCACGCGCGTTTCGGCCACTCATCTCTGCCTTGGCAAAATGTCCGAGTTCTTGTCAAACCACATCGTATTTTAGAGCTTAAGCTATACCACCCGTTTTCATGTCCATTCGCTCATTTTCCATGTCTCTGACATGCAGTAATGATAAATAATGGTGTAATAGCCTACAGTTTTCTTAACATTTTGTTTTCATTATTGTGATAGGCTCATGTTTTACTGGTACGGTGTACCCCCACTATTATTTTGCCAGGACGCTATGCCGGACCATACCGCCTTACTTTCACCCCTGCGCACCATTACGTTGTCAACACAAAAAAATACTATGTGAAAGACAGTTGTTTAATGTGAGGCTCAGCGATGTTAGGATTTTGAAGGTAGTGTAGTGTCCACCCGGCTTAGATACTTTCAGCTGCAGGGTACCAAAGCTAAAGTCATGAAAGAAAAACAGACATCAGCACACTGCTGAATGCCTCCACAGTTCATTTAAGGGTGAATCATAACTTCCACTTCGGTTGAATTTTGACCGTGCATTGCTAAGTGAAAATGTTCACTTAAACAATCAGCAGTAGAAACAGTAACAAAGGGTGCTCTCGGCCCATTTCGGTAAAAAGCTGAGGGTGCTGATGGGGTACCACAGTTGAACTAAGGTCATGAGACATTTATAAGTTATATTCTTCAAGAATCAATGGGCACATATCATTAATTTATATGTCAAACAATCTATGTAGCAACTGCTGACTGCCCCTTTAAATGGAAGTTAGGATGCACTCTCAAGTGAGTCAAGGCTCGAATGGTCGAAGGCACTGCATCTCACTGCTAGAGGCGTCACTACAGATCCTGGTTAGATCCCGGGCTGTATCACATCTGGCCGTGATTGGGAGTCCCATAGGGCGTTGCACAATTGGCCAAGCGTCATCCGGGTTAGGGGAGGGTTTGGCCGGGGTAGGCAGTCATTGTAAATAAGAATTTGTTCTTAGCTGACTTGCCCAGTTAAATAAAGTTTACTTTGATTCACCACAATCTCTCACACAAATACAAGCAGATGTATGTAGCACATACTCAGGTCATTGGACAGTCTTTAGACGCACCCATCAGATTAAATGTTTTAGATTGATATCGTGAAGCTACAAAGTGATGATCTAGATCAGATTGGAAAAAAATGCACACATCATCATGACTCAGTTGATGGTTTTATTACACTGTTTGTCATTCAGTTCATGTGCAGGTCTCTGAGGAAGAGGGAGCGAAGCATCTATAGCATTGTCTTACTGTATTGTACGCGGTGGCCGTCTGCACATGCAACACATCTCGTTAGAATGACACCACCTTTTGGAAGACAATGCCGTAAGGGATAAACAGATAGATTTATTAAAAGGTCAACTTAAAAAGGGTACAAGTGTTGCAGGGTTGGGATCAAATTGAAGTCAGTTTAGGAAGTTCACGGAATTTCCAATTCAATAATGAAAAATTGGCATCTATTTTCATTGACTATATATTTCAAAGGTCCAGCTCGGCAAAGAAAGAATAGGGCGTACAGGCAAAAGACAGGCGACAATGAAACAGCACAGAGAGAAGGGAGTGCTACAAAGCATGTTTGTATTGAAATAAGTACACTCAATTAGACTTTAGAACTTGCCTGGTAAATAAGACATCATTTTTAGGATTTAAATATGATACAAATGCTGATCAAATAAAATGTGTGTAAAAGTGAAAATACAACTAATAACAACTCCAACAAGTACTCTTGTTACGTAAAGTAACACAAATATACAGTATGTATTTAAAAATACTAAAAGCCCAACAGCTTTATTTACCCCCCCTCTAGAATTCTGTACTCTGCTTCTCAGTACTGCCAATGAGGCCATTTACTAGGATTGGCAGTTGTTGGGTTTTCACAGAGCAAGGACAGAGAAAGCAGCACAGTCTATGTCTTTCCATGACATAGACTGACCAGGTGAATCTAGGTGAAAGCTATTATCCCTTATTGATGTCACTTGTTAAATCCACTTCAATCAGTGTAGATGAAGGGGAGGAGACAGGTTAAATAAGGATTTTTAAGCCTTGAGACAATTGAGACATGGATGTGTATGTGTGCAATTCAGAGGGTGAATGGGCAAGACAAAATATTTAAGTGCCTTTGAACGGGGCATGGTAGTAGGTGCCAGGCGCACCGGTTTGCCCCTTAATAAAAGTGGAGCAACATTTGAATGCCACAGGATATCTGAACACCATTGCCAATCAGGTGCATCCCTTCATGGCAGCAGTTTCCATCTGCAAATTGATTTTTTCAGCAGAATAATGCCCCATACCACAATCTAGGATTGTCCAGGAATGGTTCCACAACAAGACAGTGAATTCAGCTTACTGCAGTGGCCTGCCCAGTCACCAGATCTCAATCCAATTGAACATCTGAGGGATGAGATGGAACGAGCTATTCGGAGTAGAGATCCACTACCAGCCAACTTGACACAACAGTGGGAAGCATTGGAGTCAACATGGGTCAGCATCCCTGTGTAACGCTTTTGACACCTTGTAGAGTTCATACCCCGACGAATTGAGGCTGTTCTGAGGGCAAAAGGGGGTGCAAATCAATATTAGGAAGGTGTCCCTAATGTTTTGTACACTCAGTTTATAGATTAAAAACAGAAGGAGCCTTTATTAGATCTAGGCAAAAATGGCTTGAGGAGGGAGAACAGAATTCTTACTATTTCTTTAGACTTGAGAAATGTCACTCTACAAATAACAGTATCCATAAACTAAACATTGATGGTGTTTATTTATTTATTTATATACAGTATCTCACAAAAGTGAGTACACCCCTCACATTTTTCAACATGGCACCTCATTGCAAAGAACTCTCTGAGGATCTGAAAAAAAGAATTGTTGCTCTACATAAAGATGGCCTGGGCTATAAGAAGATTGCCAAGACCCTGAAACTGAGCTGCAGCACAGTGGCCAAGACCATACAGCGGTTTAACAGGACAGGTTCCACTCAGAACAGGCCTCGCCATGGTCGACCAAAGAAGTTGAGTGAACGTGCTCAGCGCCATATCCAGAGGTTGTCTTTGGGAAATAGACGTATGAGTGCTGCCAGCATTGCTGCAGCGGTTGAAGGGGTGGGGGGTCAGCCTGTCAGTGCTCAGACCAAAGGCCGCACACTGCATC